>NC_090929.1:905170207-905479612 GCF_040938575.1 Ambystoma mexicanum
ACGTGTCATCATGGAAATGGCAAGACGCCTCTTTCCTCAATAAGTATAAACAGACCGTTTCACAACACACAGCAGCAGATTTTCGATTCCATTCCTCTCTCTGCGTTTGTTACTTTGAGTATTCTGTGACTCGCTTCTGTGCTCTGGTCAGCTACCTTTGCCGCTTGTAGCCCGTGTGAACACCTGTACCATTGCTATAAATTATTTTAGTTTGTTTACCACACAATGGGCCTCATTCCGGGTTTGGAGCTAACCATGGAGTAATTAGCTCCATGGTTGCCTCCGAAACCGTCCCAAATCCGGCATGGTGAATGGAGTAATTACCGGTCCATTCCAGGGTTGAAGAGACCGGTAATTCCCCATTCACCTTTTGCCTTTTCCCATTCCCATTTCTGCCCCATAGGGCTCGATGGGAATGGGGAAGGAGGTAATTACGGCAACGTAAATTACGGTACCGTAATTACCTCCGAAGTACCTTTGCGGGTCCCGTACTTTACTCCTGCTAAAAGCAGGAGGTAAGGAAGGACCCGCAAAGGGACCTCGGAATACGGAGGTAAGGGATTACCGGCATCAGCACCCTTACCGGTGCCGTTAAATCCTTACCTCCAACCTCGGAATGACCCCCAATGGCTACAATAATGCCCTGCATGTACGAGCCCCAGTATACCGAGGAGGAACTGCTGGAAAGGGAAACACGCAAAAACGATGGGGCTTCGGACGGCAGTTGGCAGGACGAATCAACGGATGAAGACACTGGACCTAGTCGCATGGACAGTGTTTCCACCTGGTGCACATGCAATCGGTGCGAGCTAATGCCAACCGAGGAGGGGAACTGCTGCTGCTGTGAAAACTCGGGATGCGTGGCCTACATTTCGGAAGGCGAGCCACGGCTGCAATGCATCACCGAGCTGCCAGACTTCAGGGCAGCCTGCCTCACACGGTCCGTGTTGAGGATAATGATGGTGCTTATGCATGAACTTTGTCCTATTAATCCGAGTAAGTATAATCTGCTTGTGATGCCACTACTATTTCATGGTCGTCTCCTAGATCCAAAATTATTAATCTACATATCATTGTAACGCATGAAAGTCGTTCAATAGTGTGCAGTGTCTAGATAGCATTTGTCCGAGCAGAATGCCATTAGTTACAAGAATTGTCATTGACAACAAACGTTTAATCAATTTATCTTGGTCATTTAAAAACAGTTTGTATCGTTATTTTTCACAGGTGGTACCGGCTGGTGGCCTATCGTTCCTTTACATGGTGGCTTCACGGGAGGCTTGGACACCGCGTTCGAAGAGTAATACCCGCCTGTGCCGTTCGTGCCATAAGAGAAACTTTCCCGAGTGACAGCGGTTAGTACAGGGGATTTTCCCTCGCTGTGCTGCAACCTGACCTGTACAATGTGTAAAGAAACAAAATAAAACACCACATATATTTTAACAACAGTTGTTTCGATTTTTTAAATGAATCAAGTGTGTCTCCATTCAGCAGTCTTCCTGTGCCTTATCTGCACGCCCCAGGCCCATCCATCCCACCCCCCTCTATCAAAGGCGGTTCGCGCCAGTGGATGCACGCTGCCAAGGGGGGCTGTTGGGGGCGCGAACGGCCAAGGTGCCAAACAGCATGTACACTTCAAAAGGTATCCCACGCCAAGGGCCCATCGCTCACATGGCCCCCTCAGACTCCGTGTCTCCGGCCAGGACCCCCCGGTCCCCCCACGCTGCCCGGCCCCCGGCAAACCACATAATACCAGGACATACACACGTCATTCATTCAAAAACACACCCCTGTTTGTAATACTTTATAAACCACTTGATATGTCTCATGAGAACATCTTTGTGCTTTGCAAGTCAACTCCTGAACGTGCTACCTGAGAACCACTGAGATCTATGCTAATCTGCTCGTCGTCGTGCTATCCGTGAACTTCTGTGACCGCTTCAAGCAAACTCGTCAGTGTGCTACCTGTGGCCATCTACCTGTTCTCCTGCAACATACTGCTCGGTTTGCCGAATCCAACTGTTTGTTGGTCAAGGTAAGGCCATGTATCCTAGTCATATTTCGCTGATTTTAAAATTTCTATCTATTTGCGAGTAGAGTACTCAATAGTGCTATATTCATTGGTCTCATTGATATTGACTTGAGTTTCCATTGTTATGCGATCAATAGATCTGTTTATTTTCATCTGTGTCAATTGTCATCGAATTGCATCCTTCTGGGGTCCAGTCTATAATGTAAGCATGTTTCCTTCTCGTGCAAGACAGAACATCCAAGGGACGATTCACATGTTCAGAGTTTAGTCACATCATTTATAAATTTCTGCAATTTATGCAAATGCTAAGCCGCACATGATGAACTGATATAGTTCCTGCGACCAAAACAAACCTTGCATTGAACATTGTATGGTTCATTTACTTTTGTATCACATTTTTATTCATCAAGATTGTATAATAATGTTGATATTTACTTTTCAGAATTTTCAACAATGCCTGCCTGTTCGATTAGCGGTTGCCCTTTGAAGACCCATGCTAAATCTGAAGGCACTACAATGCATGTATTCTGGGTCAGACATTTCGGATATTCACTGGATGAGCTGGAAAGTAGAGTCCAACAAGTCTTAGAGGACAAGAGAGGTGATCGATACCGCATCTGCAGTCGGCACTTTTCCTCGAACATGTACACAACATCTTGGGTAACAAAGAAGAATAAACGGCGAACGACACGAAAATTGCTCACAAACGCTATTCCCACTCTATTCGTCCACATTCCGCCACTGGTGAGTCAAGTGTCCGGATTTAGCTTTAAGCCTTGCGGTAGTGTGTAGGTAGCCGAATGGATTCATTGATATTTTAGGTGTTGTGTCCCTTGTAATACTTTCAACATTGATATGAGTGTATAGCTTTTTGAATAATGACATGTATCAATATATTCTTTTTCGATTTCATAACCCACAAACGAAATCTATATATGGGCACAGGGAACTGTGCTATATTGCGCATTTTCAATAGCATTACTCTCAAGTATTCTGTCTCCTTACATGGCAATTTTTAATTTTGGTATTTCATTATCAATCAATAATTTACCTTTACAACTGCTTGACTATCCCTTGAATCTGAAGCAAGAACATTCTACATCCGTGACGTGCTCGCAGTTATCAACCACTTCTAGCGCATATCAAGTAATCTTACTTGGCTATTCCGCTACAGACTTGTTTTATGCATGTCAAGTAATATTTTTATTGTATCTTGTAATTATTTTACTGAATGTTTGGTTAGTGGTTTCCAATTGATATACACCTTAGTTATCGTCCAATGGTGTTTGTTTTCAGTTATGATTAGTGTTATCCATATTAATGCAAGTACTGTCTTTCAGGGAGATGCTGTAGCGTCCACCACATTGACAACATCCCTAGATGTTCTTCGGCAGCAAGAGGTATGGATAGTGACAGCTCCATCGAACTAGATCATCAGAGCTGTAATACTTGTCGTTTGATTGTTCTACACGTTTCATTCGTGGTTAGCCATTGATATGTACCTGTGCGGTCAACCCCAAGTGTGTTTTATGTTTTCAATATTATAATCCTTTCTAATGCAAGTACTATCTTTCAGGCAGTTGATGGAGCGTCAACCCCTGCACTTGATGCGGAGCCTGACATTCAAGTAATTCCAGGGGAAGTGGAAGCGGGACCTTGGGTATACGAATCGGCGCAACAGCTTTCGGAAGTGCGCACTACATTTACAACATCCCTACATATTCTTCGGCAGCACGAGGTATGGATACTGACAGCTCCATCGAGCGTCATCATATAACTTGATTCCATTTGCTATACTTTCTTCCCTATTAACGCAAGTACTGTGTTTCAGGGAGATGAAGGAGCTTCCACTACAATAACAACATTCCATTTAGATGATGCAGATGTAAATAAATCGGAGAAATAAGTCGATGAAATCTGTTCATATTTAGATATTCCTTGATTCTTTTAGACAATGCATCATTTGTGGTTATCACTTTATATGAACCTGTGCCTTCGACCCCAAGTGTGTGTTATGTTTACAATATTGAAAGCCATACTAATGCAAGTACTGTGTTTCAGGGAGACGACAGAGCTTCCTCTGCAATTACAACATCCCTTGTAGGTGATGCAGATGTAAAGAAATCGGAGAAATAAGTCAATGAAATCTGATCATATTTAGATATTCCTTGATTCTTTTAGACAATGCATCATTTGTGGTTATCTCTTTATATGTACCTGTGCCGTCGACCCCAAGTGTGTGTTATGTTTCCAATATTGAAAACCATCCTAATGCAAGTACTGTGTTTCAGCGCTGATGCCTCCTCTCCATTACAACCATTCATGGCAGTCCATGCGTAGCCAGAGGTATGGATACTGACAGTTCCATCGAACTAGATCATCAGAGCTCGAATACTTGTGGTTTGATTGTTCTACAGAATGTTTAATTCGTGCTTAGCTATTGAGATGTACCTGTGTGTTCGTCCACACGTGTGTTTTATGTTTTCAATATTGTGATACATAGTAATGAAAGTACTATGTTTCAGGGAGTCGATGGAGCGTCATTCCGTGCTGTCTATGCGGATCCAGAAAATATAGTCGTTGCAGCGCAAGAGGAAGGGAAGACATGCGGAAACCAATCGGAGCAACAGCGTGCAGATGTTGAAGTTCGAGTCAAGAAAGTTGCAAAGAAAAGAAACAAGAATAAGGTTAGTTACAAACAGTTCATAATTTTAGGAATTGTTTTGTGTTGGGGACTATATTATGTTTTTTTCCTGTCGTTTGTACTATACTTCATATTGTATTTAAAATGAACATCCCTTTTCCAATCTGTCCTCTAGTTACCCGTGGGTGTACGAACTATACATACACAAACAGTGAAGCAAATGAGAGATGTTGCTTGCCAGTCCATTTACACTATGGAGGAACTATTAATTCAGACGCGGCGTGTTGAGACTCGGGATGCTCCTGTCCAATGGCCAGAACATGAATTGAATGTGTCCGGAGAATCCAGTAAAGTTGTATTGGACCATTGCTACAGTTCGACTGCACCGCTAAAAAGATGATACTGAATGTATTGAAGATAGCTCTGAAGTAGTCGCAGATCAATTCACACAATCTACACCCGCCAAAAAAATGCCACCCAAAAAGCTGTCGACAATGTTGTGTTCTCCCATCAATGCTGAAGTAACAGATGTTGAAATGACAGAATGAACCAGCAGCAGCACCCATCGATGCATCAGAATTTGATATTGGCGATATTTCTTTCGAATTTCTTGATATGTCCTCAACGGCACAGTCCCAAACAACTTTCACGCCGGATGACAGTCTAATGAAAGAGGGCAAATACATAGTATTCGACAGTTGTTTGATGGATATTATAAGTATGCTGAAATGTGGGCATTCAGTTGGAGGGGAAGTATGTGGGGTGCCATTGATTCATGTGACTCGTCAAAAACAAGGCAGTAACGTCAAAATACATGCCGCCTGTAGATTTAATCATGCGTTCTCATGGTCTGCACAACCGATGCTGGGGAAGCTGCCAGCAGGCAATCTACTGTGTGCAGCTGCCTCACTTTTTAGTGGGTCCAGTTTTATAAAGTTAGAGACTTTCTTTCAGTTTGTGGGACTCCATTTCATTTCTAAAACACAGTACTACAAATACCAACATGATTATCTGTTTCCGGCCATTAGTGATGCTTGGAAAATTGAACAATTGTCTCTAGCAAGTACATTCGAAGGGAAACGATTCAGGCTAGCCGGCGATGCACAGTGCGACAGCCATGGATTTTCTGCCAAGTACTGCACCTACCACTTTCAGGACATGGATAGTAAGAAAACTGTTAGTTCGGTGGTTGTGTAGGTGTCCCAATGTAAATCCTCAGTGGCCATGGAGAAACTAGGATTTATAAAATCATTGCAATATCTACAATCAAGGGGAATGCACATCGACCTCATAGCCACGGACAGACACGTTTCAATTGCCAAGACAATGAGAGAGCAGTTCCCACATATTAAACATCAATTTGACGTATGGCATCTTGCTAAATCAATCAATAAGAAAATCTCTGCTGCAGGGAAAAAAAAGGTTTTGAAAGTATTTCACAGTGGTCCCGGTCTATCAGCAACCATCTTTGGTGGAGCTCCAAAACTTGTGAAGGGTCAGTGGAAATCCTACTTGAAAAATGGCGGTCACTGATGCACCACTGTACCAACGTTCACCGCTGGACAGAAAACCAACATTTCCACCAATGTGAACATGGCCCTTTGTCCACAGAGGAGGCACGGAAGAAGAAGTGGTTGATTGCATCTTCACCTACACACAAAGCCATTGAGAAGTTTGTTTTCGATAAGTCTATCAAGAGATTTGAGGGGACTGACAGAATTCTGTCACACAGGAGAATTGGAGGTGTTCCACAATATGTGCCTAAAGTACAGACCAAAGCGATTGCATTTCAGCTTACAGGGCATGAAACATAGGACTCTACTAGCGGTCTTGGCCCATAACGAGAATGTGGGCCATGAACAGTCTAGGACTACGGGAAATGTAGGGATGCCTTGCTACACTACGACCTTTGGAAAAAGAACTAAGAAATGGGGGGTAAAACCAGTATATGAGGAAATGGAGTTCGACTTTGTTAAAGGCCTTATTGTTAGTGTACTAGAGAAGCACAGATATGGAATTTTGAGCGTTTCTGTGCAGAGCACTAATGCATTGCCACCAATGTTAGGCAGAAACCTGTGCAGTTCCCTTGGGGAACACTGCAAAAGATTTAAGACTACAGGTATAGCAGTAAACCCACTTGGTAGCAGTCTGCACCACCCAGATTTACCTGGTAGCTGTGGCTGAGCAGTCAGACTTCCCTCAAGAAGAGTTAGGCAGTATGCAAAGTATACACAATATGTACCCAGACACAATAGTACAAGCAAACACTGACCAGAGCTTGGTTTCAAAAGTATATAGTTATTTATTTATAAAACACACATAAGTTGAAATCACTCTAGCAAAATATAATAAAACACTTCAAACACAGTTATAATAAAAGCAGTTCCAACCCTTACTCCTATCTAGACAACTCTAAGTTAACACCACATAATTAAAACAGAGGTGAGCGCTTAACGTTAGATGACACTCTAGTAGGTTCCAGAAAGGGGTAAAAAGAAACAGGAATGGGTTAAACACACCACTCTAAGGTCCAGAACACTTGCAATAGACTCAAAGAAGCACAAAGTCACAGGTGAGCAAAAGTCACTAGGCAGGGCCCACTCTTAGAGTAGCCGGAGCGAAAATGTGCCCAAGATCACACTGTTGTTACGGATTCAAAGTCTTGCAAAGAGTTAGAAAGAGTTTAGAGTGGCTTAAAAAGTTTAGCCAGGGTGTCCCAGGCACTCCCAGGTTCGAAAGCCGGGGGCTAAATCTACCCCGTACAGTCGGTAGCAAGGGAAGCCAGGCGGAACACGGTACCTTAAGCGGAAAGGATCCTCCAGCGGTGGCAGTTGTTCCAGGCAGTGGCAGCAAGGCTCGACGTCGGTCAAGGGAGAAGAAGTTCTCGCAGAAGAGCAGAAGAAGAAGGTCGTTGCACTGCCCGGGAAGAAACCAGCCGCGGAGTCCTCCGGTCAAAGGGTTGTACCGACTTTCGTGGTTGGGGTAAAAGTGGTGGGGTTCCGGTTGCCGGGGTGCTTGGCACTGGCAAGGCGGCCACGAGATACCTCGAGAAGCGAAAAGAAGGCGAAAACTGGTTGTCCCCACCAGTCAAGGGAAGGAGCCACTCCGTTAAGAGTTCTCCTCGGTCGTCGGGAAAAGTGGTGAGACGGTTCAGCAGGGCTCCACCGGGTGGTGTCATCGAAGCAGGTCGGCTCAGCTCTTCCCTCGTCGGATTCTTGGTCCTGTGGCGACTTCTGAAGTTCCAGTCCCCAAAGCCCTGCTTTTATGCAGCAAACCCCCATTCACCCAGCCTAGCTGTCACTCAAACATGCTAAGTGGTGAGCCGACCGGCTCACCACTTGGGCCAATCAGGACGGAGTGCGACTTGAGTTACCAAGGTAACTCAGTCCAGGGTGCCTAAATCCCCCTCCACCCCTCCTAAGTACCCCAGACAGAGTGGCACCACTTTGGAGGGCTTCTGTGGGGAAGCCCGCCAAAAGTGGGACAAAGGGCTCCACTTTGGGTCAGAGTTACAGAGGCGAACACCAACGCCATTTTAGCATCAAGTTTTGGCAAAAAGTCCCAACCGGAGTTATAAAAATAAATATATAAACCGGCGGTATGTTTAAGGCTACCGTAAATAAATAATTAAATGTGTTAGCCTAAAACAATGGGAAATCCCATAGGGAAATATTCGCGGTCGAATATAAAAAGTAGTTTCCACTGCCACCAGCCAAAACTCGATCAGGGGGGACGGAGACGTGCCCCCTCGACTAACAGACCCTGGGGCAATCGAATTGCCCCAGCCAGTACGTCCACAATATGATGGTTTGTACTGGTTCTGTTCAGGATTCAAGACTAGCAAAGTCTTTGGTGACTTTACATGCCCTGGGAGACAGTAGTCAGTCCCAGGGTATGGAGTCTATGTTGGGGAGTCCCTAGGACACCCCTGGGTCACGGCACAGAGGGTGCTGTGTAACCCACATCACAAAAATACATGAGGCCCTATGGAGTAAAAGACCCCATAGCCCATTCAACACAAGGTTTAACCAAGAAAACACTCTTCAATATGTCCAAGAGTGAGGGTAAAAGAGTCTCACTCTTGGCAGGAGAAAAAAAAAGAAACCCCAGAAATCCAGCAAAGCCGCTGGGGGACTCACTAGGTAGGGAAATTCAGCCTAAACAGAGAATTCTCCCTAACACTCGCCCCCCCCAGACTAAGGGACAGGAGGATTTAATCCACTCCTGGATGAACCTCATACCTCTAGTCGATGATATACATCCTAGAGAGTCCATCAGCATTTTGATGGTGACACCTTGACCTATGCTTAAGGGAGAACTCAAAGGTTTTCTTTTGCAAGCTAAAGGACCTACAAACCCTTTGAGGAACATCAGTCTTTTTGTTATAGGGGATCTGGTTGACCAGTCCCTCAGAAGTTGGTACAACTTCTGAACCTATGTTAGGCTTTTTGAAGGGGTCCTTATAAAGGATTCCCCTAGATCTAGAGGGGCCTCCAAGGTTCCTCACCACCTCTCTTGTGGGAGCAGGTTGGGTCTTAGGCCTCTTGGTTGGAGGGGTTGGGGTTAGGCAATGTACCTGCTTCCCCTTCCTCTTAGATCTACCCTTACCTATTTTAGGAGTTTCCCCCCTAATATTAGGATTTGAGTTGGGGTCTTCAGTAGAAGGTCCAACAGTCTGAAGGTTTTTGGCCTTAGACTTTGCTGTTCTGGTTTTCCACCAGCACTGAGAATTACCAGTTCTCTCAGGTTCAGATAGGGGCCTAGTTGGTCTATCCACCTCTTCCTCAGAAGCAGGGGGAGTCAGAGACTCTGAGACTAGGGGAACAATGATGGAGCTTGGTTGGGGCGCCCATGTTCCTGGCATACTATCCTGAAATGTGCCTGGGCTAGAGGTCAACTTACTAACACCAGGGCTTGTAGTGGGGTTCTCAGTAGAGGGTCCCACAGGCTTAGAAGGGTCCTTCAAGGTAGCCTTTCTAGCCAATTTGGTTATGTTCTGCTTCTCCATACTGGGAGGCCTGGGGGTATGTGACACTACTCCTAGAGTTCTTAGGTCATTCCCTAACAGGACCTTCCCAGGTACCTCAGCCTGAACACTGACAGGGATCCTTACTGTCATGTTGTTACATTGAATGAGGGCTGGTAGAATAGGAACCATTTGGACAGGGCCTCCAGACATCTTAGTGGGACCTTTGGGTGCTTTGGCCACATCCTCAGGTTGAAAGAAGCTTTCATCCACTACTGTTCTGCTGGCCCCAGTGTCTCTCCTGGCAGGAGTATCCTGGCCATTGACAAGAACACTGTCCACATAATACACCTTAGAGTTAACAGGTAGGGAGTTATACACAACCCTATTCTGGGGACTAACCAGACCCATAGGCTCTAAGTTTACAGTTGCTTGAAGACCCAAGGGTTCTTCAGCAAAGAGTTCAAAGTGGGCACTAGCCATCTGTACTTCATCCTCAGGAGTGAAGGCTAAGGAGACTGTGCTGATCCCTGCAGGTTTACCCTTGCACTTGGGATCTCCTTTGATATGGTCAGTACCCTGACAGACATAGCATTGTCCAAATGCTCTCTGGAAGGGTGGCTTGCTCTGACCTCCTTCTGGCTTGTGGCCAGAAGGTACACTAGCCTGATTCGGTTTACCCTGGGGCTTACCCTGGTTATTTGGTTGTTTGTGGCCCTCTTGGGTATGGGAGGTATTAGAATTCTCTTTGGAGTCCTTTTTAGGCTGTTTCTCCCCATCCTTCTTCTGAGTTACCCCAGAATCCTTGTGAGTGGCCCTGTTGGCAACCCACAAGTCAGCAGCCTTAGCTAGCTTCCTAGGATCTAATTCCTGTGAATCAGCCAAGTGCTGTCTGAGCTCAGGAGAGCAGGCATCATAAATTGACTCCAACATAAAGAGATTTCTCATCCCCTCATAAGTGTTCACCTTGTAACCCTTAATCCATCCCTCTAAGTTTTTCAAACATTCACTCACCCAGGTAGCCCAAGGGGTACCATCATGCTTTTTGAGGCTCCTAAACCTCTTAAGATACTGGGAAGGGGTCTTCCCAAACCTAGCTATCAAAGCTAGTTTCACACATTCATAGTCCTTCCTATCCTCCTCCCCCATCTCCATTACCACATCAGTTGCAACAGGGGGAAGCCTAGAGAACAACCAGGTGAGTAAGTCATTTCCTGTGATGTTCTGGAGCCCATGATTATATTCAAACAGAGACAACCAATCCAACACATCCAACTTAGGCTCATACATACCAATCAATTCTTTAGGCATCCGGGGTCTTTTAGGACTGGAACTTCTAGAGGAGCCAGAGAGAGAAACATTCTCAACAGATAATTTCTTCATTTCTAAGTCATACTTGAGCTCCATTTCCCTTAGCCTTAGTTCTTTGTCAGTTTGAGCATTAAGTTTCTTATACTCCAATTCTAGCTTCATTTTCTCCAGTTCAAAGTACTGAGGACTAAATGTGGGACCTGGTAAAGGTCCAGTAGGTACAGCAGGTAGAGCAGGCAGAGGCCTAGGGGGGACAGTTACAACAGCCTCACCCTCCTCTTCTGACTCTTCCTCAGAATCATCAACATTTTGCTCCATGTTAACTTCAATACTGTCATCTACAGTTGCTGGAGTGGTAGGTTCCTCTGAACCATCACCCAGACTTTGGTTAGCCAACAATCTTTCAATCAGCTCCATTTTCTTGCCCTTAGTCAGGAGATCCTTATGTTTACAGAGCACTCTTAAACAATCAGCAGTTTTGGCTGCAAGGGACTCTTGACTATAGCTTTCTATAACTGACATGTTAGAGGATTACTTTTTACAGTGCTAAGCTTTGTGGTTAGTTGCACTAAGGTATCTAAAGCACAATAAAATGTATACTCAATACAAATCCCACCGCTGTACACCAGTGTTAGGCAGAAACCTGTGCAGTTCCCTTGGGGAACACTGCAAAAGATTTAAGACTACAGGTATAGCAGTAAACCCACTTGGTAGCAGTCTGCACCACCCAGATTTACCTGGTAGCTGTGGCTGAGCAGTCAGACTTCCCTCAAGAAGAGTTAGGCAGTATGCAAAGTATACACAATATGTACCCAGACACAATAGTACAAGCAAACACTGACCAGAGCTTGGTTTCAAAAGTATATAGTTATTTATTTATAAAACACACATAAGTTGAAATCACTCTAGCAAAATATAATAAAACACTTCAAACACAGTTATAATAAAAGCAGTTCCAACCCTTACTCCTATCTAGACAACTCTAAGTTAACACCACATAATTAAAACAGAGGTGAGCGCTTAACGTTAGATGACACTCTAGTAGGTTCCAGAAAGGGGTAAAAAGAAACAGGAATGGGTTAAACACACCACTCTAAGGTCCAGAACACTTGCAATAGACTCAAAGAAGCACAAAGTCACAGGTGAGCAAAAGTCACTAGGCAGGGCCCACTCTTAGAGTAGCCGGAGCGAAAATGTGCCCAAGATCACACTGTTGTTACGGATTCAAAGTCTTGCAAAGAGTTAGAAAGAGTTTAGAGTGGCTTAAAAAGTTTAGCCAGGGTGTCCCAGGCACTCCCAGGTTCGAAAGCCGGGGGCTAAATCTACCCCGTACAGTCGGTAGCAAGGGAAGCCAGGCGGAACACGGTACCTTAAGCGGAAAGGATCCTCCAGCGGCGGCAGTTGTTCCAGGCAGTGGCAGCAAGGCTCGACGTCGGTCAAGGGAGAAGAAGTTCTCGCAGAAGAGCAGAAGAAGAAGGTCGTTGCACTGCCCGGGAAGAAACCAGCCGCGGAGTCCTCCGGTCAAAGGGTTGTACCGACTTTCGTGGTTGGGGTAAAAGTGGTGGGGTTCCGGTTGCCGGGGTGCTTGGCACTGGCAAGGCGGCCACGAGATACCTCGAGAAGCGAAAAGAAGGCGAAAACTGGTTGTCCCCACCAGTCAAGGGAAGGAGCCACTCCGTTAAGAGTTCTCCTCGGTCGTCGGGAAAAGTGGTGAGACGGTTCAGCAGGGCTCCACCGGGTGGTGTCGTCGAAGCAGGTCGGCTCAGCTTTTCCCTCGTCGGATTCTTGGTCCTGTGGCGACTTCTGAAGTTCCAGTCCCCAAAGCCCTGCTTTTATGCAGCAAACCCCCATTCACCCAGCCTAGCTGTCACTCAAACATGCTAAGTGGTGAGCCGACCGGCTCACCACTTGGGCCAATCAGGACGGAGTGCGACTTGAGTTACCAAGGTAACTCAGTCCAGGGTGCCTAAATCCCCCTCCACCCCTCCTAAGTACCCCAGACAGAGTGGCACCACTTTGGAGGGCTTCTGTGGGGAAGCCCGCCAAAAGTGGGACAAAGGGCTCCACTTTGGGTCAGAGTTACAGAGGCGAACACCAACGCCATTTTAGCATCAAGTTTTGGCAAAAAGTCCCAACCGGAGTTATAAAAATAAATATATAAACCGGCGGTATGTTTAAGGCTACCGTAAATAAATAATTAAATGTGTTAGCCTAAAACAATGGGAAATCCCATAGGGAAATATTCGCGGTCGAATATAAAAAGTAGTTTCCACTGCCACCAGCCAAAACTCGATCAGGGGGGACGGAGACGTGCCCCCTCGACTAACAGACCCTGGGGCAATCGAATTGCCCCAGCCAGTACGTCCACAATATGATGGTTTGTACTGGTTCTGTTCAGGATTCAAGACTAGCAAAGTCTTTGGTGACTTTACATGCCCTGGGAGACAGTAGTCAGTCCCAGGGTATGGAGTCTATGTTGGGGAGTCCCTAGGACACCCCTGGGTCACGGCACAGAGGGTGCTGTGTAACCCACATCACAAAAATACATGAGGCCCTATGGAGTAAAAGACCCCATAGCCCATTCAACACAAGGTTTAACCAAGAAAACACTCTTCAATATGTCCAAGAGTGAGGGTAAAAGAGTCTCACTCTTGGCAGGAGAAAAAAAAAGAAACCCCAGAAATCCAGCAAAGCCGCTGGGGGACTCACTAGGTAGGGAAATTCAGCCTAAACAGAGAATTCTCCCTAACAACCAAACATTGCCACTGTGCCGTGTCCACCCAAAGCAGAGTTCGTTGAGAAGTTCAAATCCCGGTTCAAATAAATCATTGTAATCCGATTGTCTTTTTGAAAATAATGTTATTGTACAGTGTGTATACAAAGTATGCTAACCCTAAACCCTCCATTCACCATCCTGGGTGGCGAACAACATGGGTGTCATCTTTGACTTCTCTCTCTATTCACCTCATATCGCTGACCTTGTGAATATGTGTATGTATTTATTTTTGTTGCTGTAACTAAGTTTTGCAATCACACGTAAATGCTGTGCACAGTTAACCGAGGGGAGGCTTGCGTATTGTAAATAATAAAACAAATAAACAATAAATCTCACTTTCAACTCAACTCCTCGGGTACTTTATACTTTCCCTGACCTTCCCCCAAAAAGTCAATGTCTCCATAGTTATGGTTCTCTAGGGCTGCAAAGCTCGCGGACAACGAGGGCAAAATTGGGGGCCTTAGAACGCGCCAAGCGAGGCGTTGCGGATGGGAGAGAAGCCAGTTCGCATTTGCACATACATTGAGGCCTAGTACAAACATGGAGTCGAAAATTCAAGTTCTCACAGATGGCTTTACACGGGATGTTGCAAAGTAACAATGTACGCTCATGCAGAGTGAAGGTCAGCGGCTTTGATTTTATGCTCGCGGGCTGAAGAGGCCCGCAAATCGCACTGGCAGTATAAGGTTCTATTGTTTTTTGACTTTGAGAGAAAGGGACCATGCCGAAAGGACTTCATTTGAAGGAGGTGGGCAATAACGTAAGAGACGATAAGGCTGAAAATTCTGAAACTAGACCGAGTTTCATGTTAGTTCAGTATATGAAAAATCGTTGGCACGAACACAGTGGGATTTACGGACTGCATTACGCAGAGATACAATGGAAATGGCAAATATAATGTAAGTAACTCTTTAGACGCTTTTATACCAGAATGAATGAATGAATAGCAAGTACAACATTTGTGGGATCGTCTTTCTACAGTGCACATGGGCATGCATGTGCCCATTGGACACGCATGTAGACAGTCGTTTCTCAGTGGTTCAACGGTAAAAAAAATACATTAATTTGTGTGTTTCCCTCGATTTATTTAGTCAGTTTTCGCATTGCTTTTAGAGCCGAACATACTCCATTGCACTATCCTCACAAGCAAATAGTTTCAGCTCGCCCGTAATAAATAAAATGAATAATAGTAATAAAGATCGGCTGGTGAGACTAATTTCAATTTTTATGTTTTCTAAACAGGTACATCCTACCATATTGCCACTGCCACCTATTCGAGACCCCGGCAGACAGCTTCTTCAACCGCCAACTGCAGCTTCTTGTAAACAACTGCGCTACATTGACCATCTTATGGGATGATCGCCAAGGAGCCATATGCCCTTACGCTATACTAGCGGCTAGAAGCAACATATCGACCTTTACGGTGGCCTAGTGCCTAGTTGATGGAACAGCCTTGCGGTTCACCGTGCGTCCAAAGTGCTGCTTTTAACGAAAACTAACACCCTGTGTACCATAAAGGAACAGCGCGTGACTCACGATAAACTTTTACGGATTTGCGGATCGAGAGAAAAGAAAAAAAATTCCATTCCGATTTAATATGCCAATTGCTGAATATTCTCTAAACATTTAATGTCAAATAAATGTACTTTACCAAATGTACCGTATTGCTGTTTGATTTTAAAGTACAGTTTCATATTCTGAATTGTGGCGCGCTGTGTTGTGAGTTGATCTGTGTTGGTTTCCGGGTTCTGTGAGAAGTCGCGTAGAAGAGGACTGGGCGCGTTTGCCTACGCAGCACAATATCGTCACAGAGAGAGGCGGGGAATAAGAATGTTTTGATAATGTCAGGCTCAGGGGCGGGGGATATGATTTAGTGCCGCAAAAGCAGGTCAGCCAGGGCGATGCGGCAAGTGATAGGATTATCACAAAATGGCAGCGCCCTGGTGCCTGTTTTCGCGTGCGTTTAATGGACGAAAACTCGGATAATGTCGATAGGAAATTTTTCTAAAATCGAGCGACTTAGGCTTGAAAACACATGGCCGACATGTAGGGACAATAACACATTTTGACCGAACCATTCCTTTAAAGAAGGAATTGGCATGTTGTCAATTTAAAATATCTCAACCTCCTATTAACAATGGGTAGATCAACTCCCAGGGTATAACCCAACTAAGTGGTATATTGCAAGAACCAGCCATTGGTCTCCCTAAAAATATATATCCGCCCCAAGACCAATGGTATACCGAAAGGGATGATGGAAATGCTGCCATTCTTATTCCAACTATTTCTAAAAATTCTAAGTCTTACAGTTCTCTTTCTAAAAATGTTAACGGAAACTAAATTAATCTTAAAACCATCAATGCAGTAAGAAAACGTAAATTCCTTGAAAGGTACTGCCTGTCCCAGAATCTCTCAGGGACTATGACAAACAAGAGGGCTAAAGAGGCATGCAGAGGTAGAGAACAGGCAGACAAGCCTAAAAGCCTATTGCAAGATCAGGCAATTAAGCAATGAGGTTCTCCACCTACAGCCAATTTACCCACCTGAAGGGCATATTCAGGAGCTGGAAGGTCGGCAGCAGCAGTAGGAGAAGAAACAGAACTGGAGGCTGGTAGTTCACAAGGAAGTGTGACCATACAAGGGATGCCGGATCAGAGAAGAAGCAGATTTGACCTGCACACTCTGACTTGGTTTTGTGCTCACAAGCCCTGTTTGGCTGTGGCTGCATTGGAAGGGAATGGAGAAAGCTAGCAGTCTTTCCAGGTGCACCTATTTGTAATGAATGCAGAGGCGAAGTCCTCTATTTTACTCGAGGCCCTTGTGCAGAAGCAAGCGGAGGGAAGCTGGAGAAAGGAAGACTCTCCATTAATGTTGACAGATCCGAAACAACCGTGCTGATGAAAGGTGTGGATCCTGAGAGTGCCTGTGGTAGCAGTAGCAGAGGACAAAATGTCAGGAAGTCTAGGCAGCCTGCAGCTGCAGTATAAATGTATCAAGCGTTTACCCAGATATAACTGGAGTGCTCTTGTGTGAAGAAAGTCTTTTTTTCCCATTGTTACTTTGAAATCATTGACCGGAGCAGTCGTGTGTCTCCTATTAACAGGGAGAACAGCAGTGGTAATGATTACATAAGCAGTAGAAGACTTTTCCATTCAGTTACAATGAAACATCACTTCCGAGTGGCCGCCTATGCAATATTCTGTTTACCGATCATTGTTAAAGATGAAAGATGTCATCGTAAAAGGGAAAGAAAGCAGAAAGCTGAAGTTTACCATCAAGAAATCATCACGTGTACCTTAAATCGATTGTGAAGTGAACATTAACTCTTGTAACGGCCTACATTTAAGTATTGCAGAAGTTGCTGAAGTTGTTATACTCATAAGCAGAACAAGCTTTGCCCAAGCCAATAAGCAGAACCTTCTAAAGAGTTAACCAGCCAAAATAAGAACTGAAGCACCTTGTTGTGAAGTTGTTGAAGCTAATACTAACCCAGGGTCCTCTAATACAAGGGTGACAAAGTCATTTGAAACTGGGAGAGTGGTATTACAGCTTTGGGGTAAACCATGGAGACTGAAAAATCTGGAGGTACTCTCACATCTACTCCCCAGGGATCTTCTGTTCATGTGGCATTGGAAGGGCTTTTGGATTCCGACCCTGGGCGTGGACAAGCGAGGGAGGATCACCTCAGTGATGGGTCCTTGGGCTTGGAAAGAAGGTACCCGAAGGCGAGACAAGGTATCCCCACTTTCCTGAAATTGACATACCCTCTGCTCCTTTAGCCTTAATGGGCTATTGCCAATCTCATCCCATCCTCCCCTGTGTTTTTCGGAGGAGGAGGAGAAATTATTATTTCCTGTTATAAACGCCACTCTGGTACTGGGATGAAGAAGATTTTCCTGGAGACATATAGCAGTGAAGATCAGGCATGTCACACTAATAGGCTCAAGCAGGGTCTGGCAATTGAGTATACCTCGGTTCACCTGCAGCCTTTTAGTAGTAGAGGAGAGTATAAAAGGTGGAATTCAGAAGCACATGAGGTGTGCAGCCGTAGATGGAAAACGGAGCAGAGGAATTCCCATGCGGAGCGAGAAGCTGAGACGCTGACAAAGATCACAAGAGTCTTGCCGAGGTGACTATACAGGACTGGGAGCCCTTGTGAGGGAAGGCGCTCAGCAGACGCTGCCAGGGAGCAGAAGCAGAGCCAAGCTCTAAGGCCGGTGTGTGCTGAGCGGAGTACCGAGCTAACTAGCGAGTTGGTTTTCCCGCTTTTGGAAAAGCCCTGAACAGAGATCCCGAAACTCGAGCAGTGCCGGGAGACACTAGGAACTCCAAAGCTCTCCAATGGATTTTGGAAATGGTAACGGTCCATGGAAGTAGTGAAATATTACACTTTCTGAATGCCATACTGAATGAAAGGTGCTGTTTAAGCCTGCACAATTGGAATCTGAATTTACTGAATGCCGAAACTGCATAAAAAGTGCCATTAAAGTCTGCACAACTTAAATTCACATTTACTGAAAACCGAACGGAATGAAAGCCATTATTCTGATGAATACAACACAACATTATATTTACTGAATATTGAGCTGCAGGAAAGTCATTGTTTGAGTTAAGCCAAGTAAAATCTGCATTTATGAAGAGTTGTCTTAAATATTACTGAACAAAGGCTTTGGGGAAACATATGGTTGTCTGACCTGTGATGGGTGGACCTTGTGGTCTGGCAACTGCGCCTAGACCAGGAAGTTTCCTAACACAGACATTGCCAAAAGTCAAATCACAGACAAGGTATATGGCTGCTGATTGTGTGACCTGTCATGGGTGGACCGTGGGGTCTGACAACTGCACCTAGACCAGAAACCACTAAGTATTGGAAAAGCAGCACAGACGTGTGTGCACTTGGTGAAGCTAACCAAAGGACAGGTCAAACAAACCATGTATTCTCTTGTGAACCTGTGAACAGAGGAAATAAGTCGACTGCTCAGTATACATTTTGGGGAAGGGAACCCTTGGAACCAAAGAGCTGGAGAGTATTTATCTTGGGGGAAGGGAGTCCCAAGATCACAGTGGTGTATGAACTTGATTACATTTGAACTTGGAAACCCAAGACCCTCTTTTTAATGTGAACTGTGATGCCTGTGAACCTACAGAAGGTAACTACAGAACTTGATCAAACCTTCTTGAAACGAAGTTACATTGGCAATGTATTGAACTTGAGAGAGAGTACTCTAGATCAACTTAAATTGCCAGCAGCTGCACCTTTACTTTTGAACACTTATATTTGGGTAAGAACATTTCCCCTCTAGATTTTGTTGTAGTTTTGAGGACAAGCATATTTTATGACGGACAGACTTTTTGATTTGGACTTGTAGATTCAGACTTTACTTAGATTTCTTTAGATAGGGACAATCCCACAATAGCATTGGGTTAGTTAGGCATTACACCATCCTGACATTAATAAAGCTTTGTTTAGAAATATATATCTGTTGTCTCTCATCCCTCTTGATATCATGCCTGTCTAACAAGACACAGAGGTGCATATGAAGCTGGGGAATGGAGCTGGTTGCTTGTCATATGAAACAATCATGCATCAGTAAAGCTGAAATTGGGGCAGTCCGGAGCTGATGCAGATTTTGTGGTAGCTACAAGACTTAGATGGAAGGCAAAGAGGCTGCCCTTTCTGATAGAAGTGGATAGAAGAGTGCCTTGCCAAACTGTAGAGGTCGAAGAGTCTTGTTTAAGTTGCCCAATAACATTTTCGTAATATCAAGTTGTAGCAGCAGAAGTTGAACTGTGGTTGTCTAGAATTTAGGCAGAACTGTTAAATGTTGAAGAATTTGAAGTCGAAGCAATCTGCAAGGCAGATAAGCCTGTTCTCACAGCAACACTGAGATAAGGAAGTTGTCACTTAGAGAGCAATTTCCTTAAAAGAAGCATCCTGACAAATTGCATACAAGACGCTGCAGAAAGTAAAGTTTTTTGTTAAAGTGGAAGTGTCATTTTTGTTTTTGAACTTTATCCAGGATTACCATTGGTCCTGTTTTCTTTATGGAACTTTGAAAAGGGAGCTTCGAATGGATTGTGTCCTCAGACGCATTTCACATCTTATGATAATCGTATCCCAGCTTCAGCTGCTTCGGAAACATTTTTCACCAGGGGGCACTGTGTTCGAGACCTCAGAGTGGAAGCCCCTCGAGGACCGCCGTCGGGCGTCGACATCATCCGCTGTATAAAGGGCTCGAGCAGCGTACGTTACCTCAGTTCCGTTTTTCTGACGCAACTACTTTGTGTTACGAAAGGCGCATCAAGAATTTCTTTGACGATGTCTTCGTCTTCAACTCCCTCCACACCCAAGACATGGTTAAAAAAATGTCTGAAGTGTGGGAGGAAGATGTCTATTACCGACCCCCATCGGAATTGCCTCTGGTGCCTCAGCCCAGACCATCGGGTTGATGAGTGCGGGTCCTGTCAGGCCATGTCAAATAAGGCTCCTAGAGAGCGCAGAGGTAAGCTGGCGGTGGAGGAGGAGAAATATAAGTCTTCGAAAAGACAAAAGGATTCGGATGAATCCGGTAGAAAATCTCATCACGAGTCGAGGAGGTCGAGATCGGAAAGTCGCTTGAGGAAGTCTTCCTCGTCTTCGACGAAAAAGTAAAGAAAGCGACGTCATAGGTCTTCTTCCTCCTCGTCCTCTTCTGAGAGGAGAGTAACTTAACCTTCAAAGCACGATTCCCCCTAAAAAATGGGAGGCCTTCAGGGCTTTGATGCTGAAAATATTCGAGAAAGCGGCCCAGACCCCCTCGAAGTTGCCACGTGGTGATCATGCCTCTACTCACTCTAAAAGTGACAGAGGAAAATCAAGATCCAAACACGCAAGAGTTGAAAGAGAATGGAGAGTTTCTTCGCGGGAAAGTTCCCCAAAGCCTCACCCTAAGTCTAAGCCTCCGGTGCATAAATCGGGGCTAAAGGAATTGGCATCGATGTCGAAACCAAAACTCGACTCGACACCTTCGACGACCATAGCGTCGAGACCGATGATACAGCTACAGGTGTTGACGTCATCTTTATCGAAGCCTCCTTCGACAGCATCGAAGCCTCCTTCGACACTGTCAAAGCCAGCGTCTACCCTATCGATGCCTTTGACGCCTTTATCGAGGCCTTCTCTAATACCAAGACCCAAGCCATTTTTCATGCATAGACAAATTCCACCTTCTTTGCCTGAAAAGGCTTTCCACCCTCAAACTAGACATGAATTTTTTACATCCATGTCATCTATATATGAGGGACATTCATCTGAATAGATAGTCACTCCAGCCTTAGTCAGATTTGGGGCCAGAGAGGTCCCTGAAGAACTAGTGGACCCACAATCAAAGATAACAGACCTTTATGATTGCCTACAAAATGCCAGTGGCTTAGACACTTCACCTGAAGTGGATTTTGAAAAACCAGACCGTACAGATCATGCTGATCCGATCCCAGTTATAGAAATATTATAGGAAGGGTCATTGATTTTATGGGTTGGAAAGCGGCTTCCACAGATGTTGACCAGGATGACATGACTGACATCCTGAGTGAGGGTCCTTTAAAAAATCCTGTTTTACCATTCCATAAGGCTTTACAAAAAAGGATAATGGCAAATTGGAATAATCCCGATTCGATTCCAGCAGTAAATAAAAAACTGGTAACAAAATATAGGCCAGCCTTATCAGACCCGGTGTATTTATCCAAGCATCCCTCTCCCGAGAGTCTGGATGTTCAAGCTGCTACCTCCACTAGGCAGTCAGTTTACCCATCAATACCACCAGACAGGGACGATAAAAAAGGTGTTGCTTGGGCCCGGGAAAGCTTTTACTTCGGGCCGCATGGCCCAGAAATCAACTAATGTCACTTGCACATTAGCAAGATTTACTTATACCCTGTTGGACTGCATGTCTTCAGCGGCTGAACGCATCCCGGAAGGTGAAGAACGGGATGGTTTCCTGGCTATAGTGAAGGATGGTAAAGATGCTATGGAGCAATGCCTTCCGTAAGGATTGGACCCTGCGGATAGTATAAGCAGGTTCATGGCTTCTATCACGGTCTTGCGCAGATTCGCATGGCTAAGAAAATCTGGTTTTGCACCTGATGTGCAGTCTAGATTTCTTAATATGCCCTTTAACGGCTTGAGGTGGTTTGGCAGCAAGGCGGATGAGAGCTCGGAGAAACTGCAGACCTCGAAAGCGGTAGCACAATCACTCAGCGCCGCTATAAAACAAGCTCAACAACACAATTATGCAGGCTCATCTTCCTGGAAGAGTCGCCCCTTTCACTTTTATTCCTCTTTTGGAAAAGGGAGGTGGCAGGCCAGTCACAGAGGCCAACAGAGAAAATCTTTTTGTGGTGGAAAAGGGAGATATGCTAGATCAGCTATAGAAGCGGCTACTACCTCCTCAGCCACTGCTGCAGCTGCTGCAAAACCACTTTGAGGTCTTAACCCACAAAACCCTGGTGGGAGGCAGAATCACTTGGTATCCGGACGAATGACGGGGCATTACATCAGATGCCTGGGCACTAGAGATAGTGACCCATGGTTACTGTCTTCCTTTTCATCAGACCTCAAGATCATCCACCGGGAGCCAATTCTGTAAAAATTCCAGACCCGCTCCTTGTGCAGGAGATTTTAACCCTGCTAGAGAAAGGTGCAATAGAACATGTACCTGTAGCGGAGAGGACCAAGGGCTGGTACTCCCCCCTATTTTCTCATCCCCAAAAAGGACAGAGGATTGAGACCCATCTTGGACTTGAGAAGCTTGAACAAGTTCCTCAGGAAGGACAAGTTCAAGATGGTGACCCTTTCTCAGATCCTTCAGGCTCTTAAGCTTCAGGAATGGCTGGTTTCATTGGACCTTCAGGATGCTTACTTTCATGTGCCAATCCATATCAAGCACAGAAAGTACCTGAGGTTTGCAATTGGTGGTTCTCATTATCAGTTTCAGGTTCTACCATTTGGGCTAACCTCCGCCCAAGGGTTTTCACCAAACTGATGGTGGTGGTGGCAGCGAGTATGAGAAGAAGGGGGATTCACGTCTACCCTTATATGGACGATTGGCTAATCAGGGCGAGTTCATCCAAATGAACCCAGGAACATCTGGCCTTGACCTGCCACTTCTTACACAGTCTGGGCTTCTCCCTCAATTACAAGAATTCACAAATGATTCCAAGCCAAAGACTCCAATTCATCGGAGCAGTCCTGGATACTTCCTCAGGGAAAGCCTCGCTTCCCGAGGAGAGAGCTCACCACATTCTGCAGATGGTAACATAGTTTCAAAATGCCCAACATCTGCCGGCATTCGATTTTCTAAGGTTGCTAGGCCTCATGGCATGCTGCATTTTTCTGGTGCCAGGGGCCATATTGAGGATTAGCTCCCTTCAGTGGGCCCTCAGGACTCAATGGTCCCAGTTTTCAGGGGAGATGTCAGACCTTCTACAAGTCCCGACCAAAGTGGCTCAAGATCTCCTATGGTGGGCTTGCAAGGAGAATATCCTCAAAAGGGAACCTTTTTGGAAACCATGGCCGGAGATAATGGTAGTGACAGATGCCTCATTCACGGGGTGGGGAGCCCAGACCAACAATCTGACAATCAGCGGTCGTTGGTCTCCATCGGATTCCAAACTACATATCAACCTTTTGGAGCTGAGAGCAAACAGACTAGCGCTGAAGGCCTTTCTGCCCTCTGTACAGGGAAAGAATATCCTGATGAGGATGGACAACACAGTGGCCATGTACTACCTCAACAAAAGAGGAGGCATAGGATCCCTCCCACTGTGCAGAGAGGCAATGCAGCTCTGGTTCTGGGCAATGCTAGAAGGAATCTCTCGATCAGCAGTTCACCTAGCCGGAGAGCTAAACACGGCGGCAGACGCTCTGAGCAGGCAGAGCACAGTCTCCCACGAATGGGAGCTAGTTCAGGAAGTCCTTCAAGAGATATTCGCCCTTTGGGGAACCCCTCAAGTGGATCTGTTTGCGACCGGGTCCAACCGGAAGTGCGAACTGTATTGCTCAAGAGAATTTCCCCCAAGAGGAGCTCTAGGGGACGCGTTCCTAGTGGACTGGGTATTTCCACTTCTTTACTTATTTTCTCCAGTCCCCGTGATTCCTCACATGATCAGGAGATTGAGAAAGTTCAGGAAAACCATGATCCTAATTGCCCCGGATTGGGCCACAAGGACGTGATACCTGGACCTTCTGGACATGACCATCTGCCCTCCAATAAGTCTTCCACAAAGACGTGGATCTTCTCTCGCAAGAGGAAGGTCGGGTTCTCCATCCAGAGGTAAAGACACTCCGCATTCACGCATGGTTTGTGAGAGGCTAAGATATGAGGATTGGGACCTCCCGGATGACGTAATGGAGATTTTGCTTTCGGCCAGAAGGCCAGCAACAAAATCCCTGTACCGGTGTCGTTGGAACAAGTTCAGTAACTGGTGCATGGATAAGAATGTGGATCCATTTCTTTGTAATACTCCAACAGTACTTTCTTTTCTCTTACACTTAGCCAATTTGGGGCTCAAAGTTGGAACGATAAAAGGTTACTTGGCATCGCTATCTATCTTTAAGCGCTCCTCGGAAGAGGGGTCCTATTTTAAAATTCCTTTAGTCATTCAATTCTTAAAAGGGTTGACAAATGTATACTCTCCAACATCTTTTCAGGTGCCCATCTGGGATTTAAATCTAGTCTTAAAATTTCTCATGTGTGCTCCTTTCGAGCCTTTACATTCTTGTCCATTAAGACTGCTTACTCTCAAAACAATACTGTTAGTGGCTATAACATCAGCCCACAGGGTAAGTGAGTTGCAGGCACTGTCTTGTAAGCCTCCTCACACTATTTTCCATAGGGACAAGGTTATTTTAAAAGTCAAGCCATCATTCTTGCCTAAAATAGTGTCTGATTTTTACTGGTCACAAAAGATTGTCTTACCTTCCTTTTTTCATCCACCTCACGCTAGTAAGGAAGAGGAAAGGTTACATAGACTGGACCCAAAAAGGGCTCTCAGTTTCTATATTTCCAGATTGGCAAATCTCTGACAATGTGACCAACTATTCGTTGGATATACTGGGCACAAATTGGGCCTTGCAGTATCTAAACAAACTCTATCCAGATGGATAATTCTAGCAATCTCTGAATGCTATAAACTAGCTGGGAAAGAGCCTCCAGATGGATTAAGGGATCATTCAACCAGAGGCATGGCAACTTCCACGGCCCTTCAGAGGGGTGCCCCGGTGCAGGATATTTGTGCTGCGGCACCTAGTCGTCAGTGCACACCCTGGTAAAGCATTACTGCTTAGACTCTACTTCATACCAAGGAGGACTATTTGCAAAAGCTGTCCTTCATTCAGTTCATAATTAAAATTCCTAGTACTCCCACCTCCAAAATTACCACTGCTATGGGAGTCTATCATAAAAAGAGGAATACGTGGGAGGACACAATCCATTTTAAGAACAAGATACTTACCAACAATAACATTCTTTCGATTGGATGTTCCTCCCACGTATTCCTCATCGACCCTCCCATCCTACCTCTCTGTACCATCCTACCCCTCCGTACAGTTTACGCCAGTTGCACTCTGACTTCCTTAAGAGCCTGAAGACTTAAAGCCTGATCAGCTGATGCGACCATGAACAACGTAAAAACAGAACTGAGGTAACGGGCGCTGCTCGAGCCCTCTATACAGCTCAATGACGTTGACGCCCAACAGCGGCCCTCCAGGGACTTCGACTCCGCGGTCTCGAACACAGCGCCCCCTGGTGAAATTCTTTGCCGAAGCAGCTGAAGCTGGGATACGATTATCATAAGATGAGGAATACGTGTGAGGAACATCCAATCGAAAGAACGTTACAGTTGGTAAGTAACTTGTTCTTTTCATCCTGAGAAGAAGAAACTGTTAACTGTGGATTTTTGTTTGAGTGACTTTCTATTTTCTTTGGAACTTTTCAAGAACTTATTTGAGACTTTGTTTTTCTGGGAATAATTGACTTTGGACATTTCTGTGGGAGTGGAATCTGCCCAGAGCAAGCAGTAGCCAACCAAGACCTTAATTGTTTGATAATATTGTATCAGTAATGATATGATGTAGAATTTATAACATGCCTGTACACAAGTGTTGTTTCTAGGCGCTGAAAGGAATGCATTGTATCAAAGTAAGACAGATACAAGTGCTCACAGTTCAAGGGTGTTTATTAAACTGTATAAATGGGTGAGATAAATGCCTAATCTAAACCAAACTATTAAAATGGGAACATGCTACAACCATCAAATAATAATACAGTCCAAGTGGAGTCTAGTCAAACAAACAGCTCTATACTGAAAAAACCTATTGCCAATCCTTAGCTCTATACTACAAAATAGTGTGGAATAATGTTCACAACAAAAGAAAGAAGTGTTTACAAAAATGATAAGTCAGGATGTTATGGCCGAGGTCTCCCTTCCCCACGTTTTTGGCACGGGACAAGGCAGAACTCTTGAGCATAGCACACTCCTGAGCCTCTCCGGCATGAGTTTACAGTTCCTTTTATAAAATCAGGACCTTCAGTGCCCAAGTCTCTTTAATGCAAAGCGTCTTGCTTCAGAGGGCCTGATGTCTTATACACCACAACAAAAGTTCCTTTGGATAATCATTACGGTGGGCGATTAATCCTTGCCCGTGGATCCCCCTAAGCCGGGTGTCACGACCCTCAGCCCTGACCCCCACTGGCAAGCCCACAAGCCAGGTGGGATTAGGGCTCGGATCTTTAATAAGGCCAGACTTCACTTTTCAAGCCCTCTTGGGGCCAGTCCTGGCGTCTTTGGTGCCAGGCTCATTTGTTGGGAGAGGCATCTGCTTAAGGGACTATTTTATTAAGGCTTTCAGCCAACATGGATGCAACCACATAGCTATGTTCCTAGAACCAAGCTATGCGGTCTAGTGTTTTGGGTGTGGTGGCCTAGAGACTACTTTACCTGGACTACTTTACAGTGGCTATTTAAACCGCACCCGAACAAGAACACACGCTTCGCGTTACTTTGCTTCTAGCAACGTGACGCTCACCGTGTCCAGCTTCTCGCGAACCCGACGAATTCCGGACCTGCAGAAAAACCAAAGAAACATTGTTAGCAGCAGCATCTTACCTGCAATCTTCATCCATCTCTGCTCACAGCTCCTGGGCATCTCTTTTGGAGGATTTCGCCTCCCAAATCGAGGGACCAGAGAAAAGGAGAAGACATTATTAACGGAGGTACTAGAGACATTACAACCATAAAAGCGCTTAAGGACTTACCTGGCTGGCTACTTCGCAACCGGCACTGCTCCGGAAACCCCATCTGCGCTGGGTACTCTCCGCGACCTACAAAAGGGACAAAAACAGGTCAGTGAGAACAAGGCATCGCTGCGCTATGCAAAGCGCCTCCTTACCGCATCATAGCGCTATAGCGCACCATCACCTCCCAGTGAGAACCAGCACATCCCGTTCTCCGAGTGGACACTCCACGCCCCTAGAGGAGATAAAAGAGACATTAGAACAGACAAAAGGCATGCAAGAAATACGACGCCATTAATTGCAATAAGAGCTACCTGAAAGACACTACAAGGGCTGCAGTCAGTGAAGTAACTGGACCGCCAGCGCCCACAAAAGCCAACGTGCCCCTGCCCAGAGAGCAGGACGGAGAGCCCACCGATTCCAGGAACCTGGAGGGGCTGGAAATATAAGGAGGTGGGGGATTAAACTGCTTACCTCGGTAGCCCAGTCCTGACATTGTCTTCATTTTCCAAGCAGAATTCCCTCGACACTGTGGCCACAGGGGAACCACCAGGAAGGGCATCAGCGACCAGCTGGCTGGGTGGCGTCCACGTGGATACCAGGTGAGCGTAACAGAACGCGAAGCCGCACATAAATAATCCACCTGGGCGCCATGGAACCATCAGAATTTGACCAATTGGCCCAATTGTTGGGGGACCTTCATGCTGAGGTTCATTCAGCTCGACAAGAGACAAATGCACTCCGGAGAGACTTAATAGTGACCAGGGAGCGCACCGACGAAATCAGCAGACAATTCTTGCAATCGCAGGCAGGGCAGACTCCTCTGCCTGGGGGAAATCCCCTGATGCAAAATCCTGTTCCACCATCTCATGCCCCCACACCAGTACAGATCACGCTGCCTGGAACAGTTCCCCTGGCACCACCAGAAAGGTTTTCAGGGGACCCACGAAGTATGCAACATTTATAAATCAGTGTCGCCTTCATTTCCTTTGTCACCCTGGGGCATTTCCCAATGACCAAGCTCGGGTAGCTTTCATCCTATCATACTTGAGTGGAAGCGCAGCGGATTGGTCAGTGCCGTAAGTGACCCATAACGATCCGTTGTTACAGCACTATGGGGGGTTCCAGAGAGGGATGGAAAAACTGTTTGCTCGCCATACCCATGAACAAGCAGTGGATAACAAACTTTTATAACTCGGGCAGGGGAACCAAGACTTGTTAACATAAATTGCAACCTTCAATAGACTGGTGGCTGAAGCCAGGTGGCCAGAGAACAAAAGAACCATGATATTCCATCGAGGCTTACGAGGTGGATTAAAGGACGTCTTGGCCCAGGTAGTTGATCCTCCCAGAGACTGTACCGAATTCATAAATCTAGTCGTGCAGCTAGATCATCGTTTGCAGGACAGAAAAGCAGACCGGTCCAAAGCAGACTGACGATAGTTCATGTTCGGCCTAAAGACAATGCACCACGGGGGGGAGACAACGCCGTAGAACCCATGCAGATCAGAGGATTACGACCTCCATTAACAAAACAAGAGCGGGGAAAAAGGAGACAGCAACTTTGTTTGTATTGCGGAAAACCAGGACATTTCCTGAAAGACTGCCCAATTAAACCCCTTAGGAGAACAGTTGGGGCCACAGAAAAGGATGAAGGTAAGGAATCGGAAAACTACCAAGCTCGGCAACCGTAGAGGTCAGTTTGTCGAGTGATGAAAAAGAGCCACTGACCTCACACTTTGCGATATCCGTGATCTTAATAAATCACCAACAATCGTCAAAGATGCATGCCGCAGAAGCGTACATCGACAGCAGAGCAGTTGGGAACTATATAGATCAAGAGTTTGCAGCAGAGATGGGGCTCCCTTTGTGTTATTAATCTACCAGGGACAAGGGGACGACCGTGGATGGGACGGAAATCGCCTCCGGGCCAGTAACACAGTGCACAGCAGTAGTAACCTTGCTGTGCCAGGATGGGCATCGGGAGTGTATTTCATTCGATCTAATAAAGGCACCTCAATTCCGGTTGATACTAGGGATGCGATGGTTGGTTGCTCACAACCCTTTGATAGACTGGCAGGCACGAAAATTAACCTTCTCCAGCAACTGCTCCATAACCTGCTATTCTCCTGACCCGAAACCCGACTCCTGTGGCTCTAAAGCTTCCAATATTAAAGCCTCTACCTTGGAAGTAACTAATACTTTGCCAGATGAATATTGTGACTTTCAGGATGTATTCCAAAAAGACCAGGCTAACACGTTCCCGCCGCATAGGCCTTATGATTGTCAAATCGACTTTGTTCCTAGGGCACAAATCCCATGCGGCAGGATTTACGCTCTCACCGAGCCAAAAAACCTTCACCTGAAAACATATTTGGACCAGCACCTCGCAAACGGTTTCATCCGCCCATCTAAGTCTCCAGCAGCCAGTCCTTTGTTCTTCGTACCAAAAAAGGAAGGGGACTTGAGAACCTGTATTGATTATCGCGCAATAAACCAGATAACTGTGACGAACCGCTACCCCTTGCCTCTTATTCCGGAAATGCTAGACCAAGTCAAAGATGCCCAGATTTATACCAAATTAGACTTTCGGGGAGCATACCACCTGGTCCGGGTCAGAAGCGGAGATGAGTGGAAACCCGCTTTCCGTGCCAAATATGGCTTGTTCGAATATCAAGTCATGCCCTTTGGCTTGTGTAACGCTCCTGCAGCGTTTCAATATTTCATGAATGGTGTCCTGAGAGAACTGATTGACGTTTGCGCCTTAGTATACATAGATGACATCTTGATCTACTCAGCCTCAAAACAAGATCATATCAGGCATGTTCGTTCAGTCCTCACCAAGCTCTGCCAACATCGTTTGTACGCATAGCTGGAAAAATGCTTTTTTCACGTCACCGAAGTAGAATTCCTCGGTTTCATCCTTTCGCCGAAAGGCATCAGAATGGACGTGCATAAAGTGGACGCAATTTTAAAATGGCCATCACCAACATCTCTGAAGGGAATACAGAGCATGTTAGGCTTTGCAAACTTTTACCGCCGGTTTATTCCAGACTTCTCTTAGGTGGTGCACCCGATCACGGTATTGCTACGAAAAAGCAATAAAAGTTTGCTTGGACTGAGGAAGCGGAAAAAGCCTTCCAGGAACTAAAACAAAGGTTCACCTCTGCTCCCATCCTACGGCACCCGCGTACAGACCTCCCTTATGTCGTAGAGACCGATGCTTCCAGTATGGCGATGGGAGCGGTTCTGTCGCAGAAGGACCCAGAAACCGGCCAGCTGCATCCTGTGGCCTTCTGGTCGAAAATGTTTTTTTCACCTCCGGAACTAAATTACGCTATCACAGATAAAGAACTCCTAGCCATCAAGTCCGCTTTTAAGACGTGGCGGCACTATCTTCTGGGAGCTAGACACACCATTACAGTGGGCACTGACCACCGGAACCTGCAATATCTCAAAACAGCCAAAGCCCAGTCTTCACGCCAGTTACGGTGGGCCCTCTTCTTCGCCGAATATGACTACGTAATCACCTTTCGACCTGGGATCAAGAATGGGAAAACTGACGCCTTATCTCGAATGGGCATTGATGAAACAGTGTATACAACTCCAGACCCGGTACCCATCATACCTGAAGATAAACTCTTGGGCATCACAACAACCTTATCACAAGCCGAATTGCGGGCCAAAATTCGTCAGTCAATGAACCCGGATGCTTTCCTTGCATGGCAAACTCAGGGCGAGCAGTATTGCATCAAGGATCCGTTACCTTACTTTGGAGATCGGCTATATGTACCGGAGAAGGAGTTGCAACAGCATATCATTTCAGATTATCATGACTCCCTGATCGAAGGATACCCTGGAATCGCTAAAACTTTAGCCAAGGTAAAGAAGAACTTTTGGTGGCCTACCTGGTGTAAGGACATTGTTCAGTATGTTCAATCCTGCGGCGTCTGCGCACAAAACAAATCACAGAAACCATCGGGTTCCTACAACCACTGGACATCCCTCCCGCTCCATGGCACACTCTTTCCCTCGACTTTGTCACGGATCTGCCACCAAGTCAAGGCTTTAACACGATTGTTTTAATCGTGGATTTGTTCTCAAAGATGGCACATTTTATTCCTCTTAAAGACCTCCCGGACTCATCCACTTTAGCAGGAGTATTTCTGGAAAACATTGTCAAGCTGCAAACATTGTCAAGCTGCATGGCTTTCCATCAGTTCTGGTCCCCGATCGAGGCAGCCAATTTATATCCATTTTTTGGAGAAAATGTTGTGCGATGGCTCAGATTGACGTCCGGCTATCCACCAGTCACCACCCCCAGACAGACGGCCAAACTGAGAGGACCAACCAGACCCTCCAGCAGTATTTGCGGTGCATGCTACACCATGAATTAAGAGATTGGAAGGATTTACTGTGGATAGCCGAGTACGCATATAACAACTGCGTACATTCCAGCACAGGCCAAACTCCCTTTTACACCTTGTATGGCAGACATCCACGTACGTCAGAACTGGACTTTCCTACCAGCTTGGAAATGCCCGCAGTAAAGACTCTTCATACAACCATCACTAAAGCATTCAGAAAGGCAAAGGAATATCTTATTCAAGCTAAAGAAAAACAAAAGCACTTCGCCTATCAGCATCGGAAAAAGGCTCCAGACTATCAAGTAGGAGACCAGGTTTGGTTAGCCACCAAATACGTCCCCATCAAAGGAACCCGGACCTTCCAACCTCGATATTTGGGACCCTATACCATCAAGGCAATTATCAACCCAGCTGCTGTCAAGTTAAATCTACCACCTAATCTACAAATCCATCCAGTATTCCATGTATCCCTCTTAAAACCATTACAACCCGGTACACGGATCAAAACACCACCTCAATCTATACTAATAGATGAGAACCAGAATTCGAAGTCAAACGCATCCTGGCCTCTAAGTACTCTAGAGCCAAATTGTACTATCTCGTCGACTGGAAATGATTTGGGCCTCAAGATAGGTCCTGGGAACCCAGTGAAAACATTCATGCACCACGTCTGATCAAGAAGTTTCATCAAAACTTCCCAACCAAACCTGGACCAGGCAGAAGACACACCTTGGGAGGGGCCTTGGGGGGGGAGTGCTGTCACGACCCTCAGCCCTGACCCCCACTGGCAAGCCCACAAGCCAGGTGGGATCAGGGCTCGGATCTTTAATAAGGCCAGACTTCCACTTTTCAAGCCCTCTTGGGGCCAGTCCTGGCGCCTTTGGCGTCGGGCTCATCAGTTGGGAGAGGCATCTGCTTAAGGGACTATTTTATTAAGGCTTTCAGCCAACATGGAGGCATCCACATTGCTAGGTTCCTAGAATCAAGCTATGCGGTGTAGTGTTTTGGGTGTGGTGGCCTAGGGACTACTTTACCTGGACTACTTTACAGTGGCTATTTAAACGACACCCGAACAAGAACACACGCTTCGCGTTACTTTGCTTCTAGCAACGTGACGCTCACCGTGTCCAGCTTCTCGCGAACCCGACGAATTCCGGACCTGCAGAAAAAACAAAGAAACATTGTTAGCAGCAGAATCTTACCTGCAATCTTCATCCATCTCTGCTCACAGCTCCTGGGCATCTCTGTTGCAGGAGTTCGCCGACCGAATCGAGGGACCAGAGAAAAGGAGAAATACATTATTAACGGAGGTACCAGAGACATTACAACCATAAAAGCGCTTAAGGACTTACCTGGCTGGCTACTTCTCGACCGGCACTGCTCCGGAAACCCCATCTGCGCTGGGTACTCTCCGCGACTAACAAAAGGGACAAAAACAGGTCAGTGAGAACAAGGCATCGCTGCGCTACGCAAAGCGCCTCCTTACCGCATCATAGCGCTATAGGGCGCCATCACCTCCCAGTGAGAACCAGCACATCCCGTTCTCCGAGTGGACACTCCACGCTCCTAGAGGAGATAAAAGAGACATTAGAACAGACAAAAGGCATGCAAGAAATACGACGCCATTAATTGCAATAAGACCTACCTGAAAGACACTACAAGGGCTGCAGTCAGTGAAGTAACTGGACCGCCAGCGCCCACAAAAGCCAACACGCCCCTGCCCAGAGAGCAGGACGGAGAGCCCACCGATTCCGGCAACCAGGTGAGAAGGGAACCTGGAGGGGCTGGAAATATAAGGAGGTGGGGGATTAAACTGCTTAACTCGGTCGCCCAGTCCTGACATAGTCTTCATTTTCCAAGCAGAATTCCCTCGACACCGAGGCCACACGGGAACCATCAGGAAGGGCATCAGCGACCAGCTGGCTGGGTGGCGTCCCCGTGGGTACCAGGTGAGCATAACACCGGGCCCCGATCCTTCTCTCACAATAGCCTCCCTCCCTCGGGCTCAGACAAACCATTCACCGTGGACATCCCTCACTCTGCCTGTCCCTTCTGTTGGGACATGTCAGGTAAACGGCTCTGGTGTTAGTCTGTTGTCGCTCACGATGTGAGCGAGTGTTTGTGTCAGAAAAGGGCGTGGGGTAGAGTTTGTAAATATCGTACTGTATAGGATGAGGAAAAGGTATCATACAGAATTATATCCCTCGTCCTAGGGGGTTGATAAACTCGGAAGGGTGAGTTTTGTCGGGTTTATGAAATGAGCAGGAGGGATTGTGGGAACTGTAGTGTTTTGTCAAAGCAGACTGGTAGTTCGGAAATAATAATCAGAGGTACAGGGAGTAGAATTGCTGGGAGTATTCGGGTAGGCAACCGGAAAATAGGGATTCTGGGAAATTAAGTTTCCTACTGCCACAGGGTTTGGGTTTCTAATAGGTTTACCAGATACAGAGGGGTTTTTGGATTTTGGTAAGGGAAATTCATTGGATGGAAGGGAGGTTGATTTGTAACAACCTATAAAATCCTCAGGAACTTAGCCCTCCTCTTTCTCTTCCCCGGTGTAATACCGCGCCTCACCTGGGGTATTCCCCCGAGCATAATCCTGGGTTCCCCTACCCAGGTGATACTCCCTCGCTCGTCCACCCCTATGGTTGGGATCTGAGTGTGCCAGCCCTTCCTAGGCCACCTGAATAAGGGATGGTCAGGGCCTACTTGGGAGAATACATACCCTCAGGTTTCTCACAGCGCGACAAGACAAGTAAGGGGAAACAAAGGGAGGACAACATAACGATCTTACTAGGCCTTGTGTCATTCAGATCGTGCAAGTGCAGTGAAGAGGGAAGGGTTGGGGAAGTGCAGTTAACTCACAAGTGCAGCCAGCGGGTGGCTCATAAATGCATGGAGAAGGGACTGTAGGGTTGCAGATACAGATACAGATACAAGTGCTGGGTATCCCAGAGGCAGTGCGAGGGCAACTGGACATGCAGGAGCCTAGGCCCGAGTTCAGAGGGTAACCAGTGCACGGTTCAGTCGGGTGCATCAGCAGGGGAGAGCAAGAGAGAAAGCGGAAGAGAAAAGGAAAGTCTTGAGTTTCTTCCGAAACCGCAGGTGGTTCCGCTCAAGTTTGAGGGAGGCAATATTATGTTATTGTTGCTTTATTTTGGTTGTTGGATTGTTTAGTGTGAGGGTTTGTTTTCTGTATGCTAGATGGTTTTCCCTTAAGTGTATGAATATGTAGGGAATATACTGGTAGAGTAGGTTTAGTTAGGGTTTTTATATTGTTTCATTTCAAAATAAAATGTCAAACCTTAAAAACTCTAAACTCAGTCGTGAGCCTCACATTACTGACCCCTCACAATATCCTAAGGCAACAGCTCCCTTTAGCGGAGCATTCTGTGCATTCGGGCAGACTCTACTGAGCATGACGGCATCGGACCAACATACATCTGGCCTTTTATTATACAGTAAGATGACAAGCATTGAAATCACTCTTCCTAGATACAACATGCTGCAACTATATGTTCAAATTCGTTTTTGAACTAACAAGCTTTAATGACTCAAACAGTAGTATAATGACAGTGACTGTGTAACCGGGGAAGAATTATTGCTTAATTCCAATTGTCAAACTTTTTTTGGTAGATAAGAAAGAATGAATGATTTAATTGAAATAAAGAAACCATGGCTGTAAATTCTTTAGCTAAATCATATTCAAGCACAACTGTCAATTATGACGATACTTCTAAATCTAATATCTCTTACTGCAGTGGTTTTTCTAGATTATGAGGCAAATAAGACAACACGAAATTTAACATGAAGTTACTGAATGAATTGAAAAAAGAAAAAAGAATCGGCCTACTACAAATACTGGTCAGTTTAAATCATTAAATACCACTTGTGTATTTGCTTGGACTGCAGACCAACAGACATATATTTAGTTTTACCTCTAACATGTGTGAAAAACCCAAGGGCTTTTCCTCATAAACCCCCCTGGTTTCCTCTTCAGGGGTGCCTAGGGAGGGGTTATTGCTGTCGGGTCCAGACCTGGGGAATGGACTAGAGAGGGAGGAGTCGTCCCAAGGTCAGAGATGGTGTCTTCCTTTCCTTAACACCTCCCTACCCGACATTTCCTCCACTGTCATACACCATTATGAATCCTATACTGTTTCTCCCTCCCCAATTCAAACAGGTACCAAGACAAAAGGGAAACCTAGGAGAACTGGGAAAAGAAAGTTACACATATCACCCTGTGTCCTACAGTAACAGGATAATCCCCCTTTCCCTGACAACATTCTACCTGATTTACCCATAATCACGGGGAAGCACTACAACTCCCATAATTCCTCCCCACTGTTTTTCCCAAAACGACTGAGACGAAGAAGAGGGAAGTCAGAGCCTGAAGATTGCCCATAGGAAACAATGTAGCATGGATTACTATGGGCAACCTTCATTTTGTCCTGTTAACAAGGTTGGGTAGAGTCGGGCAGGGCTGGACAACCTGTTAATTCTCCCAGCCAGAATAAAAAAAGTGGAGCACACTGGCACACTTTGAGTGCGCTGCGGATAGTGGAGGAAGCACAGAGGCCATGAGGAATGAACTCCAGCTGAAGGAACTTGAAGGCCTAGAGGAAGGACTGCCAAATTACTGAGCCTGTGAGTACAAGGAATACTGCAGTATGGCGAGGGAGATCAATCTCCAGGGAGCCAAACCAGCGGCAGCTGGGGTTTCCTGGCAGTGCCCAAGCCAGAGCTCCTCCCCTGCATCAGATACTAAAGCGCAGGCCTTTGAGGGGCAGGTGCTGAGACCCTGACCGCAGGAAACCTCCTATTTAAACCCTGCAGTTCCCAAAACCGTCAGAATGCTGTTTTAGGGGAGCTGTCGAAGTGGGAGCGAAATAAGAACACTGCATTATGGGACTTGAAGTCCAGAGACATTTTTTATGGTTGAACTTTTTGTTCGAAGTGAGAGGGTCCGAGCTCGGCTGAGGGTGAACCAAGTGCAGTGTAAAAGAATGGTCTGAGCCCGGCTGAGGCAGACCCGTGTGCGAAGTAAAGGAGGGGTCCAAGCCCGACCGAGGAGACCCATGAGAAGTTAAGTGAACAAACTGTGATGTTAAATATACCAGCCACCTTCCCGGTTGAAAGGTAGAGTTGGGGAGGTGCAGCAGCAGTTGTGGTATCAGCCTTGACTTCAGGATCAAAGCCTCAAAAGACGAAAATGAATGAACACAGCCGGTGAATTAATGAAAGCAATGAAAGTCCGGTCCGTGTTAAATCAAACTTGATGGCAACAGTATCCGGCGAATGAAGGTTGCGTGTGTGCTGATAAGACACAAGAGAAAGCAAAGCATTTAATAGAACTGTAAATTAAAGATACAAAGTAACAGAGTGGTCTTGCAAAAGAAGATTGCCCAATCGAAAGTCTCTGTGAAATGTCTGATGCGGTAGAAGCGGCGGGAAGAGAAATAAATTAAGATGCTCAATTTGATTTGTTGTTAGGTTTGATCCCAGCAGAGGGAAACCTGGATGTGGGAGATATCTTTGAACTTTGAAATAAGTACTGTGCTCGAAACTACATTTACCAAGAGGCCTTGGTGTAGGAGAGAAAAAGTGATATTTAAAGAAAGAGGGTCAAAGTGGTCATGCAGCGGTAAGAGCAAAAGCCTTTCAGTTTCAAAAGTTTATGACAGCGTACTGAAAGTGAAAGGTGGCTTGAGCCTGACGGAGGGAAGCTTATGAAGGTGTGATTGAAGCTTGGGGTTATGGGAACATTCACACATTGTGATTGAAAGGTTTGAGCCCAGCGGAGGGACCCTAAATTACTAGGGGGAATCCAGACGTGGACCCCTTGCTAACTATTCGTAGAGAGGCACAGCTACACCCTACTGATGAGGATCAACCAGACCGAAACACGTGTCTGGGGTTGCTGTTGGTACTTTTGTTCAGAAGAGAATTGCCTAGCATTTTGGTGCTGGACATCCCAGGGCAGGACAAAGACTGATATGTTTGGGATATTTCTCCTCTGTGAAAGATAGTGAGCTAAAGACTATGGGTAAAGCTCTTGTAACCAGGACTCATGTCTAGCAGAGAGTCTCCCAGGACACCCCTTGTTATTTGGTATTTAGATATAACCTCAGGTCGAGGATTGTCATGTTCAAAGTGTACAGAATTGATGGTTACACTTTCGCAAAATAATATTTAATTACGGAAGGAGGGAATATTTGCAGAGACATAAGTTAAGCCTTTTCATGTTATTACATACGGTCAACGAGCAGATGTTTGTGATGTTGTCTCCCAGATATCGAATCGATACCCTTTCCAGGGTATATTCACCCACCTTTCTTTCGCTCACTTTTCAGTCCGTCGGGTTGCTCGCACCCTCTTTCCTGTTTCGTGTTGCTTGCACCCTCTCTTTGCTTTCTCTCACTTCATGCTGCTCGCACATTCTGCTTTTCCTTTCCGCGCCACTTTCTGCTATCAAGTCTCGGCTCCCGCTACAGCCATCCACTTGCTACTGGGTTCCTCTCACCCGTGTTATGGGACCCACCCAGACAGCGCTGGCAAGCAGCTTTCAGGGAAATGGGGGGGGTCGAGGTCACGCTCACCACCTGCCCCTCAGATACCTTTGGGACCGGCACACGTCCCAGGGGAATAAGCACTGGCCTGGAAACGGGCAACGATCTGCAACTCACCTTCCTTCGCCTTCATGGAGACACGGTTGCCTCGCCACGCTGTGACACCTCTGGTACACCCAGTAAGAGTCTTGGCATCCCGTTCTCCTCCCAGGCTGCTCTTGCTGCTGCCTTCACGTTCCAACCAGCAATCCGAGCTTGCTCATACTCCTTGACAGGACCACACCTTGTATACATGAAGTAAAGGTCAAGTGGAGTCAGGTGTGGATAGGTAGGGTAGATTGCCTGACCATGCCTGACTCTCAGTGGGACAGCGTAGTGGTATAAGGTGGTAGCCCTGCACCCTGTTTCTCACTTGGGAAATCTTCATTGCTCCCAGTTGCCTCTTCCTCATCCCAGTACTTGTTGGAAATGGGGAGGGGAAGATGGAATAGGATTGACATATCCCATAAAAGCTGAGGGATAGGGTTTTAAGGAGCAATGGGGAAAGGGGGAATACCATGGCTCACCCTTGTGTGTTCTCCTTCCAATCCCCTGTGACCCTCCACTCAGGTAATCCTCCCTCGCTTGTCTACCCCCAGGGTCGGGATCCAAAAGCGATGGCCCTTCCCTGGCCACCTGAATAGAGGATCCCGGGGGAATAGGTGTGAGAACACAGTCTGGTTTCTCACAGCACTCAATTACTATTTGGACAGCAGTGGGATCATAAGAATGACATTAAAATATCAACACCAGCAGAACATTCAACATAATGACATGCAAACATGTACTAATATTACACCCCCTATAGATTAAACGCCCACAAGTGCATTGCACACTGTGGCAAATTGTCTGTAAATGCAAGTTAGCTTACACAAGGAAATAGTTGTTTTTATTATTTGCTTATGTGTTTATTGATTGTTTCTGTATTGCAGTTCAATCTGAGGTTTCCTGGACACAATGAAGGAGTGTGCAAGCTGAGCTTTATTAGGTGGTTGGTGGTGGTAGGGGCACTTGGAGGTGCATTGCACAGGGGCGGTTGACTCTGCGCTGACAGGATTGGCCTTCCTTCAGTGTGCTACCCTCACCCATATAGCTGGCTGGTCGGACTTGGGGGTAGAGCGGACCTCATTATGATGTTTAGTTTTGGGGATTTAGGTATGGGGGTTTATGGGATTGTGTCCTGCGTTGGGGGTGTGGGGAGGCGGAGATGCTTGGAATGGGCAGACTGTTACGTTTTGGTGGTTCACTAGTCTGATTTCTGAGGGTTGGGATGGGCGATCTGGTCCGATCAGGCTGGGGATTATTGGCAGTGGCGGGTCGGGATGGGCAGGTTTAGATGCTTAGCTGGAATGTGCGCATGTTGAATAATGTAGTCAAGAGAGGGAAGGTTTGCTCTTACCTTAATAGACATAACATTGATGTGGCAATTTTACAGGAGACTCTCCTGAATACACACAGGTTGCAGGGAGTGCAGAGGCTGTGGAAAGAGGTAGTGGTTGGTACCGTCTTTTCTACGTATGTGAGTGGGGTACTTGTGTGGATCAGGGAGGCTGCACTGCGTGGATAAGGAATGCAGGTATGTGCGCATTGTGCAGGAGTTACTGGGTGCGTTGTTTTTCTTTTTTTGGAACCTATGTCCCCAATGTTGCTCAAGCAGAGTTCTTTGACCAAATGCAGGAGGTAATGGTACATCATAGGAATGCCTGGACCTTGTGGGTCAGGGATTTTAATTGTTTGCTCAATAGCATGCTGGACATGACTAGCGCCATGGTCAGACAGCTGGGAACGGAAATGCGGACCCTGGCATGGGTGGTGGGGGATATTTGTCTTAAGGATGCCTGGAGTGTGGTACATGGGAGTGAGTGCAGCTGCTCTTCTTTCTCAACGGTTCATGCATCCTATTCACGGATAGACTATGCATTTATGGGGAGGAGAAGTTTGACTGGTGGTCTGGTGTTGAGTACCTAGATAGGTTATCCGACCACTCGCCTTTTGTGGTGAAATTGGTTTGGAAAGATGTTCTTCCGATCATATCCAAGTGGAAGTTGAATAATCAGATGTTAAAAGCTGTTGGGTTCAGGGCATCGCTGGGACACAGTAAACATCATGTCCTTGAGAAAAAGTGGGGGACCACAGTGCACATGATGCACAGAGTGGGAAGTGCTGAATGTGTTTCTGAGAGGGTTATGCATATTCACGAGTGTAGGGGTCTCTAGGGCGCTCAGTCAGGAAATGAAGGGCCTCAAACTGAAAGTGGCATGACTGGATTAGGTGCTGGCAAGTGGGAAGGTGCAGTCCGCTGTGTTGGTTGCTGCGATAGGGGAGCTGAGTGAAGTCAGGGAATGGTTGGAAACTCATAATCATGCTGGACATGTGACCCAACAGCATTCTGAAGGAGATAAGAAAGGTACATTGTTCGGCAGGCTAATCAGGAAGGACAGGGATCACAATGGTATGAGGGTATTCGTGGGCATGGAGGGATAGTCACTTCAGATAATGAAGCGACTTGTACTGCATTCCGAGACTGTTATGCCAATCTATACCGAGAGATGCTGGTCAGGCAGCAGAGTGGTTGAGGAATGCTGAGTTAACAAGACAGACAGATCAACATAGAGAACAGTTGTGGGTCGGGGGGGCCTGGATGTGCAATAGGTGGCATGAGCAATTGGTAGTCTATCCCTGGGCAAGACTGCCGGGCCAGTTGGGATACGCATCGAAGTGTACAGAGAATATGTTGATGATATGGCCCCTAAGCTACTTGAGGTTTTTCTAGAGGCTAAATCAATTGGGGGGGTCTCGGAATCCATGTTGGAAGCACTGGTAATAACTCTACTTAAGGATGGGAGGGACCTGGACGAGTGTGAGTCGTACCGACCCTTGTCTATGATGTGGACCTTAAGATTATGTGAACGGTTTTGGCGGGCCATTTGTCTTCGTTTATGGAGACCTTGGTTCATGTTGAACAGACTGGATTTATCCCAGGGATATCCACGATAAATAATCTATGGTAGCTGCTTTTGATACTGGGTAAGCACAGACAAATAGAGGAGAGGCTAGTGGTGGTTAGCTTGGATTCATACAAAGCTTTCTCATATGTCCCGTACCATTTACTCCATCCTTGTGGGCCTCCCCCAACATGGGGACGGTACCGGTACCTTTGGCAGCGAAAAATGTAGTTCCCCTTCACATTAAGTATAGCGCACAGGGGCGCGGCCTCGAGTGTGGGAACGCCCCGCCCTCTGGTGCCTCACCCCCGTCCCTTTTCCTTCATGGACGGTGTCAGACTTGGCAGCCAGCGCAGAGACATTTTTAGCGTTCCGCTTGCTCCCTGTTTAGTTGTTTGAATCGTATTTAACTTGCCTTTGGTGCCCCGCCAAGGGCATGCCAGCTGCAGGAGGATTCATGAGATGTGCCTCATGCGACCGCTCGTTCCTGGCCTAAGGCCCAATGCACTCTGTCTTGAGTGTCGGGTGCCCGACCACCGCTGGGACTCATGTTCGACTTTCAGCACTCTTGGTCACAGGGAATGGAAGAATCGGTTGTCGTGGTGGAGGGAGATCTTCCACACTTCTCCTATGCCCCATCTTAAGGACTTCGTCCCCAGGTCCTCTCGTCAAAAAAATGTAGGCCTTCTGTTTAGCACAGCTCTGCAGCGCAGTGACTCCTTCCCGGCGGTTCCCATAGACAGGGGTTCCTCCGATTTAGGTTCTGGCAGGCCTTAGGCCTCTAAGGCTACTGGCTCCCAAGCCGAGAGGACCGGGGGCTCTTCCATGCACTCCGGGGGCAGACCTGAGGCTGTCCAGGCTACCGTGTACCAAGCCGAAGGGCTCACCGGACCTACCGGGCTGTCCTGGGAAGGGCAATCAAGTTCTTCGTCATCTTCAACCCCAAGGGGTGAGAGATCATCAGGTGCTACCTCCAAGAGTCAGGCCTCGGCACGATCCAGCACGGCTACCGGCACGGGTGCAGATCACGTCCAGCCTAACGCACTACCAGCCATCCGGCTGAGGGCTCAAAGCCTACCAGAGTGATCTCTGATGCCGACACTTCTGCTTCGGGTGCAGTACCCAAGGTGTATCCTCCCTTTTCTGAGGCCTCTCGTGGCTAGGGGCCTATACGCCCTCCCGCTCTGGGCGTGACGCAAGGCTTCAAAATGGCAGAGAGGGTCGTGGCAGAGTCTGCCAGGCCGATGTCCATTTTGGATCCAATTTAAGGCCTGCCTGTGCTTTTGCCCATTGAATGGGCTCTGCAGGAAGATCCCAGTCCCCTTCCCTCTGGAAGCGGTAGCGGATTGTACAATATAGGCATCTGGTCTCCTCAGGGGTGCATCTACCCATCGCAGCCTTACGGCTACACTCCTCAGACGCCTCAGCGCTTTGACCAGGAGCGGAGACCGATTGCCTTGGAGAGCTGGCTGTCTAGTGACCAAGCGGCTTGCAAGGACCGTTTCTTCGAGCGATTCCTATTCCTCATGCATTCCCCTCAGATGAAGGGGCTCCTGAAAAATATAGTGAAGGAGGTCATCCCGCAGGTGGCACCTTCATGGCCTCCTTCTCTGGGTACCCCTCCCGTTCGTCCAGCGCTGCTGGTTCCAGTGCCACTACCTCCCCCGGTCCAGGCCGTACCAGTTGTTCAGACCCCTCCACCTCCTCCTCCTGTACCATCAACGCCTCTCCCTCAACAGCCATTGGACCCATCTTCGGCTCTGGACTTGCAGGGGAACGCATCCGCACCTGTGTCCCAGGGCCTGGACTCCTCAGTCTATAAAAAGGGGGTGGAGGGTGATGACGACGATGAAACCTCGGCATCCGTTTAGGCCTTTCATGACCGCCTTCAGGGCCCGTGGAATTTTTGGGAGGGCCCTCTGCCTGAGGGAAACCCCCAAGTGTTGGGAGTGCTAGCAGAGGTTTGGAGTAAGCGCACCACGATTCAGTCTGGCATCCCTCTCCAGAAAGGTGTCCTGCAGGTGGTGGGAAAGTTCTGGGAGAAGCCCAGGGCCAATGCCCAGATGAACAAGAAGCCGGACAGCAGGTTGAGGCTGACGGACAGGGAGCCAATCCTCCTGGCCTTCCACCCGAAGCTGCATTCTTCATTGGTGGCTGCAGCCTCATATTTTAAACCATGGTCTTCGTCGTCTTCCTCCACGGGAGCCACCTCCAGTTGTCTTTCCAAGAAGGACAAGGTCCTCGAGTCTTTGGGCAAACGCTGTTATGCCATTTCAGAACTGCATCTACGGCAAGCCAGCACTGACGCCCTCTTGGCGCCGGCTAACAAGAGGCTGTGGCGCAACCTCTCGGAATTTCTGCTCAACCTCCCTTTGGTAAAGCAATCCTCCTTCAAGGCCAGTCTGGCGGATGCCCAGGCCGTTGTGCTGGACCTCATGTTTTCTTCGGTCTCCCATATCGACACAGTCAGCAGAGGACTGTGTCTTGGTGTTCAGAAGAGAAGGACAACGTGTATGCATGCCCCTAAATTTTCATCTGATGTACAGGAGCGTATCCTGGGTCTGCCCTTCGAGGGTCTGGACCTCTTTCATTCGTCAACCAATGACGACTTGACAAAGAAGAAAACCTCCACTCAAACAGCCAAGTCCTTAACCATCCTGACAAAGCCGGGACAGAAATCCTTCCCCCAGTCTCAGGGCAGGACTGAATTCAAACCCTGCGCTTTTTCTGGCTTTAAGGGTTTCCGGGATCACGGTACGCAGAGGCCAGCCAGGTCACCCAGCGACAACAGGAGGAAGCAGCAGAGGACTTTGCACGTTTTTTTTACACTCACCCTCCTCTGCTCCCGCCTCTGCCGCCAAGAAGCAGTGACGTCAAGGTCAGGCAATACAGCTTGCCTGTGGGGGGCCATCTGGCTCTTTTCCGGGACAACTGGAAACGTCTTTTCAACAACCCATGGATCCTATCCATAGTCTCCACAGGTTTCAGTCTTCCTGTCCCTCTACCATCCTCTCCTCCTCTCCTTTAGATCGTGTCCGGCTCTTTTACGGGAAGGTCCTTTCACTCTTGGAGATGCAGAAGCTAGAACTGTTTCCTCAATCAGATGGGCTCTGGGTTCTATTCCAGGATTTTTGTGATACCCAAGAACAACCAGACTGGCCTCAGGGGTTGAACTGGACTTGTTATCTCTAAATCTGCCTTTACCGCTAGAACGCTTCAAGATGATTACTCACGCCCACATAGCCGAGTCTGTGTGCAGGGACTGGATGTGTTCCCTGGACCTCAAGGATGCATACCTGAATGTACCCATCTACCAACCGCATCAGATGTTTCTGAAGGTCAGGATTATGTCATACCAATTTCAGTACAAGGTGCTTCCTTTCGGCCTGAACTCAGCCCCTTGTGTCTTCACTAAGCTGATGAAAGCAGTGGTGGGTTTTCTCAGCTTGGAGGGCCATCATCTATACCCTTTTTTGGACGACTGGCTAGTGAGAGCTGGGGTTCTTCTTCAACCAGAGGATGTCACAATTGAGCCCATCTCAGGATCTGGTCTTCCTAGGGGTGCGTTGGAACACAGCCATTCAGTGGGTGTTCCCCAATGCCCGAGAGGCTCCTGCCCCTCCGCAAGGCGATGGGACACTTTCTGGCCAACTCGACCACCTCTGCATGGTGGTTCCAGCACTTTCTGGGCCTGACGGCCTCCTACATGCCCTCTATACAGTAGCACGCTAGCCTCAAGATGAGGCAGCCCCAGCTCCACCTGGCACCCAATTGGGATCAGGAGACGGGGGTCTCAGTCGGACAGGAACCCAATACCACCACTCCTCTTGCCCGACCTTCGCTGGTTGGTGATGGATGGCAATGTTGGGGGCCCGCTTCACCTGGCCGGAGCCTACCCTGGTGGTAACAACTTACTCCTCTTTTGGACTGGGGGCTAGTCTGGAGGGCAACCTGATTCATGATGCATGGTTCAGGACAGAAACCCTCCTGCATATCATTCTGCTCTAGATCATGGCAGTGGGCTTGGCCCTCAAGGTATTTCTGCCCCTCATCAGGGACAGGTCTGTTCTGGTCAGGGGGGCAGGTCTGCTACAATGTTTTACCTGAACAAGCAGGGTGGCACCCGTTCCCCTCTCCTCTGTCGGGAGGCGGTATCGATCTGGGAATGGACCCTGACTGACGGGGCTTGGAATTTGGCTATCACCTTCCGGGGGACAGCAATGCAGAAGGGGACCAGCTGAGTAGCTTGGGGTTCAACACTTATGAGTGGGAGTTGCCCACTGACTCCTTGCTGCCCCTGTTCCAGCGTTGAACGTTTGCGGACCTGCACTTGTTCACATTCCACCGGAATGCCAAGTGCCCCCAGTTTGCTTCAAGGGTAGGCCGGGGTCAGCCGTGACTGAGAGACGCCTTCCAAATCTGTTGGCACGACCGCAGGTGTTATGCGTTCCTGCCCACATCTCTACTCCAATAGACACTCCGCAAGTTCTGGCTTTTGGTGTGTTGCCACCTCATCCTGATTCTCCCCCCACTGGCCTTTGAGACCCTGGTTTTCGGATCTGCTGCAGTTGTGCTCCAAGGGTCCCGTCCACCTTCCGATCTCCAGCAGGAGCCTCCTGCAGCAGCAGGTTGGGTGGTGGAACATCCGTACCCGGCCAAGCAGGCACTGGCGGTCTGGTTCCTGACCAGCTGAGGCTTCACCGGGCTTAATTTTCAGATAACAACTGGGACATCATACAGCAGGCCAGGAGGCCCTCGATAGGTCCCTCTATAAGAGCAAATGGGACTAGGTTCTGCCATTAGGCTTGTGGCAAGGGTCTGGACTCTGTCACCTGCCCTCTAGATGACGTTCTGGCTTTTTCAGCGCACCTGGCTCGTTCTGGAGTCCAGGTGGATAGTTGCTGCACTTATTTGGCGGCCATCAGGGCTTACAAGAATTCCCCTGAGCATGGGTTTTCGGCAGCCAACCTAGTGGTTAAGGTCCACCTTAACGGGTTGTCTAGGCTTTTTCTTCCGGTGCATAGGCCACACCCGGTCTGGGACCTCAACATTGTTCTTGAAGGTTTGCAACGCAAGACTTTGGAGCCGATGGCCTCTGTGGACATCCTCTTGGTAACACTGTTATTATTATTATTATTATTATTATTATTATTATTATTATTATTATTATTATTATTGAAGACAGTTTTACTGGTGGCACTCACCTCTCTGTGCAGGGTTAGTTATCTACAGGCGTTGTCTTCATGCAAGCCCTTGACCACATTTCACAACGACAAGGTCATCTTGCACACTCGCCCAAATTTCTTGCCAAATGTAGTCTCTCCATTGTATCTGAATCAAGAGATCTGCCTGCCGGTGTTCTTCCCGGACTCGGAGGCAGAGAGGCCCCTACATTCCCTGGACCTCCAAAGGGTCAAGTTTTACCTCTCTCGGACAAAATCCTTCACAAAGCCTGAGGCATTTTTTCTGACATTCGGGGGCTCCTCCCCCAGTTCTCAGGCTTCTAAGGCTTCCATCGCCTGTTGGATGGTTCAGGCCATCTCTGAGGTGTGCACGGCTCTGAGCAAACGTGTCCCCGAAGGGATTCATGCCCATGCAGTCAGAGCTAAGGCCACAGCCCTTGCGTTTCACAGACATACTTCCTGTGATGTCATCAGCAAGGCTGCTACTTGGGCTACTCCATCGGCCTTCTATAAGCACTACCCACTTGACACCAGCTCCAGGCGCAAAGCAGAGTTTGGACAGGTGGTTCTGTTTCATCCCAGATATGAGGCAGGTTTTCACAGCTCCACCCTATGGTCTTGTTTGGTGGAATCGCCCACAAGGATGGAGGAAAGGGTACGGGTCGTATAAGTAATTAAAGTTACTCACTGTAGTGACTAGAGTACTCATAGTCCATAGTCCTATTTCCTCCATATGCCCCACCAACCTTCCCCCACTAGTATGCCAATGACTAAGAGTAGCCAGGTATCTTAAGTGACTGATGTATTCAAAGGTGACTGAGGTGAGGCTCCGGAGGGCGGGCCCTCAGCGGGTTGTTCCCACACCTGAGGCTGCTTACTGCATGCTACACTAAACTTAAAGGGGAAGCTCAATTTTTTGCTGCTAATTATTCCGGTATCGTCACCATGTTGGTGTACGCCCACAAGGATGGAGGACAGTGGACTACGGACTATGAATACTCTAGTCACTATGGTGAGCACTTTAATTTTGACTCTGTCTCATGGGAATTACAATGGATAGTTTTGTAAAGGTTGGGCCTTGTGGTCCACTTTATTGGGTGGGTGAAGTTGCTATATGCAGGCTGCCCATCTAGGGTTCAGGTGAACAGGGTGATTTCCCCTCCATGTAGGGTGGGGAAGAATAACGCGGCCTGGGTGCCTGCTCTCCCTTTAATATTTGCATTGGTCATTGAGCCTCTGGGAAGGGTGTATAGACACAGGCATGAGTATGGCATGTATGAACCAGGCCCTGTATATCCATGTATGCAGATGATGTGTTATTGTATGTCCAGAACCTGCAATCAAATCTGTGTCCAGCTATGAGAACGGTCGAGGAGTTTGGTGAGTTATCAGGATTGGTTGTCAATAAGTCCGAGTCAGTTGTTTCTCCAGCATGGGGTCTGGCATGGATTCACATGCTCATGAATATTCCCCGTCGTCAGGCTGGGAATCCTCGGTAAAGGAAAAACCAGTATCAGTTTCGTTTCTGATCTGTCTTTCGTAGTAATAACCAATCACTGGTCTCTGCGTCATACTGACCACAGCCAATGACTGCCCTCTACCTAAGCACCGCCTCTGGCAGCCATCTTCAGATTTTTACCGCACGTTCATGTGTTGGGATCCTCGTGCTATTGCTCTCGAGCGTTAGTGCTATTTTTTCACGTTTTTTCTCAAAAACTTCGTTTTTTCGGTCAAAAGAGCCTCAAGCTCCACCGACTCTCCATCCGATCAACGGGGACCCGTGTCGGATTCGTCTGCGCCCCTCAAGGGTGAAGATTTCGTCGAGCTACGCTTTTGGAGGACTCCAGAAGCTTCTCAGGCCCGGACATGGCCCAGGAGAAGGGAAGCTCGACGCCCGGAAAGCTGTTCAGGATCTGCCCTGGATGCCAGCTGCAGAACGTCTTTAAGGAGGACGAACACTCCTTTTGTCTCTACTGCTTACATGAGGACAAGACGCACGTGGAGAAGGACTGTGCGTTTTGCGGCAATATGTCGGAGCGGACCATGAAGGACCGCCATCAACGTCTCGCCAACTGGCTGGAAGGGAAGAGCCCGTCAGGCGAGAAGAAGAGGAAGAAATCCGAGCGGTCTTCTAAGACCTTTGAGGACGCCCCGGCGATGGGGGTCCAACACAAGGCCAAGCACCGCGAGTCCGCTGGCACCGGGAGCGCCGAACGGTCGGGCTCTACGGGCGCCAGGCAGGGCGCACCCTCCCCGGCACCTTCAGCCACGAGCCAACGCTCTGGGTCGGGTAAGAGGAAGGGCGAGCACCCGTCGAAGCTCCTGGAGAGGCCCCGGTCGAGCTCGAAGGCCCCCTCTGAGGGGGAGCGAGGCAGTGTCCCCCCTCAAGGATAAGGCGGTGAGCGCACCTAAGGTGGTGAAGGCCTTAATCCATCCGGCCAAGCCCTCTATCGATACTGTCGCGGCGGCCCTGGCTCAGCCTGTGGAGGCTACACCAGTGGTGGCGACCTCGGGGCTCAGAGTCTCCCTGCCACCTCGGAGGGAGTCCTCTTTTGTGCCCATCGATAGGACCCCCGTGAAATCCCCGGCGGGGAAGAAAAAGGGGGGGCAGGGCGTCGTCGTAGATTCGGCCTCAACCTCGGAGGAAGAGCTGATCGAGGTCTTAAGCCACGGCCTTGGCGTGGAAGAAGACCGGCCCGTCGGGATGGATCCCGACGCAGGTGACGACGACATCGTCGAGGGTGCCGACGGGGCCCCTGATCGCCCGTCGGATTCCCCTCTGCCAGCGCCGCAAGACAACTCGGCGGCCATTTTGTTGGCTATACAGTCCTTATGCTCAGAGATAAGGACGAGACTACCGTTGCCGACGGAGGAACCTCTCCCGTCGGGGGATCCTGAACCGGGACCTTCTGGTGTTCCCCCGCCCAAGAAAAGAAGGATTCACCCTCCACCTCCTTTTCAGCCGTCGCGCCCCGTCCAGCCCTCCTCCCCGTCCACCCGAGGGGATGATACGGGGACTGACACGGCAGCGACGGGTACGGACGACGAGGTATACGACGAGGATCTACCGTCGTCACCTCCCACCAGGGCTTCTCCGCCCGACGAGATTGGATCGTTCCACTCCATGATCGCCAGGGCATCCGAGCTTTTCCAACTCTGCCCTGAGGAGAAGAAAAAGGAAGGATTCCTTTATCAACGGCACGAGGCCAAGAGGAAGACGGTCCTCGCGGTGCCTCTACTGGACGACATTTGGGATGAGGGCCTCGCCCTCCTCAAGAACCCTTCCACGACGCCAGCTAGAAGAGACCGGTACGAGAAGAAGTACCGGGTCCCGGACGCGGCCCCCCTGTGCCTCCGGGCGCAGCCTACCCCGGACTCCGTCGTCTCCGCGGCGGCCAGGAAGAAAGCGGGGGGGGGTGCGGCCTCCACATCGACTTCCCCACCGGACGGCGAGGGAAAGAAATTGGACGCTATGGGACGCAGGGTCATCTCGTCTGCAGCGCCGACGATTAAAGCGGCCAACGCCTTGGCTATCGTGGCCCGCTACGACAGGGAGCTATGGTACAAACTGGCTCCCCTGCTGGACTTCCTACCGGACGACAAGAGGGCGGATGCCCTGGAGATCCTACAGGAAGGTGAGGTGGCATCGGACCACGCCATCACTATTGCGACGGACATCGCCGACACTGGGTTTCGCCAGTTGGGCAACGGCGTGTGCCTTAGGCGGCGTGGATGGCTCAAGGCTACGGACTTCCGTCAAGACGTACAGACCAGAGTCCTGGACATGCCGTTCGATGGGAACAACCTGTTTGGGAAAACAGTGGACGATTCCCTTCAGGCCATTAAAGCGGACACTGAGACGGCCCGGGCCCTTGGGGTTCTGCAGCAACGACGGACGCCCTTTCGGAGCAGCGGAGGCAAGGGCGCCTCCAGAGGTTCCGGCGGCGGTTTCTCCACCTACCGTCAAGCGGCCCGCTCGTCGTCTCAGGAGGCCTACAGAGGACGAGGCAAGTCTAGCGGACCCCGCCGTCGTCGCCAAGGAGGTCAAGGCGGCAAAGCCTCGTCGAAACAGGATTGAACCGGCCGTGGGGTCGGGCCCCCACCGAAGCACCCCGGTGGGAGGCCGGCTGGCGAGCTTCGTCAGCGTGTGGGAGTCCATCTCCACCGACCGTTGGGTGCTGGACGCCTTAGCCCGGGGCCACGCGCTCGAGTTTCAAAGAAGGTGCCCGCGCGTCCCCCCCGTGGCCAGGAAAGAGCTTCACGTCCCTCAGCTTCTCCTGGAGGTAAAGGCGATGCTCAGGAAGGGCGCCATCGAACTCGTCCCAAAGAGGCTTCGGGGCTCCGGAGTTTACTCGAGATACTTCCTCGTGAAGAAGAAGACGGGAGGATGGCGCCCCATCCTAGACCTGCGACGTCTGAACAAGTTCATCAAGGCGCAGAAGTTCCGGATGGTCACCCTCCAGCACGTCCTGGGTCAGCTGGAGGAAGGAGACTTCCTGTCGTCATTGGATTTGGAGGATGCCTACTTCCATATTCCCATCCTAAAGGGGCACCGAAAATTCCTCAGGTTTGTGGTCCAAGGGCGTCACTACCAGTTCAAAGCCCTCCCCTTCGGACTACGGTCGGCACCCAGGGTATTCACCAAGTGCCTTGCACCGGTGGCGGCACAGCTGCGCCGCGAGGGGATCCACGTCTACCCCTACCTGGACGACTGGCTCATCCGAGCCAAGACGAGGGAGCTCGCCGTGGAGCACACGGCAAGGACCGTCCAACTTCTCACGGACCTGGGATTCTCCGTGAACTACGCCAAGTCCCACCTGGTACCCGCGCAAAACGCACTGTTTCTGGGAGCGAAGCTCGACACAGTGTCCCTTCTGGCCTCCCCGTCGGAGGAAAGGACCAGGTCCATCCTGGGCAAGGTACAGCGGATGTTGGTTTCCGACGCGGCCAAGGTGAGGTCCATCAAGTCCCTCCTCGGAATGATTTCTTCTTGCATCTACCTCATTCCCATGTGCAGGCTCCGGATGCGCCCGTTGCAGGAGTTCCTGGACGCGCGCTGGATCCAAACGACGGGCGGCTTCGAGGAGAGGATCACACTCGACGAGAGTTTCCGCCGAGCGGTCCGGTGGTGGGGCAACCGCGCGCATCTGACGGCGGGCATGGACTTCCAGACCCCAGACCACCAGGAGACAGTGACCACGGATGCCTCCCTGGAAGGGTGGGGAGCGCACACCGAAAATCTGCACGCGAGAGGCCTTTGGCTCCCGACGGAGAAGTCCCTCCATATCAACGTCCTGGAGCTCCGTGCAGTGTTCTGGGCCCTCAGGTCCTTCCTTCCGTCCCTCAAGGGCAAGGTGGTGAGGATCTTCACCGACAACACCACCACCATGTTTTACATCAGGAAACAGGGCGGAACCAGGTCCCCGGCACTGTCCAAGGAGGCGCAGGACCTGTGGCATTGGGCCGTCGCCCAAAGGATGTTTCTGGTGCCGTTTCATCTGGCAGGGATAAAAAACACCATCGCCGACTCACTCAGCAGGGAGCTGCGCTCGTGCCACGAGTGGGAACTACGGCAGGATCTAGTGGATCGCCTCTTCCGACGGTGGGGCACACCCCAGATCGACCTGTTCGCGACGGCGACGAACTCCAAGTGCCGGAGGTTCGCCAGCAGGTTTCCCCAGGCTGTAAGAGGATTCAATTCAGCACTACAGCCAAGTTAACGCCTAGTCTAGAATACTGAATGAAAACCCTTATTGATATATCTTTAGGTCCAGTTCATGCGTTCTGGATGACTACCCTTGTATAACACCCCTCTCTTGGAATCCCCCTGACCCCACTGAGCCAAGAAGTAATTCTGTTTTGCAAGTTTAAAAGGTTTATTTGATAAATTAAAATATATATCACACTTTTTAATAAATTAATAATTGAATATCACACTTAATCTGATATGGTAAATATTAACAACGGAGAATCTGGCACTAGCACACTTCTTTAATCACTAATGAGTTGACATGAAATGGATAAGGTAGCACACTGGTAAATAGGAACAAAAGTATAATGTGGTAGAGGATGCTTTATGTAGGCTCAGGTGGATGCAATATTCAATGAATGCAGTACAGAAAATACGCAATATGATTTCAACCAAACAATGTAATCACTTTTCTCTGGCTACTCCCCTCCCCCCCTTGATGCAAGGCAAGGAAATGGAAGGAAAACACACAGTTCTCAGAAATGCAATCAACTGTAATTCAGTTCAATCCAGCAAGCTTAAACAGAAGTTTGAAAACACAGGCAAATGCTTTGATAGGTGCTAGCAATGAATGAGAAATATGCTGGAAACGCTCTTAATTCCCTTTTAGAGGTTCAGGATGAGTGGTATCTAGTTAATATTAGTCCAGGCTCACACTAGCAATGATGCAGGGATAGTTAACAGGTTAAACGAATTTCTGGCAAATGGAAAGCAGGCATCAGCAGTTTTTTTACATGTGAAGAAATTGCAAATCGCGGCAAAATTCGCGGATGCGCCGAGCGCTATTACAGAGGAACCGCAAGGACTATCTCTACCGTTTTGGGGTCCTAGGAAAGCCTGGGATCTCAGCTTCCAAATGAAAGTTATTGCAAGTCTCTAGCCCAAACGGTTGCGGAGATATGAGTAATTTAGTAAAGGTCGTTTTTGGTTTTGTAAATTTTAAACGCACACTTTTTCAAAATGACAAATTTTACTAGAAATGACAGGTGACAGATAGGAGGCAGTTCTACTTAGGTTAAATAGATTGAATTAGATGAATTTAAACTAAGAGATGTGTTCTGAGTTTTGCTAAGTACTCACAAGAGATTTTGAACAGGAAAGCGACTTGGTCACGATCTTCAGTCTGGTCAGGTCTTTCCGGATTCTGCTCACAGCGCCTGGTCTGGTCTCGGCTAGGCACAGCACTGCTTTCTCTCTGGTCTGGTCTCTGCTAGGCACAGCACTGCTTTCTCTCTGGTCTGGTCTCTGCTCTGGATAGATTGAAGTCTCTAGTTTGGCTTTCTGGAGTTTGATGGAGGTAAGTATGGATTTTTCCGGCAGGGCTTCCAGCGGCAGATGAAATTGAATGTCTCTATGTGTCCTGACTCTCTGCTTTTATCTGTTTCTTGAGAATGGGTGTGTGTGTTGCATCACTAGACTTGCCCCTCTCATTCGTCATTGGTCAGGCTTCCATTCCTCCGCTTGATTGGCAAACTGAACTGTGAGTCAGATTGATGTCATTTTATGATCTCTTGAAACAACCTCCCTTATCATCTGTGCACCCAAATATATATATGATCAAATCCATACTTCAGAGTTACACAGTTGTTTGAAATTACATATACATGGTGTGGCTGAATTTAGCCATGTCTATGTCCAAATCTGCTCATTCTCGGAGCTTGCATTCAAAGAGTGTACATAATTGACTTTTTAACTGCTTTTTCAATTTCCGACATGGACCCAACTTTACATACATGTGTGCAGGGGGTAGGGACATTAACTGATGAAGTTTCAGATTTTTAACATGCACACATTTAGAGTAATATCCACTTTTCCGCTAAAACCCCCCTGAACATACCACCGGTTCCTACCACGTCTTAAACTGTGGGCAGGAAAATCACAAGAATTATGGTATCATTTATAAAATTTTCACATGTCCGCACTATGAATTATCCCCCTTTTTATAAAACCATATCCTTGCTGCAGGGGTGTGTCTTTTCAGGTCACATGGTACAGAAACCAGTCTTTCCAGTTTCTGCCAAGCCAGCTTGCTTCTCACAGGCAGTGCCCCTCCCAGCTTCTCCAGGAGGAAGCCACTTTTTACGACGTCTGTAATAAAAACCTTTGCCTGAGTGGAGAGGGCTTTGTTCACTCTCTGGCAGAGCACAGGAAATTCAATTATCAGATAGATGGCATATCCTTAGGGTGGGCAGCAAAAGGAACATTGGCCTGGGAACATAGTTGTGACTCAAGTTTCACTCCTGATGGGATCCGTTGCTAGGCAAAATCAAGTTCCTTAAGCCAGACCTTCAGCTAACTTTTTGTTGCTTTTAAAATAACTTGTAATTTTACACATGCAGCTAGAATGCTGATTCTAAGTGCAAAACTATGACATTTCAACAGTTACAAAGGCATGTGACACCAAACATAGGTCACTCATTTAATTTAACATTTTCGATTTTGGTGGTTTTAAATCCAGTTGCAGTTAGGCTTAAGCTGCTGACTCCATAGCATTTTTGTTATAAGCATTGTTTTTGGGCTCTTCATTTCCCAGATTTTGTAGGCACACAAAACTCCATTCTGCCAAATGTCTGCTGGTGTTCAGTGAATATTTTGCACATGTTGCAAGGTTTGAAATAGGCATTTTGCTTGCCTTCAGAAAAACACACAGTGGGTTTTAAAACGCCGGCTTTTGGATAGTGGTGAGTACTGGTACTGCACCCATTTTTGGGATTTTCTTGGATTAATGCATTCTAAACAGGAACGGTTCTTACATGGTAGTAAATCCTTGCTTAACATTGTTTTGATGGGGCTCCTTACAGTAAGATGGTTATGTGGAACCCCACAAAAAGGGTTGAATCTTTAAAGTGGTCCAATGAGTCACGATTTCAGCAACTTTTTGACATCAGTAAAAGTGGATTTTGTTAACAAAGACCTTTCTTTACCCTGGTGGGTGGCAAGTTAGGTAACCATTTTGGTGTGCGCACAACTGCGCAGCTTTCCTGGATTTCGGCGCACGTGTGGGTTTTCCGCCATCTTGAATTTCCTAAGCCCACAGCACCAAATGTTGTAGCAGGGTAGCTTAAACGTGGGTCAGGACACCCTACAAGGCGAGGAGCATGGGCGATGCTTTCTCGTTCCCCTTGGAGGGCCTGTTCCTCTACGCGTTCCCTCCTTTGCCACTGCTAATCCGGCTCGTCAACCAGCTCAAGAGGTCACGGTGCAGGATGATCCTCGTCGCATCTGCGTGGCCGAGGCAGATATGGTTCCCGGACCTTCTGGACTTGTCAGCGTCCCCGCCAATCAAGCTGCCGGTGGACGCGGATCTACTCTCCAGGGAGGGAGGCGCCATCCTCCACCACGACCCGAAATCGCTGAACTTGCAGGCCTGGCTCCTGCAGCGCTAGAGTTTGGAGGATACGACATACCGGCCGACTGCAGAGAGGTTCTTGCAAAGGCCAGGGCGTCCTCGACTCTTAAATGCTACGGACACAAATGGAAGAGGTTCTCTGTCTGGTGCCACGCACAGAAGATTAACCCTCTACGGATTACGGCTCCCCAGGTACTGCCGTACCTGCTGACGCTGGCCAAAGCTGGACTGGCACACGCGTCCATCAAGATTCATCTTGCTGCGATCTCCCGTTACACCAGAACCACGGGCCGGACGTCCTTGTGGTCTCATCGTCTGGTGAAAGAGTTCATGAAGGGACTGTTCAGATCGTTCCCGCCGGTGAAGGCTCTGGCCCCGGCGTGGGAGCTCAACGTGGTGCTGACCAAGCTCATGGGACCTCCGTTCGAGCCTCTGCACTCGGCCCCGTTGAAGTTTCTGTCGTGGAAAACAGCGTTTCTTGTGGCCATCACCTCCGCACGACGGGTGGGAGAGATCCAGGCCCTTTCCTGCAAGGCCCCGTACTTGACTTTTCACGACACAAGGGTAGTGCTCAGGACGCACCCCTCCTTCATGCCCAAGGTACCGTCGGACTTCCATCTCAACAAACCCTTGGTGTTGCCTGTGTTCTTCCCGTCGCCTTCGTCGCCGGCTGAGAGGACTTTGCACTCGCTGGATGTGGCTAGAGCCCTGAAGTTCTACGTGGACCGCACAAAGTGTTTTCGGAAGACGTCACAACTCTTTGTGAACTTTGGACCTGTCAATCAGGGGAAGGCTCTCTCGAAGGCTTCCATTTCCAGATCGCTCTCCGGCTGTATCATGTACTGTCATCGGTTGGCAAACCGACCGCTGCCTGGCCGTCCGAGAGCCCATTCCACCAGAGCGATCGCAGCTACCACGGCGTTCCTTTCTGGTGTGCCCCTGCTGGACATATGCAGGGCTGCTACGTGGAGGTCGACGCACACCTTCACGAAATTCTACTGCGTCGATCGGGATTCCAGGGAGGAGTCCAGGGTCGACCAAGCAGTGCTGCGCAACCTGTTCGCCTGAGGTGAGCCTGGTGAGGAGGTAAGATGCTTAATGTTGAGTTTGATGTACTGCTTAATGTTGAGCCTTTGCCACCTCCCGTGGTTGTGCATGTGTGTACTGCTATGTATTCTTTATTCATGAGCATGTGAATCCATGCCAGACCCCATGCTGGAGAAGGAACAAGTTACTTACCTGTAACTGTTGTTCTCCAGCATGGGTCTGGCATGGATTCACATGCGAACCCTCCCGCCTACCCCTCTGCGGCTCTTCACTTGGTCATACTGCCACTTCACGTGCTTCCAAATCTGAAGATGGCTGCCAAAGGCGGTGCTTAGGTAGAGGGCAGTCATTGGCTGTGGTCAGTATGACGCAGAGACCAGTGATTGGTTATTACTACGAAAGACAGATCAGAAACGAAACTGATACTGTTTTTTTCTTTACCGAGGATTCCCAGCCTGACGACGGGGAATGTTCATGAGCATGTGAATTCATGCCAGACCCATGCTGGAGAACAACAGTTACAGGTAAGTAACTTGTTCCTTATGCACTACCAACCGAATCTAGTGGGGAGCTAACAAAATTTGGGATGGGGTTGTTGACTACGGGATTCGAATATCTGGGGATAAGGGTAAGTGCTGGCTTGGAGTGGATGTATAGTCAGAATATGGAGAAATGAAATACGACTTTCAGAGGTCTCAGAAGTTTTTGGATTGTTTGCCATCTCCTTGATGGGGAGGATGGGATTGGTGAAGATGATTATGTTGCCCAGATTATTGTATGTTTTTCAAGTTATGCCAATGGTTTTGAGGACCACCTGTTTCTGAGCGCTACGTAGCACCCTTAGTGGGTTACTGTGGAGGGAGAGACCCTGAGGATCACTCTGGCTACATTACAACTACCAGCGGGTAAGGTGGGTATTGGGGTGCCAGATTTTAGAGTTTACTATTGGGCATTCGTCCTGCAGCACATGGTGGATTGGTTTGCTCAGCCACATGTGGATCGTACCACAATTTGGTTACGGAAGGAGTCAGAGCCTTGCCGGATCCTGGAAATGCTCAGGGGCGGAAGAGGGAGTTGTGAAGCTCCTTACCCTTGTGCGCACTGTCATTTGGATTTGGTGGAAGGGTACTGTATGTGTGGGACAAAGGTATACCTTTTTACCGGTTGCGCCCTTGAGTTGCAGTAGATAAAGACGTGTAGAGGTGGGGAGCAAAGGGGGCAGCGATTTGCAGACTGGTGCAGGGTATTATGGACGATTTGTACATGGAGGACAGGGCTATGACGTATTCTGAAATCGAGATTGCTCATCTGTTGGTTCGCCTGAATTTCTTGGAATTCACCAAGTTAATGGCTGAAGTACGGGAAGCCTGGAGTGGGTTCCCCAAGAAACCATGTTTTCATTGGATGTATGCAACCCTTTTACAACTTGTGGAAGGGGGGAGGAAAGTGTCAGAATTATAAGCAGCAGATGGAGATGAAAGTGATCTTGCAGCTGTGGATCTCCGAGCTAAATGGTAAATGGATATGGGTGAGCAATTCTCAGATACTGAGTGGACCTGAGTACTTGGACACGCAAAACGGGTATCCAGAAATGCCAAATTCCAATGGACACAATACAAAATAGTGTGGCGTGCATGCATTACTCCGGTGAGGGTAGCTAAGATGGCGGTTGGAGCAGACCCAACCAATTGGAGATGTGGTAAGGAGGTTGGCACCTTCTTAATCATGTGGTGGAGATGTGATTGTGTGGTGGGATTCTGGGATGCCATCTGTTTGGAATTGTTTGATTTACTCAGTGTGCAAGTCCAATTCATGATCAAACACTGCTTGCTAAGGTTACTTCCCAGGGGAAAGGGCAGGTGAGGGAAAGCTGTGGCTGAGACCTTGGCACTGGGCTTACTGGTATCCAAAAAGACAATTGATATGGCGTGGAAGGCACAAGGTGGACCCAAGATGGGAGACTGGCACAAAGCGCTGCGCAAATGGGTGAGGGCCCAGAGGTATTTGAGTGATCACGCGCACCCAAGGGAAGGAACTTCAGTACAATATACAGTGTGTTATGAGACTTGGGATTCATTGTAATCAAATGCAGATGATTGACTGCCGTGAGGAGGTGAACCAAAAGGACTGCTGTTATTGATCATGGGTTTGATACAGAGGGAATGATGTGAAGTTGGAAACTGTGGCTTCGGATGGATGGGGGACTGTTGTTCCTTTTGTTACTGTTGCCGGTATGGTATCGGAAAGTGTATTTATCGGACTACATACCTTTTATATGATCTGTCTTGTACAACTGAATGTTGAATAGTGACTTATGAAAACCAAAATAAAAGGTTTAAAAATATATATATATATAAAAGGAAAGGGTACAGGCTCCTTGCCCTGCTGAGAAGTCAGAGTCCACAAGATACCTTACTAACCGCTTCCTACTGAAACGGACAGTAAGAGTTCAGAATTCTGGGAAGAGTCTACAGCGAAGCGAAATCAGACTCCTGAGAAAGGGCTGAAGAGGAGAAAGGAATTGGAAAGGCCTGTAAGAAGGCTAAACTGAGAATACAGGCTCCTAAACACTTTTTGCTTGAACTCTGTGGTGCATGCTTAGTGAAGGGGATTTGGACTTATTTGGCTGGACCGATCCTTGGAAAACTTGGGTCATTAGATTAGGGAAGCCATTTTCTCAGGACTGGTTAAGAATAGGTTTGAGATTTTGGTAGGCCATAGTTTGTAATCCTTTTTATTTTTAGAGCAGGTTGTCTCAACTGGAGACAGCCATGATACAAGAGAGGGAAGAACGTTTACCTCTCTGGTTAGCCTAACCATCATGTTATTGCTGGGATTTATGTTCAGGATAAGTAGGTGTCCATCATACCCTACCCTCACATAGTTGTTAATAGCGATATTTAGGTTCAGGCTTTCTTGAGTCCTGTTTCTCATTTGTCGGCCTGCCACAGTACTAGAATGAGGGTCTGTATGATGAAACACGTAAATTTAAATGATTTTTGTCCACCATCTCCTCATTATCAAGACTCCCACTCCCTGCATTCCTGCCATCTGAACCTTACAGCAGAAAGGGATAAGAAAGTCCTGACACAGGCATCAGTAAATTATCTGTATAGGGCAGATTTTCACAACTTTTTCCCAAAAAACATTTCGTCTGCGAGTCATTGGACATATAATTGCAAACCTAATCATTTAAACAACAAATCCGCTTTTAAAGGTGGTATCAGATGAGGCCTGATATTAAAACATTCTTAAATGATTCAGTGGTGACCCATTTTCTTAACGATCAACATTTTCCTTCTCCTGATTGCTGTTGCCCTGTCTGTCTTACATGCTTTCTAGGACAGTAATGCTCTAAAATTAAGCTGCAATTGTATAAAATCCTATGTCTGATTCTGATTTTCTGATTGCTGTTGGAGCCCTTGTGTTCCACTTAAAGTCCGAAGGGCAAGCATATTTTCCTCTGCCACGATGCGCTCTGTTGGATTGTTTATTATTATTATTGATTAGAAATCTACAGTTTGTCAAACAGCCCTTTCCCAATCACCCTAGATAAATGGCTCTTGACTTTAATGGTGCAATAGATTTAAAACCCACAGACTATCCTGAAGTTTAATGTGCACTAATTTGGCAAATGTAATTCTGTGTGCCTCTCCCCGTTTTCCAAATTGCTAAATTAATTACCTAGGTCTGATTTCTTTGTGTTCCTTTGCAACAGCCAATACCGCTGCTGAAACAAAAAATGAATCACTCCATCACCCTGTCACAAGAGCAGATCTCGTCTCTTCTCGCCAACGCTTTCTTCTGCACTTACCCCCGCCGCAACGCCAAGACCAAACAGTCTGAGTTCGCAACCTATCCAGAAATTAACTTCAACAGGTATGAGGATTGTTGTATACCACTCTACACCAAAAACAGATGAATTTGGTCAGTTTCGTATTTGGTTGTGCATGTTTGGGCTTTCATTGTAGTGGTTTGTAATATCCTGCAGTGACAGAATCGGTATGATATTATAAGGCATTTACAACGCGCCTATACACAAGTGTTTCAAGAATATGACAGGGACTATTAAAAGGAAATTCCGGAATGCCAGGTAGGATTTTGAACAATTTCACAGTGATTTTTTGATGCATTATGTAAGTGTGGGCTATGACACAGCAAAAAGGAATGCTGCTAGTGTATGAGACTGCAGTTTAATAGAGCATGCTTCTCCTTCACGGATAAAGGAACTGGATAATAACATCAAGCTGAAATATACAAAGACGAGTAAAGTGAAGCAACAGGACAGTGGTATAGTTGGTTAAAGCAATACACGTTTTTGAATGTATTGCTATAATTGGCACACTTTCTAAGGTTTTACTGTCGTCCCACTTTTGTGGGAAACCATGTGATGTAATGCCCAAACCTGGATGATAAAATGCAGTGGCTTTTTACCTGGTAGGGCAACTTGTTTTTTGCCACTTTTGTGAATTACTGATGGTCTGCGTAGAATTCGAAAATCAGTTTGTTGCTCACCAACTACTAAGCTTTCTTAGTCATGACCTTTGGATTCCACAAATGGGATTGAGGAAACCACAACTTTGCATACGTCGGGAAATATTCTGAGGTGCCCACACGCATGCACAATCCATATGTTTCCAGCGATGGTAGGATAAGAGGTCAGTGTCTAAAACTGGCAGTAATCAATTCCACACTTAAACAGTCAGGGACTAGAGAACCATTTTAAAACCCTCTCTGGGTATTCACTCCACCATTATATCTATAACATCTTATAGCACACAAGAACGGGTATGGAGCACATGTAAGTACATAAGCAAAGAAGCACACCCTGTCCCTGTCGGGGGATGCTGTCCCTTGGTAATCAGTGGTGTGCCGCCTATGTAACATGAAAGAGGGGGAAGACTATCCCTATCTACACAACCCAATCTAACATACAGGGTACACAATTTTAACTCTAAACACTTCTACACTTGCCCACCCAAACAAGAGAGAGATAGATATGGTCTCATCTCATAACAGTGGACATTCCAAAGGGGAGTATTTATTTCGGATAACAAAGCCCTTTTTATTCACCCACAGTAAAATATGTACAAACAATGCCTGGTGGGGGCTATCTGTTAACTAAAATACTGTGCACAATCACAGCTCCGGCATTCTTTTTGAGAAACTCACTGCTCCAGCCCTCCGGCCGGTATTTAGATGTTAATCAAAAAAGTTGTATCCATATTTGTTTGTGGATATCGGCACTGGAAAAGGTCAACCGGTTTCGATAACTCAATTTGTTTGGGGTCATCTTCTTCAGGGCCAATAATGTGTCTAGAGCCATCAATCGCTGTAATCCCTCATATAGGATCTGACAGCCATTACATGACCTAGAAAAAAAATTAACATTTGTTCACCTAGGTGCTGTGGAGTGCACATTTATTGTATTCAAGGCTGCAACTGCCACATAACAAGGTTTTGCAAAACCAACAGTCATGATTTCTGACATTCACCATTTCCACATTGGGGTTCTCACCCACCTCACAGGAGAGAACCTCATCATTACCTCATAATAAATTCATGCAGGTAATATTTAAAAACATGTCAGAGCATGTGCGAATTACCTTAAGGCCCACGTATGGTCTCTGTGGGTTGAAAAGGACCAGGCTTGCCAGAAGTGCGAGCTGCCTTTTCCTTAAATGCGCGTCTCGCTGTTGAAGGGGAAAGTGAAAGTGAAATTGATTTAGGTCTATGGTTCACGAGAACAGACCCACATAACATTTATAATCCATGCTCGTGATGAGAGCACTGCCGGAGCATCTGAAGTGCATAGCTCGGGACGGGGTGAACAGCGTTGGTTTAGCCACCCATGTGCTCCCACAAAAGGCATACGTTATCAAGTACTAGGCCCACCGGCTGACTGCGTGTTCCCACCGCGAGTCCTGCTTACCTTAACCGAGCAGTTCGACTTGCTGTCGATGGATTCCTTCCATGCTCCACTGGTGCGGATCGTGCTGGCCATTTTCCATCCCAACTAGGGGCGTGGCCAGATATAGAACCATTTGGACATTTTGTATGGTGGCCCTTTTGGAATGGTCTATCGTTTCATCACACACTGTGCCTAATCGGCACATTGTGGCAACAGCAGTCTCCTGTGTGCAAGTATCTGGTGATGCTCCAGTGTATTTTGAACAAATATATCGCGTATGATCCCGGGTGCGTCCGTCTTAATTGTATATTTATGTGCACCATTTAAAATTCGGGAAATTATGTGTCCAATATTTAGAAGACATGTCTGTCAATCAATGTTTAGATCCCGGTCCCAGTTTACTTTGTTGCATTTCATACAGGGCTGGCTCACTGTATTACCAAGGTGGATTTGGATGAGTCAGTCGCGATGCAGCTAGAAGGGAGGGGTATTATACCCAACCACATTGGCAATCCGATCACAGGATTAAGTTGTCATTATATGGCCAATACATGTTTGCTTTTATTTCATGACTGCTAGGTCATGCCATTGGATGGCTTCAGTAAGGCTATTTTTACAGATATTCAAATGAAAAATCCACTGTTGTTCTTTTTTTCAAAGGCAAATTGGTGAAGAGTCCCCCTCTCCCCCCGATATCTTGAAAGGCATTCATATGTGCCCTATGCGTTACATACAATTGGACCAATTGCAACCTTGCGTTCCGAGACACTGTCTTATGGTACCACAGCATCTGCGCCCATTGTGTCTCACTAAACGTGATCCCCAGGTCTTCTTCCCACCAGGACTTTGTTTGCCACAGAGCAAGCACTGCTCTCTAGGAGGAACCGGTAGAGCCCAGAAATAGTATGTGGGCCTTCAGTTATGTCATACATTGTGTCAATTAAGGAGAGTGCCTCTGTCGCTTATACATATGTTGGCCATCTCTGCACCACCAGGTATTTTATGGTGCAGTGTAACAGGTACTGGCCATGGTGCAGTCCTGTGCTGTCGACTAATTCCTGAAAGGGAAGTGTTAGGGAGAATTCTCTGTTTAGGCTGAATTTCCTAACCTAGTGAGTCCCCCAGCAGTTTTGCTGGATTTCTGGGGTTTATTTTTTTCTCCTGCCAAGAGTGAGACTCTTTTACCCTCACTCTTGGGCATGATTTGAGTGTGTTTCTTTGAATCTAGATGTGTTTAATGGGCTATGGGGTCTTTTACCCCATAGGGCTACCTGTGTTTTTGTGATATGTGTTACACAGCACCCTCAGTGCAGTGACACAGGGGTGTCTTAGTGACCCCCCAGTATAGACTCCATACCCTGGGACTGACTACTGTCTCACAGGGCATGGAAAGTCACCATTGACTTTACTAGTCTTAAATTCTGAACAGACCCAGTACAAACCATCATATTGTGGACGTACTGGCTGGGGCAATTCGATTGCCCCAGGGTCTGTTAGTCGAGGGGGCACGTCTCCGTCCCCCCTGATCGAGTTTTGGCTGGTGGCAGTGGAAACTACTTTTTATATTCAACCACGAATATTTTCCTATGGGATTTCCCATTGTTTTAGGCTACTATCTTTATTTAATTATTTACGGTAGCCTCGAACATACCGCCGGTTTATTTAATTAATATTAATTTTCCGGTTGGTAATTTTTGCCAAAACTTGATTCTAAAATGTGTTCTCTTCTGTGACTCCAACCCAAGTCGAGCCCTTTGTTCCACTTTTTGGCGGACTTCTCCACAGAAGCCCTCCAAAGTGGTGCCACTATGTCTGGGGTACTTAGGAGGGGTGGATGGGAATTTAGGCACCCTGGACTGAGTTGCCTAGGCAGCTCAAGTCGCACTCCATCCTGATTGGCCCAAGTGGTGAGCCGGCCGGCTCACCACTTAGCATGTTTGAGTGACAGCTAGGCTGAGTGAATGGGGGTTTGCTGCATAAAAGCAGGGCTTTGGGGACTGGAACTTCAGAAGTCGCCACAGGACCTAAGAATCCGACGAGGGAGAAGCTGAGCCGACCTGCCACAACACCACCACCGGTGGAGCCTTGCTGGACTGCCTCACCACTTTTCCCAACGACAGGGGAGATCTCCTGCCGGAGAGTCTTCTTCCTTTGACTGGTGGGGATAACCAGTTTCACCGTCTTTTCGCTTTCCCGACGTACCTCGTGGCCGCCTTGCCCGTGCCAAGCACCCCGGCAACCGGGATACCACGTTTTACCACGACCGCGAAACCAAGGTACCACCTTTAACCGGAAAACTCCGCGGCTGGTTTCTTCCCTGGTAGTGCAACGACCTTCATCTTTCCTCCAAGTCGAGATCTTCTCTTCCCCTGAATGACGACGCAACTTGCGCTCACTACCAGGAACAACTGCCACCGCTGGAGGATCCTTCCCACTTAAGGTATCGTGTCCCGCCTGGCTTCCCTTGCTACCGACTGTACGGGGGAGATTTAGCCCCCGGCTTTCGAACCTGGGTTAGCTTGGGACACCTTGGCTAAACTTTTATAAGCCTCTCTAAACTCTTCTTGAACCCTCTGCAAGACCTTTCTAAGCCTAGTGTAACTGTGTGATCTTGGGCGCATTTGTGCTCTGCTCTCTCTAAGAGTGGGCCCAGCCTTTGGACTTTGGCTCACCAGTGACTTTTCGCTCTCTGCCTTGCTAACAGTGTTACTGAATCATAGAGTGGTGTACCTCTTCATATTCTGTCTTTTTCCCTCCCTTTCTCACAAACTTATTAGAGTGCAATCTAGTTAAGCGCTCACCTCTGTATGAAAATAAGTGGTGTTTTACTGTGATTTATCTAATAGGGAAAAAGGGGTGTATATATCATAATAGTAACTGTGTTTAGGATAAGTTTACAATAAGAGTGCTGGAGTGTTTCAACTGTGTGTTTTTAAAAAATAATTATATACTTTGATACCAAAGCTCTGGTCAGTGTTTGCTTGTATTATTGTATCTTAGTGCCTATTGAGTATACTTTGCATACTGCCTAACTCTTCTTGAGGGAAGTCTGACTGCTCAGCCACAGCTACCAGGCAAATCTGGGTGGTACAGACTGCTACCAAGTGGGTTTACTGCCAACACCTGTAGTCTTAAATCTTTTGCAGTGTTCCCTAAGGGAACTGCACAGGTTTCTGCCTAACAGGAGTAAAGGAGGTACTCGCTAACAGGTCCCCTATTGTGGCTATGCCCCTGGGTTCCCAGTGTGTTCGGATTCCCAGATGCACCTGAGATGTATCTGGGGTCAGTACCCTTCAGGTATACGCAGAGTATGTAGAGCCCGCAAGCAGCCCCCCCACCCACCATTTTCTAGTAAGCAATGCTTCTCCGGCGTGAGATGTGTCTCTTGTAATAAGGCTATATCAATTTTGTGTCTGTGGAGTTAGGTATACACTCTATATTTCTTTTAACAAAATTATTCAACCCCTGGACATTCCAGATTAATAGTTTTATCTCACTTGCCATTATCCAACATATGCAGTAAAATAAACAGGACTTACTGACCCTGTCGTCCTCTATTCCTTTTAGCTCATGCGACCCGACCCACCGTCTGGAAAAAGATCCTCTGCACAGCGACTGTTAAATACAACACAGGTTCCACATAACTTCCTCAACTATTAACAGTAGCCCAGCATTGTTACACATGCTCAGGCGTGTCCGCTCTTTGCCACTACCTGCGCAAGTAGCCCCCAGGTTGTGTGCAGCGGTTGGGCACGAGAAAACCGGCACCCGAAAAAGAAAAAACAGAGCTTGAGGACGGGTTGGTTGCAGCTTCGGGAGCAAGCTTCTCCCTCTGGATTCAGAGTTCAACCAGAGTTTGCATCCTACCACTAAGCAAAATAGCAGGGTCAGTACATTCAATGGTTCCTATCGTCTGCTTCCATGAGCCATATTCACCCGCTCCTTGTCCTGTTGTCAGTGACTGCCAGTGTCGTCTTCTAGGGTGTCTTTGCTTTTATTCGGTGGAGCATCCTTGCCGGGTCATGAGCGAATTCTTGGTTACACGTTGGCTTCTTTGGGCCAGCTAAGCACGTGGGTTTGCGAACCCACGGCAGGGGGGAGGTTTTAATTGGCATGCTCCACTGCCTCATATGGGCCTTCCACTCCCGCCCACAGGCACCTGCCAGTGTGCCAGAAGTGATGCAGGTCACGGGCAGTGAGAATTGGAGCCACCGCCCAGCTCCGTTACATCAGGCGCAGCACCCATGTTTGTACGCGGTTAAACTAGCGTACTTCAATTGACCCACAACGCAAGTCGTTGCTTTCGTGCACTTTCCTTTTTGCACACAGCCCCTGTTGCCACGGCCAGCGGGGGTCCATACAGCCCTGTGCAGCGCTGGGAAGAGGCGGACTGAAGTCGAGGTAAGGGATTTATTAACAATCCCCTTGCTTGCACTCAATCGGGGCGCGCCCCAATGCCTGCGCCGGTGTCGGACCCCCACGTTCATTCCTCCTATGGGAGCACCAGCCCACACGTAAACCCAGCTGTATTCCTTACAGTTCACAGGCTGCCAGAGTCGCTGCAAGTCTATCGGTCTTTGCAGGGCAGGCGCACAGGCTCACCTCTTCCCCGTGTGTAGTCTTGACTCTGCTACTGCCTCGCAGCTGAGCACCATGTTGTAGCACGGCTGTCCTGTGGTTGCGGACACTTGCTCCCCAGGGTCTTTGCCTTGCTATGGAGTACGTTGTTCCATCCCGATCCTTACTTAGAGTGCTGCGATCCTTGTTGCTGTGTTCCACTGCCCGCTCCCGATCGCCATCTTGATTCCTTTGTGTAGCTGGACTGGTGCATTTCAGAAGGCATTTGCACTGATAAACAGCCTATTAAAGCGTCTTGTAGACCGGGACACATTCAGAGCCACATTCCGACAGGACTTTTTGTTTATCTCTGCATGCACCAGTTATGTATTCACGCCTTATTTGACAGAGATTGCTAGATCAGGCAGGAGCTCCTCTTAAAGCGACCTCACATCACGGCTGCAAGCCACGCCAATCCAGGCTCAGATCCTTCCTCTTATACAATTAGTCTCCCTCAGCCTGGTTCAGACCAATTTCAGTTAGTATCAACTATCGAAGTCTTTCGAATTTACACAGGGTTTAGCTTGACCCGTTGCAGGACCACTTCAATTTCACAATTCTTCCTTACATTTGCCACCTCTCTGTTGGATACCTTAAAGCGACCTTCGAATGAGCACCCACATGGCGCAGGACCACTCTGTTTACGGTATCTGTCTTGGCTTCAAAAGTTGAGTCACTCATCGGCTGTTTAATTATTCACGTTGCTCATAACATACGCTTCACACACTTTTCTCTTCAGATTTCTCTTTATAATGTTTCCGCTTGCAACCTTGGCTCTAATACAGACCGGTCTGGTATTAGTCTTCCCGACTCACCGGCTATGCTGACTTTACTGGTGCTGCTTTGCTGTAGGAGTCCTGGACAGTACCACGGCAGCAAACGCCTTGGCCATCGATGCGGGAGAGTCCCAGGTACCTCTGACACACAATGCAGGTTTCTTCAGCTTTAATTCCAGGTCTTATGCTTCTTATCCTCGAAGGCTCATGAAAGTAAGAGTCTTTCTCTGAAAAGGTCAAGGGCACTTCCCTCCTTGCAATCCTCTCTGGTCTTGCCGCCTTTATCCTTGTATTAAACTGCCAACTTGGAACTGCTACCTCCTCGTGTGCTTTGCCTTACTTAGAGTGTGCTTTAGTGCTCCACCTTTTATCCCTGTGGGGAAGTGTGATGGAAGTCAGGTGTGTGTAATGATCAGCAATTGCCTGACTCTGCCTGACCATTGTTTTGGGACATGTCAGGTAAACTCTCAGGTGTTAGTCCACTTTCTCTCACAGTGAGCTGTCCATGAGAAAGCGTTCGTGTCAGGAAAGGGGGTGGGGTTGGGTTCCTAAGAATCTTACCAGTAGGATGGTGAAAAGGTTTTATAAGGAAGGGGGCACTGCATCTCGCCGTCCGGTGTCCCACTTTCGCTCCCCGAAGACCCCTCATCCAGGTGATCCTCCTGCACTTGTCTGGATCCAAAAGCCATGGCCGTGTCCTGGCCACCCGGATGACAAATCCCCAGGTACTAGCGGGTGAGACACCTTCAGGTTTCTCACAACTGGGACCAATGAAGGTGCGCCTTATACTAACTCTTCAGTGGGAGTTGCGAAGGCATCATGAAGCAAGACCCAGACAACAGATTCAAAGAGATGCACTGGCACAATCTATTTGTTCAATACTTCAATACGTTTTTGTTGATCCATGTGATGGACCACTAGTTGCTTGTGTATGATGTGATTCTACAAACTCAATAAAAACTAAATTTAAACAAAAATAAAAAAGAAAATGTTTAATTAACTCAAATGTCAGGATCATAGAAGGCCTAACTTGCCCTATGCTAAGGTGGGATTTCCCTCTTGAACAAAACTAAGGAAAGTCAGAGTCAACGATTTCAACTTAAAAGTCTCTGTGTATGAAACCTATCCTTGCCCTCACACCTAAAGCTAAACAGTGTGTAGGGATGTTAATAATGAAGGAAATAGTGATCAACATAAAGTTCTGAGCTTCTTCCAGCTCTTAGCTTCCTTTTAAGCACCCCTTCCCCAAGTTCAAGTCAGTTCCACAAAAGTCTCAGGATTACCTTTTCGCAGTTCAAGGCAATACAAGTACACACACCCCTCAGGGTTCCCTTCCCCAAGTTCAATGCAACACAGTTCACACAAAAAGGGGTCTTGAGGCTCGGTCCTCAAGAGAGTGGGCCTCACAGCCTTGTAAAACTGCTCCCTTAAAAGGTACAATTAATTACACCTAGCTCAGAGCATATGAACCTAATACTAATTAACTCAGGTTCATAGTGTTTACTCTTCCCCGCCTTTATCCTTAGCTCATGTTCTCCCCATCAGCTTTACACATCAACTCTTGGTGCAGACCCATCTGCCAGCTTGCTTGGCAAAACCAGGCCTCCTCGTAGATTCACAGATTGTTACTTATAAACAAATCTGCTGATAGCCTTCACTCTACAAGGGCCAACTTGAGTACATCTCAAGTTCATCATATAACCAGACAAGAACTACATCTAGTAACATGCATTGTCTGATCTAGAGATTGCCTTCACAATAAAGCCTGTGCCTTTAAACTGAGCTTAACATTCCTGAAAATATTCTCTAGCGGCTTGCCTAAAATTAATAACATTTAAACGTACACATCCCTACTACTCCTTCCATATTGCCCCCACATGCAATTTTTTTCTACCCCACTGAATCTCTTAGTCTATTGGTTAACCCCATTTTCTAGCTTCCTTCCCCAACCCTACTATACACTGAAAAAGTTCTTGCAACACCCTGTTGAAATCACAGTGCAGTACTTTTTAGCCAAAGTTCAGGGGCATATGACAACTTCACGTGTGATTGGCACAGTATAAATGTTTGATATGAGAGACATATCTAGTGGCATACTTAAGATATCCTGTCTTACTAGTGAATACAATTAAAGTCCTAGATCTACCTATTGTTGTGAAGGCCTTGTTTTTCCAATTAAATGAGGTTTTGCAAAACAGGTGTTGGTAGGGAAAGAAATTTGAGTGATATTCCGTTAAAATTTTTACAATCTTTATCATCAGTCTTCAATGGCTTCAGGTCCCTTTAAAACAAGAAACCCGTCGTAGAATAAGAAAAATTCTGATTCTTATGAACTTCTGAGATGTTGCTCTAAACCCATCTCTTCTATATTTACAGTACCCTCAAATCACAATTTTTCGACAAAATCAATTTGAAACTCTCATGGGATCCAAGAGAATGTATCCCTAGTGTGTGAACGGTTTCCTTCTTTTACCATCAGTGGGTAACCATTACTGAAACTTGTTTCCTGAAAATCATTCAGGTTTAGCTTTTTAAAAATTGCTCTCCACCATAATGGCAAAGAAAATTCTAGATCCTATGAGAATTTCAAAATATTCATCTTTTAGCAGTGGCTAAAGTGGTATTTCAAGAGAAGGAGGGAGACCAGGGATTCTATTCTTGCTTTTCATCATCCTCAGACATCGTTGGCATCCGGCCCATTCTCACTCAAGTGGTTTAATTTGGAGCATCTTCTTTTCATGGAAACCTTCCACATGAGCATTGTAAGCTCAAAATCTGATTTTTGAGTTCTGCTAGTCCTCAAAATGCTTACTTTCAAATTTCACCAAGAACGATCATAGTCGGTTTCTCAGGTTCACAATGAAACCCCAAAAATACCAATAAAAATGCTTTCCCTTTGTACTGAATTCAGCTCTAGGGTTTTTTTCTCAAAGGTTCTTATAGATGGTGCAATACCTCTACCGTCAGGGACCACATTTATAGTACACTGGTGCTTTTCGTGTATAATCCCTTCCCCAGAATAAGAAACTAGTGCAAAATAATCCAAGACCCGCCTTAGCAAAATATAGTAATATTTTTTATTTCAAAAGACTATTTGTTTGAATCCTGAATTGCACAAGCATTAACAAACAATATTGATGGTGAAATGGGAGGCTGGAGAATGCAGGGGAATGGCCGTAATATGTGGTGGAAGAAGTTCAGAAGGAGAGCGTGGGTGTGCAAGACAGCAGGCAGAACTTTGGGAGCATCAGAAAAGGTGGGCCGGGGAGATGCACCTGAGGGTGAGTCTCTGAGAACAAGACCACATAGATATAACACTTGTACTGGAAAGAGTCCAACACTTAATTCCTCAAGAGGACATGACTGGTTTTCTGGTCTGAGAAGATGGAGGAAGAAAAAAGAGTGCTAGGGAGTTCAAGACAACCTGAGCCCCAAAGAGATAACCGAGGAGAGCATTTGGAATATCCAAGCAAGTGAACCACGCCATATCGAAGGTGAAGGTGAAGGCGTGCAAGGGGGATCACAGACCTGCCAACACAAACCATAAGGGCCCGATTGGCGGGGGAACTATGGGGAAAAGTCTATCGACTGACAGCAAACCCTCTTTAAATACCACAAGCTCTCTCACACCTGTCCATTGAAACTGCAGCTCTCTCGTCTTCCACCCAGCACATGGATTTTTGCCTCTGCTCCACACAGCAAGAACCCTCCGACTTTTCTCCCCTCTTGGTACTCTTGTTCTTAGCAAGAAGCCCCCGCCGACCCCTTCCGTCCTCTCTCACCTTTTTAAATCCTTTCTCTGCCAGCCCCTTTCACATATATCTCTCTACATAAAGTGTATGATGTCCCTGTCGCTGACATTAATGCAATCAGACACCTCCTCTGGCATAGCCTGGCCTTCTGGAAACTTCCAGAAGTTCCTATTCTTTGTCACCTCACCCTTTAATAGAGTTTGGTTCAATGGGCCCGTAATCAATAATTGCAACATTAACCTTCCAGCTTCCTGCGCTAGCAACTGAAACACAGAGGCCCGTTTTAAACAGAATGATTTCTGCAATTTCCTTGCGCAGCATTCATGTCCCCATCGCAAAAGCAGTTTTAATTCCTGCATTTTATTTTCTAAACAGCACCGCAGCGTGTGTTTGCAGTCCACCTCTACACACCAGTTTGTGCCCTAAATGTGTACCAATGATTTGCACCATGTGCTATGGAGTCAGTTGTCCTATTTTAAACACTAATTGTTTTAATGGGTAACCTGTTAAAGTTAGTAATTAGTAAGTTAGCAGTGAGTAATATTAGTCCCTATGCTACCTGCAATGCAGTCCAATGCTATGCCATGGTATAGTATGATACGGTGCACTTATCAAACAATTCAAGCTACACCATTCTGCTATGTAATGCTAACCCCCAGTCACCCTTTCTTTGGTTTATATGAATTCCCAAAGCTGCCTCACACAGTCGCTACTACACACACTATGGAATATTTTGTCATCATTCATACACTGACATACCCCTTCTATAGAAGTCTGAATTGTGATTCCTGGTTTAATTGAAATTTGCACCACTTACATCTCCCTCCTTTTTGTTTCTGTAAAGCCCAAAATCAAAAGACCTCTGCAGAAGCAAACAAATCTCAGCTACACCACACCATCATCCATGTCATGTGACATTGTTTCATGTGGATGGAGATCTGTGGGAGGGAAAGGTAGAGAACATCGAATGTTTCCAGAAAAATAGATTTCCCATTGACCCTGATATTGATTATTTACTAAAGCATAAAAGCGTACACACAATCAAAATGAATTTGCATGGGGTATTCCAAGATGGCCGCCGGCGGTGGAGGTCGCGTTTAGATCGCGCTCCCACCGGGCCCACAACAAAGAAGCACTTCAGAGGCGCAGTTCCGAGCTTTTTAGCACCGGAATTTAGGCAACTACCCCCGAAGGTGTGGAGATTCTGGACCGGGCGAAGATAGATCCAACAACGCTCCCGGGGGGAGATAGCCCGCAGAGAGAGGCACGGCCCCTCCCCCTCCGAGCAAGGCCTGCACGGCGTAGCAGGGGAGACAGCCAGGAGAGCGGCCGCATTGTCGAGCGCCCGCCGCCATAGGGGATAATAGTGAAAGCCATCCCCGGCGCGCAGGGGACTTCGCGTGCCTTAGCTGGGGCTGAGTGGAGACGAAGCGGCGGTGTGGACTGCGGACTACCTGCCGAGGGGGGGCGCGTCCCCCGTCACCACAAGGGGACAAGAAAAGGACGCTCCAGCGAGCTGGGAACTCGCACGCCTCCGGAGGTACCGCATGGAAAGCAGAGCGGCGGCAGGAGTCCCAGGGCACCGGCGGAGCGGTAGGAGTGTGCCCACAGCAAAGAAGCACTACAGAGGCGCAGGGCGAAGATAGATCCAGCATCGCTTCCTGGGGGAGACAGCCCGCAGAGAGTGGCACCGCCCCTCCCCCTCCGTGGAAGGCCTGCACGGCCTACGGGGGAGACAGCAAGGAGAACGGCTGCAATATCGGGCACCCGCCACCACAGGGGAAAAAGCGCTGGGGATTACTCGTGCCTCCCAGGGGCCGCGTGGAAGCGATGTGGCGGTGAGAACCGCGGAGCACCAGCCGACGGGGTCGCGTCCCCCGTCACTACAGGGGGACAAAGAAAAGGACTCTCAGCGTGCTACCGGAGGAGCCGCATCGGAAGCAGAGAGACGGTGGGAGCTCCAGGGCATCGGCACACAGACAGGCTGTAACAAGGTGAGCCGGCCCCCAGTGGGTCGGGGGAGATACGGGAGAGGAGGGGGAGACAGTACCGCTCCAACGTCGAAGGGGTGAGGAAGGCACCAGTGGCGGAGGACACCAGAACCTGAGATGAGAGCGACTCTAGCAGCGCCCCCCCAACACCCTCCCAGTTACTTGAGGCCCGGGACTGTAGATCATACGTGAGAGGGGTGTGGGCTGCGGTGTGGTGGGGCGCCACCCCTCCTCCCCATAATAAGACATAAAGGTAACATCTTCATCAACTTGTGCAATCCCCATGACAAGGGAAGACACAAGAGCCGGGGACCCCACCCCCTCACAAATAGAGAAAATGTCACAGGCGAAGGGGAAGGGGGGCACCTCACAGCCTACCACGCATTCACAAAAACAGGACACTAGCCTTCTCCAGATGTGGTCCTCGGATACGGGGGCGAACTCAAAAGATAGGGCAGGCGAAGAGCCCACTACGTACACAAACCCCCCAAACCAAAGCGCTCTTCCCCCAGGTTCATGTCCACAGTTCAGGACCAATTTGCCACAATGAGAAATGAGATGAAGCAAGTGGTGCAGGAGCTGAAAACAGATGTGGCTAAGTTGGGGGAAAGGACAGACACCGTGGAGAGAATAGTACAAAACATGGAAGAGGAGGCGAAACAAAGCAGCGAAACACAAGAACATCTGGTTGGACTCACCCATAACCTACATATTCAGTGTGAGGATCTCGAGAACCGTTCTCGCAGATCCAACATCTGCATCAAGTTTGTGCCGGAAACAGTGTCGGACAAAGATCTCAAGGTTTCGATGCAAGAGGTGTTCAGAGACATAATAGGGGCCCAAGATTCAGCGGACATTGGGATTGACAGAATTCACAGGGTGGGCCCGAAAAGATCTGGAGCTCCAGGGGAGAGACCAAGGGACGTACTAGCGGCAATTACATCCTACCCACAAAAGGAACAGATACTTAGGAAAGCGCGGCTGCTGGATCACATAAGGATGAATGGGGTCGAAATCCATCTGTATCAGGATTTGGCATCGGCAACACTCCTAAAAAGAAGAGAAATGGGCCCGTTGGTGAGGGAACTGGTGAAGAAAGAAATCAGATACAAATGGACATTCCCCTTTGGTTTACTTTTTGAGTGGGAGGGCAAGCAGAGGAGGGTGACCACCAGTGAAGAAGGCCTCCAACTAATGGGCGTGCATACAGACGAAATGGATACGAGACCAGACAGGATGAAAAGGGATCAGTATAAAAGGCCACGAGGATGGGAAGAGGTGCGACAGAAGAAGAAATCACCAGGACGGGGGAATGCGGAGTAATCCCTCGGGGGCCCATCATAGAGGAGCAGTAACGATAGGGGGGCACTCCAGTCATAGGGTCATTAAAGAGGGAGAAGATCTGCTATTATCGGAACACCATGCTCTAAGTGGCCCGGTGGGCAATAGGGGACAACACCGTGGAGGTCAGAGGATGGCGCGGGGTTTAGGACTCCCCGCACAGTTAATCCAGAGTCATGAGAGGGCAGGGAGCGAGGGGCAGAACGCCCAAGCATCCATAGGGGCCCTGGCCCTCCTCAGGATAGAAGTTAGGTTTTGGTTCATAGTTGGGGGGGAGTTGGATAGTTGGGGGATGGGATGGGAGGGCGGAATCTCCGGAAGAGGGAAGAGGTCGCAATTGGTGGGAACGAGAACAGAAACAGAAGATCAGACGGGATGGGGATGATCAGAATCTATTCGCAAAATGTAAGGGGGCTGAACTCACCGGTGAAAAGGAGAAAAATGGAGGCCTTGGTGAGAAGGGAAAAGGCGGACATTCTCCTCCTCCAAGAGACACATATTAAGACAGCGGATAGAAAGAAAGTACATCTCAGAGGGTACACAATCTGGGCACAGGCAAACGCAGGTGAAAAAAGAGCGGGAGTGCTGATTGCAGCTAAATTGGGGTTGGTGGCAAACGTCACTGATGCGCGAGTGGACAAAGAGGGCAGGTATGCCTTTGTTAATGTATCAATAGATGGTCGTAGGCTTACACTGGTGGCAATCTACTCCCCAAATACGGGGCAAGATGGATTTCTCAGGGTCACTCTGGGGAAAATAGAGGAATTTGCAAAAGGGGAGATAATACTGGGTGGCGATCTGAACCTGGCTTGGCAACCAAATCAGGATAGGAGTAAGGGGAGAATGCAAGGGTATGGGTCCCCATCCAAACAACTTAAAGAACGGATGGAACAAATGGCAATAAGGGATGCCTGGAGAGAATTGAGGGGACAGGATAGCGGATTCACGTATTACTCACACGTGCATAACACAATGTCGAGGATTGACTATTTTTGGGTATCAGTGGGATTGGTTGGAAAGATCCAGGGGATTGAAAGGGGATTGATAGCTCTATCAGATCATGCCCCCCTATGGCTAGACATACAGACCTCCGGAAGGGGGAGAGGCCTCTGGAGATGGAGAATGCCGCCGGATGTCATAACGGACCAAGTAATGGGGGAGGAATTAAGGAACAAAATCAAGGAATTCTTTGAGATTAATGACAATGGAGAAGTACCACTGGGATCTGTTTGGGAGGCCTTTAAGGCAGTAACCAGAGGACATATAATAGCGCTAAAGGCCGCCAAAGACAAACAACATCAGGGATGGGAAAGAACACTCGAGGAAAAACTGGCAGACATCCAAGGGAAGCTCACAATACATCCCACGAGGAGCCTCAAGAAAGCAATGAAACATGTACAGGGACAGCTATAGATTCTACGCAATAAAAAAGCAGAGAAATCGCTCCTCTACTTAAAACAAAGGTACTACATCAGGGCCAATAAGGCAGACAAATTGCTAGCGAGACAACTCGGGGGGGGAAAAGCAGAAAACAATGACGATACTGAACATAAAAGACACACATGGAAAGCCACATAGGACCACAAAGGAAATAGGGGATGCGTTCAAAGCTTACTACCAAGAGCTGTATGCAACAGAGCACCCTGACGAGGCGCTACAAGACAGGTTTCTACAATCTATCACCATACCGACAATAGCAGAAGAGAGCAAGCAGGCCCTGGATGCAAAGATCACAGAAGAGGAGGTCAGCACAGCGATAGAGTCTCCCAGCGTCAAAGGCACCTGGCCTGGATGGCTTCACGGCCCAGTTTTACAAAAAATTTGCTGATATATTAGTCCCTATCCTGACAAGGCTTCTCAATACATTCAAAAACAATGGCAACGTAACTCCCTCCATGAATGAAGCGAAAGTCCTAGTGTTTCACAAAGCGGGTAAAGACCCGACTCTCCCGAGCTCATACCGACCGATTGCCCTAATCAATCTGGACGCAAAAATATATACGAAGGCACCTCTTCTCACAACCCTGATCAAAACAGATCAATCAGGCTTCATCCCCGGTAGGCAAACGCACGACAACTTAAGAAGAGTCACCCATCTGATAGAAAAAATAGGCATTACCCAAACACCTGCAATATTACTTTCCCTGGATGCCGAAAAGGCTTTTGACCGTGTCGAATGGTCTATCCTCTTCAAAACTTTGAAGCATATGGGCTTTGGGGATCAGTATATAAATATGATAAAGGCGAATTACAACTCCCCAGAAGTAAGAATAGCCATAAACGGAGAAGTCACAGACAGGTTACAGATCTCAAGGGGTACGAAGCAGGGCTGCCCCCTCTCGCCCCTGCTATACGCCATATTTTTGGAACCCCTTCTAATTAAGATAAGGGAACTCGAGGAGGTAACGGGAATAGAAATGGCGGGCAGTCAACATAAAGTCATAGCATACGCTGACGATATGCTGCTTGCCTTAGAGGACCCAGGGACCTCACTGCCAAGAACCATGGAAACACTTGAGGAATTTGGGGAGATTTCAGGCCTGAAGATAAATAGGAATAAATCAGAGGTTATGCTCCTAGCCGGGAACAAGGAGTCCTTAGAACTATTGGCGGGCCAGCTTGGTTTAAAAATAGCAGAAGGGGGCATCAAATATCTGGGAGTGACACTCACGCACAGGGTTGACAAGATATAAAAGACCAATTACACCCCCCTATTGGCCAGAGTCAAGAAAAACCTAGAAAGATGGTGCCTGCTTAAGATCTCGTGGTGGGGAAGAATCCAATCAGTCAAAATGAACATACTTCCCAGGGTGCTCTACTACTTTCACGCTCTCCCGGTTGCAGTCCCTGACCCCTTCTTCAAAACCCTATCCAAAACCGTTTCACAATTTGTGTGGAACAAGAAACCTCCGAGAGTTGCCAGAGCCGTTCTTACCGCACCAATAAAGGCCGGCGGAATGTCCCTTCCCCACTTTAAGAAATACTATCAGGCAGCCCAACTGTGGGTTCTGAGGGAATGGCTGGGGGCGAACCAACAGACAGTCTGGGTAACGCAAGATAGGGCGGTCGCCAGGACCCCCTTGGAAGACCTACTGTGGAAGAATAAGCAACACAGACACCGGAACCTTAGAGTGAGCGAAGTCATGAGGACTACACTAAACGCCTGGGATGTCCAGACCAGGAAGGGAATCATGACCACCCCACTGGCTCCCTTTACGCCGATCTGCAGGAACCCACAGTTCCCACCAGGACAAGCACCCAGTAGTTTTGAGAAATGGGAGGAGGCAGGATGTAGGAAAATTGGGGAAATGATCCAGGACAAAGAAATACAATCGTTTGAGGCCTGTAAAAATATGTGGAAGCTAACAGAAGCAGACAGATATAAATACGAACAGCTAAAACATTGGCTGTGTACACCAGAGGTCTTCCAGGCAGCCACAAGGGACCTTACACCATTTGAGACGTATTTAATAACCAACCCAGGAGACAAAAAGCTGGTGTCCACGCTGTACAGCCACATCTGCACACCCGAAGAGGAAATCAAATGGACGTACATGAGAAGATGGGAAACCACATTAAGGGGGGAAATAACCAAGCAGCAATGGGAGGAACTGTGGACAGGCATCCCCAAACTTACCAGGGCTGTCCAAACCAGAGAAATGTGGCTGAAAATAATTACTCAATGGCACTATACCCCAGAGAGGCTTGGGTCAATGTACCCGAAAGTGTTGAACCTTTGTTGGAGAGGGTGCCAGGTTGTAGGAATCTGGAGACACATCTGGTGGGATTGTCAGGGAGTGAATAGCTTCTGGAAGGAAGTACAAACGGAAATGACAAAAATATATCCAGAGGCTGGTCAAATGGGGGAGAGGGTGTGGTTATGCGGATTCAAAGGCCCCTATACCCAAAAACTTCACAAAACACAGTGGAGGAGCTTCATGGGCCTGGTCATTGCTGCATGGGCAACAATAGCCCACAGCTGGAAGAAACGAGACCCACCACTGGTATACACCTGGCTGCAAAAGGTGTGGTCCCAAATGACCATGGAAAAGATCACGCATCGTCTCCAGGCCCAGGACAACTCCTTTGTGAGGGAATGGGGTTCAGTGTTGGAATACCTGAAATCAGACTATATGGACCAAGGTGTCCCCATAACATTAAAATATCGGACATCTATAGCACCTAAGAGTTTCCAAAGAATGAATACACAGAGGACCTATACTCTTCCGCGGGATGGGGAGGGAGGGGGGAGGACTGTTTGGGAGAACATTTGCGATGATGTTTATTGTTTGTAAAATAATAAAAATATGTTTAAAAAAAAATGAATTTGCATAAAAACAATATTACTATGAGTGACTTAGGCCTGACAGAGGGAGATGCTTTCACTTCGGGAACCTGAAGTCTTTTGTATGAAAACATTTATACAAGTTTGAATTCAGAGCTAGTGGTTGAAAAGTTTCTTAATGTCTCAGAGTAAGTCTGTTCAAGTGAAAGAATGGGAGCAAACGCGCAAAGAAGGATCTCAGAGGGCGGAAAAGGAAGTCATGTTGCAGTTAGAAAAGACAAATACACCTTGCATTAATATTTTCATACACATATACCCACCTGTTTTATTCCCCCTTTCTACTGCTTGAATTAAATACTCCGTTCACAACTACTCACCTGCTATGGCGAATCCCTCCAAAATAACTGCAACATACTCATTTTCTGCTTTGACTTCACTGTAACCACCACACCTTTCATTCCCTCCGGATTACTTCAGCTTGCTTTAGCCTTTTCACTTCATGTTTGGGGTGGAATGGCTTGATTTGTTTAACATGGACAAATTGTTCTATGGTCAGTTCTCCTTCCTTTACCATAATTCTGCAGACCACAGGTGAAACCTTGTCCAAAATTTTGTATGGGCTGAGCCAGAATTCTAGAAATTTGGCATTCTTGTGTTTACCTTTTGAGAAATCAAACTTGAACACCTGATCACCTACTTCATACTCTCACACAGATGTCTTTCAGGGATGTGATTTCACCTAACCGGCTGGGGTAGCGGAAGTGACATCCATGACCCTCGACCTCTGATGACATCACAGGAAGTGATGACATTTGACCCAACCCCGAAGTGACATCACAGGAAGCGAAGGAACACAACCTTTTGCCTCTTGATAAAACAGGAAGGGGCATCACATATTATTGTTCCAACATACGCACCAAAAAATATGGTTACGATATCTCTATAATGTGATATACATTTCATGCAAGAATGGATCACCATATGTATCATTAATATCAGTGTGTATAGGACCACATTACCAAATTACTATTAATGCAAGAAGACATCCAAAGCCAAGTGATAATTGTGTTATTATAAGGCACTTACTCTTAAGTGCTTTATATAGAACAAAAATATACATACAGCATCACCCAACCAGTGTTGGTACTCATTTATCGACTTCAGAAGGATGAAAGGCTGAGTGAAGGTGTTTAAGAACAGACTAAATCAGGGACTCACCCCCTGAAGTGTGCCTGAAACAAACCTTTAATGAGTCTAGCAATTAGTGTATAGAATTCCAGAAAGACAAATTATTTGTTATTCCTATTCATTCTTATTTAGGGTCACTACTCCAAGTGTTATACTAGTGCAACCCCCTGTTTTTTTAAGAGGCCTTAACAAGAAAGCCATCCACTCCAGAGACAAAGAGCCACATGGCACTGGCCACAGCCAGGCCAGGAGCTTACATTTAAAAAAAACATATTTTTGAAAAAAACTTTAGGGGTAGCAAGGGGGACTACAGGGGTTGCAGTTGCGACCCCTGGTAACCCCAAATGACGTCCCTGATGTCTTTTTTTATCATAGTATGATTTTACACTTTCAGCAGCTTTTTCTAGTTCTCCAGCATGGGGTCTGGCATGGATTCACATGCTCATGAGTCCTCGTGCTATAGCTCTCAAGCTTTTATTGCGTTTTTCGAAGAGTTTACTCTTATTTTTTCAGACAATTCGAGCCTCAAGCTCCACCGATTCTTCTTCCGATCAACGGGGACCCATTTTGGAATTCCCTACGCCCCTCAAGGGCGGATTGTCGTTGGATTACACGTCTTGGAGGATTCCGGAAGACCTTTGAGGCCTACCCTGTCGGACATGGCCGAGGACAAAGGAGATTCGATGCCTACTGCGCCGACAAGTCGCACATGGAGGAGGACTGTGCGTTCTGCAAGAACATGTCCATCCGGACCATGAAGGACCGTCGTAAATGTCTTTCCGAATGGCTGGAGGCGAAGAGCCCAGCAGCAGGTGAGAAGAAGTCCGAGCGGTCTTCTAAGACCTTTGAGGGCGATTTGGCGACGGGGGCCCAACAAAAGGCAAAGCACCTTGAGTCCGCAGGCACCGGGAGTACCGTTGGTTCGGGCTCCTCGGCTGCCAGGCAGGGCGCGATGTAATCAACATCGTCATCCACGAGCCAACGCTCTGGATCAGTGAAAAGGAAGTCGGAGAACCCGGGTAAACTTCAGGAGAAGCCCCGGTCTATCCAGACGGAGAAAGCCAAGGGGGGGCGAGGCGGTGACCTTCCCCCTAAGGTGAAGGCCTCAGACGCGCCCAAGGTCGTGAAGGCTCTGTTTCACCCGGCGAAGGCCTCGATTGAAGGAGTTGTGGTGGCCCTGGTGAAGCCTGTGGAGGATACCCCAGTGGAGACGACTTCCAGGCCTAGAGTTTCCCTGCCACCCCAGAGGGAATCATCTTTCCAGCCTATCGAGAAGACCCCCGTGAAACCCCGGGATGAGAAAGAGGGGCTGGGCACGGTAGCCCTAATGGACACAGATACCACCTCCGAGGACGAGCTGGCTGGCTGGCGTCAAAGCTATCCTGGAAAAGAAGTTCGAGGCCTACGGGAGGGATCCCGAGGAGGGGGACGTAGAGAACAACGGTGGAGCCGCGGGCCATGGAGGAAATGGAGGACCCCGCACCACAACCGTCGCAACCGATGCCTACGCCACAGGACAATTCAGGAGCAATCTTGATGGCTTTGCAGACCCTGTGTACGGAGATAAGGACAAGGTTACCCTTACCCCCAACGGACGATCTAGCGGCGCCTGGACCGTCGGGGAGCCCACCGTATAAGCGGACGCGAATCTATCCTCCCCCTCCCTTCCATCCTTCACCTCCATCCCCTCCACCGAGGGATGAGATGGGAACGGAGACGGCGATGATGGGGACCCACGACGACGGTGGTGACGGCTGGATGGATCTCCCATCACCCCCTGCCCGGGCCTCCCCTCCCGACGAAATTGGCTCCTTTCACGTCATGATCGCCAGGGCATCAGAGCTTTTCCAGCTATGCCCCGAAGAGCAGAAGACGTAAGGTTTTCTCTACCAACAACGGGAGGCCAAGAGGTAGACTGTCCTCTCAGTCCCGTTACTGGATGACATCTGGGACGAAGGACTGTCCCTGCTGAAGAACCCATCCACGGCCACTGCGAAGAGGGACCGGTACGAGAAGAAGTACCGGGTCCCAGACTCCGCTCCTATGTGCCTCAGGGCACAGCTGTCCCCGGATTCGGTGGTCTCCGCGGCGGCCAAGAAGAAATCAGCAGGGGCGACGGCATCAACTTCCACTTCCCCACCTGTCGCAAGGGGAAGAAGCTGGACGCCATGGGACGACAGGTCATCTCGTCGGCAGCGACGACTATCAAGGCGGCCAACGCCCTCGCAATCATGGTGCGCTACGACAGGGAGCTGTGGTTCAAGATCGCTTCCCTCCTGGACTTCCTCCCAGACGACAAGAGGGCGGAAGCCCTTGAAATCCTGCAGGAATGCGAGGTGGTTTCGGACCAGGCGATCACGGTGGCCAAGGACATCGTCGACACCAGCTTTCGCCAGATGGGCAACAGCGTTTGATTTCACCGGCGCGGTTTACTAAGATCCAACGATTTCCGTCACAACGTGCAGACCAGGGTACTGGACATGCCCTTCGACAGGAACAACCTGTTTGGCAAGGCAGTGGACGAATCACTGCAGGCCATCAAGGTGGATACCGAGACAGCCCGGGCCTTGGGTTCTCTCCATCAACGACGGCCGTCCTTTCAGACCTCTGGAGGCAAGTCTCCAAAGGATTCGGCGGCAGTTCCTCCTCATACCGCCAGGCGGGCCGCTCCTCATCGCAGGAAGCCTACAGAGGCTGAAACAAGACCAGAGGACACTGTCGTCTTCGCCAAGGAGGCCAAGGTGGCAAGGCCTTGGCAAAACAAGATTGAACCAGCTGTAATGTTGTGCCCCCACCCGAGCACTCCGGTGGGAGGCCGGCTGGCGAATTTCGTCAGCTTGTGGGAGTCCATCTCCACCGACCATTGGGTGCTAGATGCCCTGGCCCATGGGCACACGCTGGAGTTCCAAAGAAAGTGTCCCTGTTTACCACCTGTGGCCAGGAAGGAAAACCACGTGCCACAGCTGCTTCTGGAGGTACGAGCAATGCTAAAAAAGGGCGCGATAGAACTCGTCCCGAAGAGGCTCTGGGGCTCCGGAGTATACTTGTGGTACTTCCTCGTCCGAAAGAAGACCGGTGGCTGGCGGCCCATCCTAGACTTTTGCCTCTTCAACAAATACATCAGTCCCAGAAGTTCCAGATGGTCACTCTTCAGCACGTGCTGGAGGAGGGTGACTTACTGTCGTTGCTGGACTTGGAGGATGCCTTCTTCCACATCCCCATGCACAAGGGGCATCGAAAGTTCCTATGATTCATGGTCTAAGGGCGGCACTACCAGTTCAATGTCCTGCCCTTCTGGTTGAAGTCGGCGCCAAGGGTATTCACCAATTGCCTGGCACCGGTGGCGGTGCGGCCGCGCCTACAGGGGATCCACGTATACCCCTACCTGGATGATTGGCTAATCCGAGCAAAGTCAAGAGAACTCGCCGTCGATCACACAGCGATGACCATCCGCCTGCTCACGGATCTTGGATTCTCGATCAACTTTGCAAAATCCCACTTGGTACCGTCGCAGGACACCCTATTCCTGGGAGCCAGACTCGATACAGTGGCACGGTTGGCTTCACCGTCGGAGGAGAGGACGAAGGCCATCCTGGGCAAGGTACGACAGCTGTTGACCATGGAAGTGGCCAGGGTGAGGTCCATCAATTCCCTGCTCGGCATGATGTCATTGTACATCTACCTCGTACACCTGTGCAGGTTGCGGGTGCGGCCACTGCAGGAGTTCCTCAGCGCCTGTTGGATGCAAGGGGGCAGCTTCGTAGAAGAGCTCTCCCTCAAGGAGACTTACTGTCAAGCGTTCCGGTGGTGGGCATGGACTTCCAGACCCCAGCGCATCAGGAAACTGTGACGACGGACGCCTCCCTGGAGGGATGGGGAGCGCACACCGGAGATCTCCACGCAAGAGGCCTTTGGCTCCTGGAGGAGAGGTCCCTGCACATCAAATCCTGGAGCTCCGGCCCGTGTTCTGGGCCCTCGGGTCTTTCCTTCCGTCCCTCAAGTGCAAAGTGATAAGGGTCTTCACCGACAACACCACCACGATATTCTACATCTGGAAGCAGGGGGGCACCAGATCACCAGCCCTATACAAGGAAGCGCAGGATCTGTGGCATGTTCCTGGTACCCTTCCATCTGGCAGGAATAAAGAACACCATCACCGACTCACTCAGCAGTGAGCTGCGCTCTTGCCACGAGTGGGAGCTTCGCAAGGATCAGGTGGATCTCCTATTCCGACGATGGGGCAATCCCCAGATTGACCTATTCGCGATGGAGATGAGCACTAAGTGCTGGAAGTTCGCCATCGGGTTTCCCCAGCCGGGGAGCATGGGCAATGTATTCTCATTTCGCTGGGACGTCCTGTACCTGTATGTACTCCCACCATTGCCACTGCTGCTGCGACTCATCAGCCAACTCAGACAGTCCCAGTGCAGGAAGATCCTCGTCGCACGGGCGCAGCCATGGCAGATTTGGTTCCCGGACATTCTGGACATGTTAGCGCTCCCCCCCCCCCCCCCAGTCAAACTGCAGACGGACGTGGATCTTTTCGCCAGGGAAGGAGGCGCCACCCTACATCACGACCCAGGATCGTTGAACCTGCAGGCCTGGCTCCTGCAGCACTAGAGTTCGGAGGGTACGATATCCCGGCGGACTGCAAGGAGGTGCTTGCAAAGGCCAGGGCATCCTCGACTCTTAAGAGCTATGGAAATAAATGGGAGGGGTTCTTTGTGTGGTGCCGTGCACAGATCAACCCTCTGCGGATCACAGTCCCTCAAGTGCTACCATACTTGCTGTCGCTGGCCAAGGCAGGGCTGGCTCATGCCTCCAACAAAATCCATCTGGCAGCGATCTCCCGTTACACCAGAACTCTGGGGTGGTCGTCACTGTGGTCTCATGGCCTGGTTAAGGAGTTCATGCAAGGGCTGTTCCACTCGTTCCCGTCGGTGAAGGCTCCGGCCCCGGGGTGGCAGCTCAATGTGGTGCTGACTAGGCTCATGGGTCCGCCATTCGAGCCGCTGCATTCTGCACCGTTGAAGTTCCTATCGTGGAAGACATTGTTTCTGGTGGCCATCACCTCTGCACGACAAGCGGGAGAGATCCAGGCCCTCTCCTGTAAACCTCCATATCTGACATTCCACGAGACCAGGGTAGTGCTGAGGTTGCACCCCTCCTTCATGCCCAAGGTGCCGTCGGACTTCCATCTCAACGAGCCCTTGGTGTTACCTGTTTTCTTCCTGTCGCCTTCGTCGCCGGCTGAGAGGACTTTGCACTCGCTGGATGTGGCTAGAACGCTGAAGTTCTACGTGGACCGCACAAAGTTTTTTCGGAAGACATCACAGCTGTTTGTAAACTTTGGCCCTGTGAACCAAGGGAAGGCCCTCTCGAAGCCTTCCATTTCCAGATGGATCTCCAGCTGCATCATGCACTGTCACCAGTTGGCAAACCGACCGTTGCCCGGCCTTCCGAGAGCCCATTCAACCAGAGCGATCGCTGCTACTACGGCGTTCCTGTCTGGTGTGCCCCTGCTGGACATCTGCAGGGCTGCTACGTGGTGGTCGACACACACCTTCACGAGATTCTACTGCGTCGACCAGGATTCCAGGGAAGAGTCCAGAGTCGCCAGGCAGTGCTGCACAACCTGTTCGCCTGAAGGTGAGCCTGGTGAGTAGTTAAGAGATGCTTAATGTTGATTTGTTGAAATGCTTAATGTTGAGCCTTGCCACCTCCCGTGGTTGTGCATGTGTGTACTGCTATGTATTCTTGTATTCATGAGCATGTGAATCCATGCCAGACCCCATGCTGGAGAAGGAACAAGTTACTTGCCTGTAACTGTTGTTCTCTAGCATGGGTCTGGCATGGATTCACATGCAAATCCTCCCACCTACCCCTCTGCGGCTCTTCCCTTGGTCCTACGGCCACTTTACGTGCTACCAAATCTGAAGATGGCTGACAGAGGAGGGGCTTAGGTAGAGGGCAATCATTGGCTGGGGGCAGTACGACCCAGAGACCAGTGATTGGTTATTGGTAGAAAGATAGTTCAGAAACAAAACTGAAACTGATTTTTTCTTTACCGAGGATTCCCAGCTTGACGACTGGGAATATTCATGAGCATGTGAATCCATGCCAGACCCATGCTGGAGAACAACAGTTACAGTTAAGTAACTTGCTCCTTACCGCTGCACAAATACAAATGCATGCTGCAAAGGCTTTCTCAGCTCTACCACTTATTCATGAATCTTGGCTGCATTTACCAGGACCTGTTCATTTGTCCGGTATAGGAAATGTTGTGACAAAACCAATTTTCTGCTTGTTATATTTTTGTGTGGAATGATGTTTGTGGATTTGGACCATGTTGACCTAATAGCCATTGACACCACAGGGACTCGTAAATCCCAGCTACATCTTGCTTCAGCTGCAAACCTTTTCAAAATATCAATGATTGACCTATTGCACGATTCCACCCCTCCCGAAGAAGGCTGATAGGAAAATGGCAGTTTCCTTTTTACTCCCAACATTTGTCACATCTTTGTCGTCACTGCACTAGTAAAATGACTTTCACGGTCTAATTCTATTCTTTGAGGTAAACCAAACCTAGAGAAAATATGATTCACCAACAATGTGGCTGCTGTTTGCGCACTGCAGTCAGGTGCTGGGATGCACTGTAAGCACTTAGACATTTAACAGGTGACCATGAGTCACCTGTTTCCCTGTGCTGATCTATGGACTGGACCAATAAAATCGATTTTGCAAATCTGATAATGGAAGTGTCAGACCTCTCTTCATTAATGGCACCCTATGTGTTGGAGAAGTAGGTTGAAATTGTGCACACATCAAACATCCTCTTGTCTATAAATCTACATCTTGGGACATTTGTGGCCAATAAGCATATTTTTTTAAGATTTGCAATGTTTTCTGGGAACCTCTGTGACCTGCAGTTATGGCATCATGGGCATGATGTAGCATCATTCCCCGAAATTATAACAGTACCACCCATTGAATTTGGCCTGACACTGACTCCTGAATCATCAGCCCATCTTGTAATCGAATTCACTTTTTGTTCTTTAATAACAGCCTCAGTTCTTCTCTCCCTTTGCTGTCCTCCTCAGTCGGAGGAGTTTGCTCTGCATCTAGCAAATGGTTATATAATAGGCCTAAAATAGGTTCTTCTTTTTGTGTCCCGACCAAGTCCTGATCACTGGTATCAAAACTCCACTGTGCCATCGGCTGGTCAACTGTTCCCTGAGATTTGTGGCGTTTTATTGCATCCACCTGGATTTCACCATGTAGGTGCTCTGTAGTAAATATCTCCCCCATCATAGCCCCAATTTTGGCTTACTGATCTGCTCTGTCATTCCTCTCTTTATCTTACCTTGGTGTTTTCAGGTGGCCTTGTATGTTCCTCCAGTGAATGATCATGTCATTTTCCGACACCAGTTTATCTATGGCTGGAATCATTGTACTCTGTTTGAGTGAGCATTGCTCTCAATTTCCAGCCAGGTAAATATTCCACAAAACTAATTCGGGCATAATCAGAATCAGCAACTAAAACTATTTCTTTGAAATTATTCTTTACTGCTGTGGATATTGCTTTATAGAAGGGAGCCAACTCTGCAACTTGACTGCTTTTGGAACCTAACCTCATGCTTACTCTTGGGATGCCTTTACACTTGACCCACACATTCCCTAATCCTGTTACTAATTCTTTTTCAGAATCACCTCCCACGTGGTATGCACATCCATCCACATATACAGTTGGGAGATTACTGCATGTTTCTTCAATGAATGCCTTGTGTGGAGATTGTTCAAATTCGGTTCAATTTGTGTCTAGGTCTGGGCTATCAGAACCACAGACAGCTGTACAATCATGCAAATCTGGCAGCCCCTGAGCAATTTGGCTCTTTTTTTTCTATCAATATATCACTTCCACTGGAAATCCCTGCAGTGCCAATGTCCATGAAGGGATTCTTCACCGGCCCAAATTTCCTGATCTGATTCTGTAAAAATTGTAAAGGCTGATGACTTGTTTCAACAATCACCGGTCCCTATGAATAATGAGGCAGATATTTTTTAATGCCCAGACAGTGGTCAAAAGTGCCTTTTCACATTCGCTAAATTGTGTTTCTACCTGTGACAATGCTTTGATGGCATATGCAATGGTTTTATTATTTGCATCATGTTTTTGGTATAGGACAGCTGACATACATTGATCTGTGAATCCTATCTCTATGAAGAGATCCTGGTTTTTTATTGGATAAGCTAAACGTGGGACTTTTATCAAACAGTTTTTTTAACTTGGCCACCCCCTCACATTGTTCCTTTCCCTATTTCCAGGTACCCCTTGCTTCAGTGATTTAGTTAATGGCTGTGTAATTCCTGCATAATCTTCAATACATTTTCTGCTGTAATGTGTCATTCCTAACAAACTCTTTAGACCCTTAAGATTGGTGGGATCTTTTAATTTCTGAAAAGCTTCAATCTTTTTCTTTTGTGGGTTTAACCCATGCTCTGTTTCTTCATACCCCAAGAGGTTTACCCTCTTTCTACACCACTGTGCTTTCTGTAATGATACTTTTGCTCCAGCCTTTTGTAATTGACCGAGTACATGTCTAATTTCATTGAAGTTACTTTTTAAGTCTTCATTCTTGATTAGCGCTTCATCCACATAAATCACAGTTCCCCTCTCAGCTTCACCTGGGAGTGCTTTGTTCAGCAATGTGCCAGACTCACTTCCACTATTGATATAGCGGAAACGGGTCCTAATCCGTGCATACTGCAATCGATTAAACAAGAAGGCAAATAGATTTTGTTTATCTTCAGCTAGTGGCACACACCAGTACCCTGCTGTAAGATCCAAAGTGGTAAATTCCTTTGACCCTTGAACCTGTGCAAGACCCTGATCAATAAATGGAAGCGGCCGCCTTGAACGGGTACTCTCTTGTTTAATTCTCTCAAGTCAGCGCACATGCGCCTTTGACCATTGGGCTTTAGCACACCTAATATGGGAGTATTTGAAGTACTGTTGATATGCCAGATTTTTCTGGATTCTACATTTTTTATTATTTCTGCTAGGGACTCCAGATAGGCCATGGGTAGTCTATATTGTCGCACACATACCAGCTCTCTACCCTATCCTTCTGGCAGTGTAGCAACATGCAAATCAGCAAGCCCACAATCATAGGCGTCTTTAGCAAATACTTACTTGAACTCCATGAATATCTTCCTCAACTGATCTTTCATCTTCATTTGTGCATGCATCTGTAGCTTGAATTTGCTCATCTACCATCTTAGAGAATTTTGGGAAATCCTCCAAAGAAGGGACTTCTCTGCTTTCCTCTAGTTGTGTGGGAGTGTCTATTTTGAGAGCCGCCACCCTTGGATATTTTGGCACACTAGCTTCCATTTCACATTGCTGTTTTTCACTTTGTTGTTCTTCTCTTTCAGATTCACCCTCTTAAAATAGGATGCAATTATCCTGATGACAGCAAATCACATATTTTGATTTGCTAGGGTAAACAGACTGAATACTGAAAACCCCCTTTGGTTTAGGATCTAGCGATTCAGGCAACTCAACTTGTGAAGCGACATAGCTTTCAGGGATGTTATTTAGGTCAACAGTGTAGTGAGATTCATGCACTGCCATCCCTAATGCTGTATTTTCTTCCAAATGAATGTCTTGACACCCCTTGTTATTCACCAGTATTCAAATGGGGCCATCCCCCTCAATGGTTATATTCACATTTTAATCATTTCTGTCTCATGAATTCATTTAGACACCCAAATGCATCGAGGACTTGTACCTGTTGTTCCTTTCTGTACTTCAGTGCTATAACAACTTGCCTGGTGAAAGCAGGAATAGTGACATCCTTCTTTACCTGAAGCTTAATTGCATGTGACATCATTTGAGCACAATGATGAGCTTGTCTTTTTTTCTCAAATTCTGGTGCTGCTCCACCCAGCCTAGACCAAACCTTTTGATTCAAGAAATCTAAAACCATACACATTCTGTGCATAATGTAATTTACCCAATAGAATTAATTTTTTGGTCCCACTTTACATCCATACATTGTGATGGATGCATTTGGAACCAATTGTGACTCTCAACATGCATCTTCCAACAATTCTTTAACCCAATTCAGGACCATCCAAACCAAAGATTTGTTGACTGTTTATTTTCCAACTTGGTATCTCTTCTGTGTCAACCATCTATTTAAACACATTTTCCTTAATGAAACTTATGTCCGGGTCTAAGGCCAACACTGATTAAACCATTTCTGGATGTCCATTTACATGCACATGGATCCAGGCCTGCCCTTCTTTCATGTGTATTTCTGCAATTCTCGAAATGTATTTTTCCTGACCTGCCTTTGCAGCAACATTTCGTTTACCATTTTCCTCATTTAGATAAAAACACAATGGGCCTCATTCCGAGTCTGGCGGTAAAAATCCTGTGTTACCGTGATGGCTGTCCTACGTGTCCGCCACCCGTGGTGCCAGAAACAAGGTAGGATTACAGCTTGCCGGCTGCGCGCATCACTAATGTGTGGAACCGGTGCCACCGCCATCACGGTAACACCGGCAGAGATGGATGTACTGTGACAAATGTTGGCGGTGCATCTGCCTCCACCGTGTGCATGCCGGACATAGCGGCACTGCGTACGCGCAGCTGGAAACACCAGAATAGAATAGAATAGAATAGATCGATGTTTCTGATGTTGACATATAGGGCATTGCAAAATAACAGTTTTCACAATCTCTAATGGGTTGCTAATTCCTCTATCTTGTCCCCACCTTATAGTAGCCTTCTCTCCATGATGTCCACTCTTCTGGTGGGCCCATTTGGCAATTCCCTCTAAATCATCCTGCTCAGCCCTCGAGTCCATTATTTCAATCTTTGCGTGTTCATCTGCAACAGAATTGAACCACCATTTTAATAAATCTGTTGCGCAATGTGCATCCACATGGTATACTGTCACAGTAGTATGCATCAGCATGTCAGCAATATCTTGCCATATGTCCTTTCCCCACACTTCTTTCGTGTGAATTTTCCATCCTTTCTTTTTCCAAGTTGGTAGGCAAACCACCAAACCATTAGCAACAGACCATGAATCAGTATAAATATGATAATTACCAGGCGATTCTTGTTTCAATGCCTGATATACAGCATATAGTTCCACAAATTGGCTACTTGTTAAGCTCACCTGGCTCCCACAGAAGCGTCCTTCAGACCCGGACGGCTGCGGTCTCCACCAACGTGATGCGTAGTGCAGAGATGACTGACTGGACTGGCCCTCCTAATCGTGTCTGCTTGACCAGTAGAAGTATTCTCCTGCAAGTGAAGAGATGGATTTAGCCACCCGTGGATTCAAGTGATGGCACCCCCCACAGTCCTCCCCACTAATCACCTCCGAAAGTGCCCTCTCAGCAATCTCACCTTATACTCTTGAAAGATGAGCTCTCCATCCTGCATGGATTGCAGGGGCGCGTTGATGCCAGTTACTTCACTGGTTTGAAGGCGTGGGAGAGTTCCGGAGAGTATTGACTCTGAGGTTCCTGGCGAGGACCAGTAAGTATCAAGTTCATAGAGTTCAATATGTCCGGTGTTCACTCTTGTTCCCCCCCTTCCTTCCTTGTCTTGCAGCTGAGTTTGTGAGAAGATGCTCTCGTGGCAGCTGGTGGCGCTCAGGTAAGAGTCTGTATTACCCGACGCTGTCCGGTAAATGTTGCACGTGTTTAACGTGTTGTTTCTCTCTCTTTGCAGGTGAGGCACATGAAGATGTGGAGAGTTATAGAATAATGCCTCCGGTGGTAAATCAGGTAAGTCTATGGTGATAAGAGTTATATTTGTTGGTTTTCTCGGCTCACCTTGCTGTTTTCTTTTGTCCCCCAGGTGCCGGAGTTCGGCGAAGAAATGATGGAGGCAGTGCCGAATTGAAAGATGCTGCGAGGACTGGTGAGTATGGCGCGGCGCTGGAGATGCGACGCGTACTGAAATGATGTTCTTTCCAGGTCCGGAGGCGAGATGGATCCGGAATCAGGTGAGGAATTCGAAAATAGTTAGTTTTCTAACCTTGTCCTTTTCTTTCCTCTTTGTTTTAGGAGCTCCAGATTCGAGGCGGGCGTGGCAGAAGACTGGATGCTGACTGCAGGCACGGTGAGCGTTACGCTGCTGGATGCAGAATAACGCGAAGCGTGTGCTGCTGTTCGGGCGTGGTTTAAATAACCTCCAAGTAGTTCCAGGTAAGAAGTTCCCCAGAACCACGCCAGAGTAAAAAATAGTCCCTGTAATAAAATAGTCCCATCCAGGCCTCATGTTGGCTTGCACTCACTTGCAGCATGGCCTGCATCAGGTAAGTAAAGTCTATGAGCCTGGCGCAAATGGCGCCAGGACTGATTTCTATGATGAGCCTGGCGCCTAAGGCGCCAGGACTGAACCCAAACAGCCCCCAACCGGGGCTGTTGCAGTTTTAGTAAGTATCTGGATGCCTGCTCCTGGAGCTGATGGGCTTGTTCCTGATGCCCGGGGGTAGGCATCATGACAGCGCCCCCAAGGCCCCTCCGAAAGTTGTTCTTCCCTTTGGCCCTGGTTTGTCTGGGAAGTCCCCATGGAATCTCTTCACCAACCGAGGTGCATGAACGTGGTCACTAGGCTCCCATGACCTTTCTTGTGGTCTGCAGCCCTTCCAATCGATTAAATAAAAAAGTTTTGATTTAACCATCTTGGAGTCCAGGATATTTTTTACCTCGAATTCAGGTTCTCCATCTATCAAGATGGGGTCGGGTGGTTTGGTTAATCTTGTTCCTGGTTGAACTGGTTTTAAAAGTGAAACATGGAAGACAGGATGAATTTGCATATTAGAGGGTAATTCCAATTTGATGGCCACCGGGTTGATAATGGCCTTAATGGTGTAAGGTCCCAAATATCTAGGGTTAAAAGTCTGAGTTCCCTTCAGAGGTATATGTTTTGTAGCCAGCCAAACTTGATCCCCAATCTGGTATTGTGGAGTTTCACTTCTATGTTGATCAGCATTTTTCTTATATTTCTCTTTTGCTTGTTTCAAATGTTTTGTTGCCTCCTTAAAGGCTTGCGTAATAGTAGAGTGCAAATGACTAACTGCAGGCATTTCTAAGTGCTGAGGCGAATCTAGTTCTGAGGTTCGAGGGTGATGTCCATAAATGGTATAAAAGGGGCTTTGTCCGGTTCCTGAATGTACAGAGTTATTGTATGCATACTCGGAAATCCATAAAATATCTTTCCAATTACTTTCGGTCTGGTGTAGAATGCAAAGTAGGTAGTGTTCAAGGGTCTGGTTGGTCCTCTCCGTCTGGCCATCGGTCTGGGGATGGTGACTGGTTGATAACCTCACGTCGTTTTGCGCCAATTGACAACATTTCTTCCAAAAATGTGAAATGAATTGACTACCTCGGTCAGAGACCAATACGGAAGGAAATCCGTGTATTCGAACAATGTTTTCGAGGAACTCCTTGGCCAGAATTGAAGCAGAAGTCAATCCCTTTAAAGGAATAAAGTGGGCCATCTTGGAAAAAAGATCCACAATAACCAAAATGGTGTTAAATCCATTATATGGAGGTAGATCTGTAATAAATTCTAAAGATAAGGTGTGCCATGGTGTAGGTGGAATATCCAAAGGTTGTAAAAGGCCAGCTGTTTTTTTCTTCTGACTTTTGTTTTGGGCGCAAATGCCACAAGACATCACAAATGACTTTACGTCTTTTCGCCAGGTGGGCCACCAGAATTGTCTCTTAATTTTAGCTTCAGTTTTTGCGATACCTGGGTACCCTTCCATCAGGGTGTCATGATAATTGGAGATGACTAGTTCTTGTAGCTCCTTGTGTGGTAGAAATAGTCGCCCTTGATAATAAGGTAGGTCATTGATGACTGAGTAGTCTGGGCCTTTCTTTACCCAGTCCTGCAGGGCTGTTGGATCGAAGAGTTGTTGGATTTTTTCATGAATATCCTCTAGTGTCTGTAGAGTAGTTATGCAAAGAATTCTTTGTTCTGAAATTATAGGCACCGGTTCCGGGTTCACATATGCTTCTCCCATCCCTATTCGGGATAAGGCATCTATCTTGCCGTTTTTACAGCCTGGTCGATAAGTGATCACGAAATCGAACTCGGCAAAGAAAAATGCCCATCGAAGTTGGCATGACGATTGGGCTTTGGCTGTTTTTAAATACTGAAAGTTCCGGTGATCTGTGATTACAGTAATGGTATGCCTGACACTGAGAAGATAATGCCTTGAATTCGGATTTGATGGCTAATAACTCTTTATCGGTAACCGCATAGTTTAACTTGGGTGCCGAGAACTTTCTGGACCAAAATGCTACTGGGTGACGTTGACTGGTTTTAAGATCCTTCTGGAACTGGACAGCTCCCATGGCTAAACTGCATGCATCAGTTTCAACTATGTATGGAAGTTCAGGGCGGGGATGCTTTAAGACAGGTGCAGACGTGAATTTCGCTTTCAGCTCTTGGAAGGCCTTTTCAGCCTCTTCGGTCCACAAGAAGCGTTTGTTTTTCCGCAAAAGTGCTGTGATGGGGTGTACAACATGTGAGAAGTCCGGAATGAATCTGCGGTAGAAATTAGCAAATCCGAGCATGCTTTGGACCAATTTAACTGAACTGGGTGATGGCCACTTGAGAATTGCGTCCACTTTTCAAGTGTCCATTCAGACTCCTTTTGGAGTCCGGATGAATCCAAGGAATTCAACTTCCGTAGTATGAAAAACACATTTTTCCAATTTTGCATATAACTTGTGCTGGCGTAGTTTCCCAAGGACTGCACGCACGTGCTTAACATGGTCTGATTCTGAGGAGGAGTACACTAGAATATCGTCTATGTATACGACAACGCAGACGTCAATGAGTTCACGAAGGACATTGTTCATAAAATACTGGAAGGCTGCTGGTGCATTGTACAACTCGAAGGGCATCACCTGATATTCGAATAATCCATACTTGGTGCGAAAGGCAGTCTTCCATTCGTCGCCTTTCTTTTTAAACTTTTATTTTTGTCGCCAGCGGTTCACAAGGCACATACGTCAAGGCAACAAACAATTAAATCAAGCATAGCATAAAACATCGCAATGGGTACAGAATATAGTTCCAACAGTGGATATAGAGCATCAACAATACAGAAGTACACAGCAAAAATCACGGTGCATGGATAGAGACCGGAGACAAGTCAGAACCGGGCATGTTCTCACTTTGATTGTTGAGATATGTATTAAATTCGCTCCAGATGTTCCTGGGGCGAGATTGGGCGGGCAGCATTGTCAGGTATTCCTCCTCACAGTTCCGCGACCATGTGAGCATACCCAGCCATTGCTGAGAGGCCGGTGGGGAGGAACGCTTCCAGTTCTGAAGTATACATTTTTTGGCAATCATGCAGCTTATATTCAAAAACTTTTTCAAGCGCTTAGTTTCATCAGACCCCCAAACCCTAAACAGAACTGCCAAAGGATCGGGATCAATTACATTTTCAGTTACCGCACTTAGTGTATGAAGGACACTGTCCCAGAAACCGGACAATTTGTTACAGGTCCAGAACATATGCAAGTGATCAGCATCCACCGCCCTACAGCGCGGGCAGAGGTGCACCTCAGAGCGAGCAAACCCTGATGTCCTGCGTGGTGTATAGTAAAGCCTATTGAGGAGCTTGTATTGCATGGCACAAAAACGGAAATTGAGGGACACTTTTTGTGTGTGGCAGCACATATCCCCCCACAATTCATCAGATATTTCTAGACCCAGTTCAGCCGACCATCCGTCGTGCGCCCCAAGGGTCGGAATGGGGATGATGTCTTGTAGGATTTGATACAGTGAAGAGACGACGCCACGTGCACCGCCCGAGTTGGCGATGTAGGCTATAGCCGGGTTGTCTGGGGGCTCATCCGGAAAGGAGGGCCACATGGTGCGGAATGCGGCGCGAAGCCTGTAGTATTGGAGAGTGTCTAGGGGGGATCTGGTGTGCCCCGGTCTCCAGGTTTGGGGGCCTATGAATTTGCCCTCGGGATAAAAGTCGGACTAGGCTCGATACCCCAGTGCACCCCAGTGTCGGGCCAAAGCGGTATCAAGCGTGGGCTCCAGGCCCGGAAAGGCCCACACGGGAAGCCATTTGTAATATGGGGAGGGCCCACTTGTCGAGTGTAGCAGACGTGACCAGGCATACAGAGTTGCAGCAATGGGGTCAACGGGGGAATCAGATGTGTAGCGCCGATGTAGTATCAGGGACATCAAGTTGATACCAGCGGAGGCAAGCCGTTCCAGTTTGACATGTGGGCGCACTGGGGAACCCGGGTACCAATGAGTAGCATGCTGGGCCTGGGCCGCGATCCAATATAGTTCTAGGTCCGGAGCAGCAATACCACCCCGTTTGTATGAAAGTGCCATGTCAGTCCACTTCTTGCGCACCGCACCGGAGTGCCAGAGAAATTGTGCGCAGAGCGTATGCAATTTAGTGAAGTAAGCCCTCCCGGGCCATATAGGAATGTTGCAAAAGGTGTATAAGAGCTTTGGGAGCAAGATCATTTTAATAAGGGATAGACGACCAGCGACGGACAACAGGAGAGTGCGCCATCGTGAAAGTTTGGTCTCAACTGTTCGTGCTACAGCCGAGTAGTTGTCGGCAAGCAAGGTGGGCTTAGTGAGGGACATCTGCACCCCAAGGTATCTCACACCCTCAGGGGCCCAGTGCAGGGGATACTTGGTGGTGGGCTGTAGGGTAGCCTTAGTGAGCTGGAAAATCTCCGATTTGGGATAGTTAATCGTAAATCCGGAGTGGGTGCCGATCCGGGTGATGTCTCTCAGTATGGGATCCAGATGGGTTGTGGGATCTCTGACATATAGTAGGACATCGTCAGCATATAGAGATATTATTTCAGGATCGTCAACCAATCATCCTCCTTTACGCGAGTGCCGTGCTCGGATAAAGTCCGCCATTGGTTCTATCACCAATGCGAAAAGGATTGGGGAGAAGGGGCAGCCCTGTCTGGTGCCTCTAAATAGAGTGAACATCTCGGATGTTAGTGAGTTGACTCGTACCTGCGCAACGGGGGAAGTGTACAATAGTTTAATGAACCCTATCCACTGAGGTGTCCCTTATACGCCAGGACCTCCGCAACGTCGGCCAGGGTTGGTGAGGCGGAACAAAGAGTGTCGGACACAGAAGACGCTGTGCACTGACTGGAGCAACAACTCACCGCAATTACCCAAAAATTTGCTCAACTGGAATACCGTGCTGAGGACAGTGAGGGGAGAGCGCAGCGCAATAGCCTCAGGATCCTCGGGATACCGGAGAAGGAGGAAGGCCCCAGTGCTGAACTTTTCCTTGAAGATTGGCTCGCTTATGTCTTTGCCCCCAAAAAATTGTCCAAATTCTTCTCCATAGAAAGAGCACACAGAGTCCCCACCTGCCAACCTACACCTGGCGCCCCGCCTAGAACGATAATCGCATGCCTGCTGAATTATCGCAACCGAGATGCGATCCTACAAATGGCAAGGGCCTCTGGCCCGATCACATACAACGGCTACAGGATCGGGTTCTACCCCGATTACACCAAAGAAGTCCAAAAGGCCCGCCAATCATTTGACTCTGTCAAGAGGAAACTCCAGTCGCTTCTATCAAATATGCCTTATTCTTCTCGGCATCGCTCAAAGTGCACTATGAGAGCACCGCTCATCTATTCTACAATCCCAAAGATGCATAGGACTGGCTTGAAACCCAAGTTCTCACGGATTCCTGAGTGAGGCGCACACCACCGGACCCGCCCACACAGAGGCCCTGGTCCGGGCGGCCCACGCCCCCTCGATCTCCGACCAATGCAGACGACGACAAGACGGGGACCCCTACGGAGAAGGGGTAAGGCCCACGCAATATGGGCACTAATCTGCAACATAATAACATGAGAACGCTGACCTAGCGGCCGCCGCTCTTAATGCGGCGCGGGTGCTATCACAGTCCGGGTTATCCCGAGGTAGTTTATTGAGTTATAAGTTTAATGTTTGGGCGACAGGTGCTCCCAGTTGGGGGGGGGGAGTACAGGGTGGTGGGAGTTTTGGGAATTTTAAGGGAACAGAATCATGGGACAAGAAGGCTCGAAGCTGACAAACGCTGGCAAGGAAATCAAGCACTGTCTATGGCCAGGACCGTTGACGCAATTATCATCCAGTCAGCAGGCACACCACTACGAGGCGACCCCCGGACGCCTCCCCTGAAAGGAAATCGCTACACGCCTCCGGAAAACGCGCAATTGCCACTGATCCTTCCAGATGCCCCAACAAGAGACTCACACAGATAGAATGAACTCCAACAAGGTAACCATACTGTCCTGGAACTTTAACGGCCTCGGCTCCAGCATAAAGCAAAGATTGGTGTTCCAGTACCTTAACCGGCGCTTGCCAGACATTGCCCTCCTAAATGAAACACACTTGATAGGCACGAGCACCAACTTTTTCAAAAGATCCGACTACTCGCATACCTACCATGCCGGATTCACGAAAAGGTGCCAGGGACACGATGATACTCGTCCACAACAGAGTCTCCCTGCAGGTTAGGAAGGTCAAAACTGACCCCCGGGGCCGCTACGTACTGATACTTGCTGGTGAGAAATGGGGCCTGGCAGCAATCTATGCCCCCCCCCCACGCTTACGAAAGAACTGCTCTCCAAAATACGGAGTTTGCTCCTGGAAGAAGAGGCCGATATATGGGTGATTGGTGGGGACTTCAACGAAGTGATGGACACCGCAGTCGATAGATCTCATAGGAGATCTGGATGCCGCCCCGCCTCCACACCACTCGCCATGTTCGCCGAAGCCCTGGGATTGACGGACACATGGCGCTCACTTCATAACGAAAAGGTTGGTTTTTCCTTCTTCTTGGGCGTCCACAAATCGCTCTCCAGGATTGGTTATGCCTTCATCCCCCGCAGCATAAATCACAGACTTCTCGGTGCTGAATTCCTCGCAAGGGGAATCTCGGACCACTCTCCGCTCCTTCTAACTATGAAAAATTCCTGCCGACGTCCGGATCGTAACTGGCGCCTGAACACATAACATCTACGTCTCCCTGAAATAGCGGAGGAGCTGGAAAAAAAGACAACGGAATATTTCGAACTCAACGAAGGCTCAGTGGACTGCCCAATCTCGATCTGGGAGGTGTACAAGACTGTTCTCTGGGGGGAAGCTATCTCGGCGGTTTCCGCCCACCAACAACGACAAGTCCAAAAGATCAGAGAAGTGGAAGCACGAGTCTTGGAGTGTGAACGGCAAATCCTAGAACACAGCAACCAAGAGGCAAAAGAGGCGCTGTTCACGGCACAAGACGCCCTTAACAACCTGTCTCTAGATAATGCACGAACAGCCCATCAACTAGTCCGGTGCCAAATTTATGAACGCGGCGACAAAGCAAATAAGACCCTGATCTGGTTAGAGAGACGTGAACAAAGCAGGGGACACGTACGGGCCATTAAATCTCCGGATGGAACACTGCTGACAGATGACTCTGACATTGTTGAAGCATTCGCCGCCTACTACAAAGATCTCTATACCCCACCCACCGGGAGCTTGCCAGTTGAACCCTCACGCTACCTTGACCAGATTGAGATCCCGAAACTCTCACAGCGCCATTCGGATCTCCTGAACGCCGAAATCACTGACACCGAGGTGCAAGAGGCGCTTGCACAGCTCCAAACCGGGAAAACTCCGGGTCCCAATGGGTTCCCAACAGAAACATGGAAATACCTTGGTGGCACACTATCTACCCACATGCATCGCATGTTCCTACACAGCAAAGAACTAGGAGCACTCCCCCCAGACCCCAGGAAGGCATGCATAGTAGTCATACACAAACCTGGGAAACCCCCGGAGGAATGTGCCTCCTATCGTCCCATATCCCTGATCAACGGCGAAGCCATGGTCCTCGCCAGATTACTTGCCAACAGAATACTGCAGGTGATAGAGACCCTCGTCCACCCAGGCCAATGTGGATTCATGCCCAATAAATCCACTCGCATGAACTTATGCAGAGTCCAATTGGCGATGAGTAGAGCCAAAGAAATACCAGCCCCACTAGCCCTCCTGGCGGTGGACTTTGAAAAGGCATTCGACTCTGTGGGGTGGGATGCTCTGTGGGTGATCATGGCTAGGATGAACCTGGGGCAAACATTTGTATCATGGGTTAAACTTCTCTATGCATCCCCGGAGGCCACAGTGAGGGTGAACGGCAGGTCCTCTAAATAATTTCCCTTGGGTCGAGGTACGAATCAGGGATGCCCGCTGTCCCCGCTTCTCTTCCTCCTGGCCATCGAACCACTTGCAATTGAGCTTAGAGCTAATACCAACTGGACCGGTTTCGGTTGGCCGGGAGGGGGAGAGGGACCGTCTATCGCTCTACGCGGATGACCTCCTCATATACCTCAGTAACCCGAGCACTTCATGCCTGGCTGTCTCCCTCATTCTTAGGGAATATCAGAGCTTTGCGGGCCTAAAGGTCAATGAAGCCAAAACCATTTTCTTCCCGATTCAGGGTGGCGAGTCTGCGATCCCGGAGACCTGCCCATACCATGTCTCTATTAAGGAATTTAAATACATGGGTATACGGCTTGACCTGACATTCGAAGGGTTCCTCCAACTTAACCTACAACCAGTAATTGAGCGGTTCAAAAGAGACACCCCCCACTGGCAATCACTCCCCCTATCGCTAATGGGTAGAACCGCGCTATTCAAGATGATGACCCTCCCCAGACTGTTGTATGTTATCCAGAATGCCCCATTCCTCATCCCCCGAGAAACCTTTGCACTCATTGATAAAAACCTACGCACGCTGCTATGGGGTGGGAAACAATCCAGGATCCCCCTTGACACGCTCCAGAGATCAGTATGGGAGGGAGGCATCGGTTTACCCTGCATACGCACCTATTATTACCTTGCGACACAGATAGGGGTAGTAAACGACTGGATACACGCAGACCCCACACTACCACACATCCGTATTGAACTGGAGATCGTGGCCCTGTTAACCCTGCTGCAGATCCTGTACGCCACCCACAACCAGCTCCCGACGCTGCCCAAAATGACCCACCATATTCGTCGCACCTGGCGGGATGCACACAAACTAATCGGCTGGAAAGGAAAGCCAACACTATCACAACCCATATGGCACAACGCGCTCCTCCCGGAAATAGTGAAAATGGGCTCTTTTGGTCACTGGCGCGCAAAAGGGATACACACACTAGAGCATGTGATACAAGGGGGTTGCCTCCTGGATTTTGAGACCATGCAAGAGCAATTCGACCTGACACCCATGGACCGGTTTCGACATGCGCAGCTGGCCCACGCCATCCGCACCCAATTCCCTGACAAGACAAACATACCCCCCTGCTCTCCCATTGAGACCAATATCCTCCCGCAACGCATCTCCTCTAAGGTCACCTCCACCCTCTATCAGGCCCTTAACTCCTTCGGGGCTACACAGCTAGACGGGCTCAAAGCAAAGTGGGAAAGAGATGTAGGTCAACTCGAACCTGAAGACTGGGTTGATGCATTAATGTCCCCCAGAGAAATTGGTATAGAATCTAAGCTCAGACTAGTACAATTGAGAATCCTTCACCGCTCATACCACTCACGTACTGCAATGGCCAGATGGGGGGGAGACTAGAAGACGGGACATGCGTTAGATGCAAAACTGAGCCTGCCACCTTCTACCATATGATATGGGACTGTCGGGTGTTATAGGCCTTCTGGGAGAACTGTATTAACACGATCTCTGCTGCCCTGGCGACGCCAATCCCTAGGGATCCCAAAATGGTACTCTCAGGCATCTGGGGTGAAGTAGACCTGTCAAAGTATGAAAATATATTTCTGCCGATTGCGTTGGGGGCAGGCAAAAGACTTATTGCGGCTAAATGGGGCTCTGCTGACCCACTGTGCCTGAACCGCTGGAGTAATGAGCTGGACAGGTGCGCAGCTTCAGAGCGCCAGATCTATAACGCACGGGGCTGCCCCTGCAAATACAAAAAAATATGGGGTAAATGGCTTGATGCTCACTGAAATCCGCAGGTGGGAGTAGATCAGTATCACTGTTAGCATTAGTTACCTGCCTTGTCTCATAACTGTCTTACAGTCCTAGGCCCCGTGGGGCCCTTCTAGCTGTTGTTAATGCCATGCTGCCTTCATCTTATGTATGCCTATGATTCATGTTTGTTTTTTATGTTGTGTTGTTTAAACTCAATAGAGTTTTTAAAAAAAGAAAGTGTGAGGCGGATACCAGCTGCAGAGGAAAAGCAGCACCACGTGGGTGCTAACTAGAGAGACTCTGGTCAAGCCCCATATTGAGAAACCATAAGGCCATACGAAGGCCACCATAGGAACTCGGAGGTAAAACGTGAGGGTCGAGCAAAAACCCTGTACAATCTAAAGACTTTGATCCATAAATTGGCTAAAAGCAAGGTAAGTGAGTCCCAAATTGTGAATGAAGGAAGGGGGATGTCAATCCCGCAAACATTTGAAACCAGTAGAAAGTTTTTAAAAGGCAATAGTAAACCGGGAGGAGGGATGTCGGAGGAGAGGGATGAAGTCTAAAGGTCCTGAGCAAACAGATTGTTAAAGTGAACCCAGAAAAGGGAGGAAGCTAATACTCGCAAGACTGGCAGTCGGGAGGGGTCTGAGCCTGAAGGTGGGAGATCCAGGAGTGAAGTTGTCATCCAAGTGCTGGCAGTCGACAGAGGTCCGAGCCCGAGCGAGGAAGATCCAAGGAGTGAAGATATCACCCAAAGTTTAAGGAGAAAAGAATAAGAGATGCAAAGAAATACGAGTGAGAAAGGGTCCGCCCAGAAAAGGGGGACCCAGGGGTGAACCCATCACCAAGTGAATATTGGGTAACAAACTTTTGTTTCTGTTGATTATCTGAACACAGGCCCAAAGGCAAGAGACTTTCTAAGGAAACGAGACTTGACCATCGGCGGTCCTGAGAACTGCCATTAGAACTGTCGTCTCGTGCTAGAGAAGCCCAAGACTATACTGTGATCCACCAACTCCACCTTGTCCCATGCCTAGAACGTGGGGAAGGGAGACCCAGGCTAATGCCTCCTGACTTTTCTTTCTTTCTTAAAACCTATCCCACACCCTTTTTGTAATTAGCATAAGGAGTTGGCAATAGGTTTTATTAGTATAGGCCTTTTTGTTTTGGCCTAACTCTACTAGGACTGCCTTATTTTTCATTTGATGGTCGACACCTGTCCCTATCTTAGATTTAGGTTTAGATTAGGCGTTTTTCCAATCTACACATTAATATCATTGTTCCATAAACACCCTTGAACTGTGATCACTTGTGTCTGTCTTACGTGTCACCATGAGTTTCTCACACCTACCATCTCTCATCAGTTAGGCCACAAGCCAAGGCTTCTCCTATATAGTTGACCTTGCTGACTGTTTTCTTCTCTGGGGCTTTTAAGGGAGTCAGGGTACACCACTATCTTCGTTTGAGGCCTAATGAATAGACCTTGTCTTTTGTTCTTGCACCAAGTGTTCTGAGACCACGCATGGAGCAGTTACTTCAATTTATTTACTGCTATTTGATTTAAATGTGCTGGGTGCCATTACTCTTCTTGGCCTCTGGAGACTTGATCGTTCCACTTACATATGCTTTTCGCATCTTTAATTGTCCACTACTTGGCACTTGCAGATGTTTTTGCTTCTGCTAATCTAAGAGAAATGTGCCCTTCGTTCATAGTCAATTCTTTATCCTTGCCCTTGGTAGCCGATCTGGCCTTCATGTGCAGAACTTCTCTTGCTTCTCTTTCATCGGCTGCTGGATGGATTTGGGTCTCTCCTTTTAGAATGTCACGTCGTTCAGGTGCAGCCAGGCTCTTCTATTTTTTAATTTAACAGCTGTGGGTATGACCTCCTCTTCTAGGTATGGTCCTTCAAAACTGGGCTTATTCCAAGTGCACACAACATTTCATGCTAACACCTTGTCCCCTGGGTACAAAATAGGCTGTTTTAACAGTTTACTAAGATCATCAGTTTGGCTGTCTTCTTCAATCTTCTTCGACCCTTCGCTCAGAAACACTAGTGGTCAAATATGTCAAGTAATCACGCATCTCATCACCCAAAGCCTTCGCTATGCTATGGGCATCAGTTTCTGTTCGAGTGGGAGGAGCAAGAGGTATTCTCATTCGATGTCCAGTCACCAACTTATGAGGAGTCAGATGGTGATCTGAACCAGGCTGATTTCTCAGTGCAAAAAAAGCAAGGGGCATACAATGCAGCCTCCCTTTTATAAGGTAATTTTAATCTTGGCTACCCTCTCTTTGAGGAGACTGTGTAATCTCTCACAGATACCATTGGCCTGTGGATGATAAGCAGATGTAAATGTGTGTTTTATACCTATAAAAAAAAAAGTTACCTGCTCAAATAGTTAATTTACAAAATGCAGTCCATTTTCAGACCGCAGGACTTGGCACACACCCCATCTTGGAAAAACCGGTGCGTAAATGGACCGGCCTTAATCCATCTGGAAAAGGAACAAATTACTACTGACATGTACCTATATCCTTTGCATACATGCAACATATCCATATAATCTATATGTAGATGCTGGAAAGGACCACTAGGGCTTGGGATTGCTCCTCTCACTGTTCTCAAAGTGTGTTCTGCTGTGAACTTCAGGCATATAATGCAGTTCATAGTAAACTGTGCAAAGTGTTCTAACACATTTGGTGAAAACCAATCTTCTGTAATCATGGCAGCAAGACTATCTCTAAATATGTGCGCGGGGCAGTGAAGCTGCTCCAGCGCCACCTTTAATAATGCTAGAGACATAACAGGCTTTCCAGTGCTGTCCTGTCTCCATAAAGCCTCAGTGGGGGATGAAGAACACCCCCGTTTTTTTCCAAAGATCCTGTTCTTCCTGCGGTGCTCGACCTTGCAGCTCAATTAATTGTACAATGGATAGCTGTCATGATCTCTGCTTCCAAAAGGTCAGGGTTTTCCCAACTCCCTTGGAAGCAGATCCATAACCCAGGTTCCGAGTGCCAACCAGTCCCAATTGGGACCTTTTGGACCCAGTCCTGGCGCCAGTGGCACCAGGCTCATAAATATGCCCAGTCCCAGCGGTGGAAGCGCCGGGCTCATAATGCTTGGGTGGACTTACCTGCAGCAGACCATGCTGCTTACTTGCCTGCCAGTTGAGCCTCTGATCCACTTCTGTTTGGAACTACTTTTCCTGTTGGGTGGGGCAGGAGCCACTCCCTAGGTTCAGAACACTGGAACTCTTCTGGAAAGCAGGAACTCTTTTCTTACCTAGGCGTGGCTGTGGAAGGAGACACCTAAGCACTACAGGAGGCTATTTAAACCACACCCGATGGATGAATCTTGCTTTGCGTTATTCTGCATCCTCTGCAGCAGAACGCTCATCGTGTCTTCTGCATCTGATCCTGGGCCTAAGGAAAAAGGCTTACCATCCTGAATCCAGTCTTCAGCAACACCTATAAAGACAAGAAAGAACAGGTTAGCATTACGGTCTTCAGTGACAGCGCTTCACTTACCTGGTCCATCGGCTGTCACCAATGCCTCGCGCTGCATTCCGGCATCTGAAAGACAAAGGCTTACCTACTCTTCGTGCGCTCCGGAGGTCTTCGCACTGCATTCCGGCATCTGAAAGACAAAAGCTTACCAACTCTTCGCACGCTCCGGAGGCCTTCGGCGCTGCATCCCGCATCTGAAAGACAAAACAAGGTGCGTTTAAAGACATTGGGGAACTTTAATACTCACGTGCCATTACTCCTATTCACATCTAACCCAGTGGGTATTCCGGCACCCTGCAGCCGCTCCGAACTTGTATCTGCAAAATAAAAAGACAGTTAGAGCGCATCGTGAAGCAGGCAACAAGCGCTTACTTACGTGCTTCCAGGCGCTTCTATTCATCACACGGGCTCCATCTTCAACTCACTTCAGCCCGTCATCCGCCATCGCCGGAAACCTGCAAAACAAGAGACATCATTACTAAAGACTTTTAAAGACATTAGAATTACTCGAAACTTACCGTTCGTGCAGTAAACGATGGACAGCAGTCCTCTGAAGTCAAGAGGCCTGCTCCCCTTATCCAGTGAAGAAACTGGTTACAGCACCCTGCCCCGAGGCAGATGGAGAGCACGGCGTTCACTTACCTAAGGTGAGAGCGTTAACCTTTGGGGTTCTACAGGAGAAGAGAAAGGGAAGAAGAGAGAGACATTCAATAACCCAGTTCATTAATCCCATATTTTCTATCTGCAGACATCTTACCCTTTGAGTCAGACATACAGTGCACAGAAGTCCAGCCCAAAGAGCCAGCCGTGTGTTACACATCACCTTTGAAGATATGGTATACGCCCAGTCAAGACCGGCGCCTCTACGGGAATCAGGTGAGCGTTACAATAGCATATGAAACCCTTCATTCTTCACCATGCTTCTCCCTGACAATTGTTTACCGCTCTCTACATCAAAATCAGAAATGTTTGGGAAATACGCTGCCCTTTTGACTTCTATGTTTGCGGCTTCGTTACTGCGAGAAATCAAATCTGCCCTTTTAGTATGGGCTTCACATTTCACGACTGCAATAGCCAATGGAAGCTTTAGTGCTTTAATAAGCATGTCCTAAAGCAGTGCATATTACACTGGTGAGCCGTCTGCAAGGAGGAAACACCTCCTTCTCCGGCGTGTACCATTGACATCACATAGGCAGAGTCAGAGTATCTTCATCCTTGTATCTTTGGAGTATGGCGATAAGCACCACTAACTCTGCAGCCCGAGCTGAACAATGCGAAGGCAGTCTTGCACTTGTCACTACCTCAAATTCACCCTCACAGTTCAGCTTTTCTTCTACTGATTCAGTATGTCTTTCGCCTGTAGTTTAGCCAATTGTCAAGGAAATCATCAATAAAGAGAACCTCTTAACCTGCAAGAGCATTTTCTCTAACATGGGGAATATCATAAAATTCAGTATACTTTGTACAATCATGCACATAGTACTCTTTCCCTACTTATTCTGCTACAAATGTCGCTGTATTCACTGTTCTGCATCTAAGAGTGTTAATCGCTGGATTCGAAATAATAACCTCATATCCTGATGCTCTTTGTGTAGTCAATGTACTTTTAGGTTTCTCTTGTATGGCAAATAAGGCATTCTCGACGAATAACGTCATTGAGCATCCCATATTACAGTGGGATTTTATACACAGTAACACAAGGATACTCTCCTTGCAAACAAGCGTTTAGCTGCTGCCCCATTTGATTGAAAAGGCTGCAAGTATTAACTTGCAGCCTTTTCATCACAAATGTGGCACATCTTCGAAGAGACGAAGTAAAGCTCTTTTTTGACAATGAAGTGAATGAAGTGAAGGAGATGGTTAGCAACTTGGTGGACATCCAGATTGAGTTTACTCAGTTGCCTTTCCATAGAAATGTTCTGGACTCAGCAATAAGAATCGAAGACATACAACAAGAAATCATTAAAATGAGTTCCCGAAAATGTCCCCCAGGAGAATTCCGAAGAGGGAGAAGCAGACCAAAGTGTACAAATTATTTTGGGGACACTGAGCAGAAATACTAGGGAATTAACACCGCCTATAGCAGAATCGCCAGCTTTCATGAATATGCCTCGTGACACGGAACTAATTGAGGAACTACTTCAGGGGGGACATTGTGGAACAGGACTTAGACCAACCCCCATGTCCAAGGGCTGAGTTTCGCCAAGATGCAGAATCTACAAATCAAAGTCAGTTGAATAAAATAAATGAGAAACAAGAAAATATGAGAAAAAAAATCAAATGACAAATTTGAAGAATAAGAATGCAAAAGGGAAGAAAAAAGTGCCGGAATCCTAGCAACAGCACAGAATACACTGGGCACAAAATACAGGGAAAGCCAGAAACAACCCTTGTCAAAAGAAGGTCTGAAAATAGCCCCGAAATTCTTCTCAAATGATAATGCAAGAGTTGTGGAGAAACACCTTCACAGTATTTTTTTTTTAAATATATTTTTATTTTATTTTTTAAGGTCAAACAAACACACTACAACTGGGTCAAAACACAGAAAACATCATATTCCAACACATTTTCAAACTCCACCTTCCCCCCTCCCCCCTTGAACTAGAGCCGGTTCTCACATATTGTTTGTGGGGACATCATTGGGTGGCACACTACCTAGACAGCCATCAATCGGGTCCTCCGTTTCATTGTCACCCTGGTGAGGGTTTGCTAACGAGGCCACCAATTGCCGCCAGGCCAGCAAGGGCCCTGCTTCTTCTTCGCCCCCCCTGGTGACCGCTTCAAAACAGACTACGGATTCAGCTTCCGCCGAGGTCTGTCCACCATAACTCCACCCTAGGTCTGTGGGCCGCCTTCCAGCCCATGGCGATCCTACGTTTGGCCAAGACATAGGCCAGGTCCTTCATCTTGCTCATGTGTTTCAAATGCCAGGGCCTTAGGAATAGTCCAAGCATGCATGACCAGGCCGATTCCACATCCAGCACCACCCCCCGCCAGCCAGTCTCGTCTTGACCTCGTTCCAAAATCTGTTCACCTCCAGGCAAGCCCAAAACATGTGTAGCAGTCCCGCGTTCACCTCCCCACACCTGGGGCATTGCTGCATAGCTGATCCCCAAAACTTTGCAATCTTCCCGGGGGTTAAATAAGCCCTGTGGGTAACATGCAATTGGAGCTGTTGGAATCTCGCGTTACGGGACACCTTTTTATGGTACCTCTGGGCCCGTTCCCACTGCCCATTCGTCATGGGTCCTCCCACCTCCTCCTCCCAATCTTGTCTCAATTGGAGCAACTCCTTCCCTGCCCTTGCTCGCACGAGCTCATATATCCTTGATATTTCGTGCCCGCCCTCCGATACATCATACATGGTTTCCAGAGAGGCATCTGGATCCTCCGCGAGCACTGTCTCCAGCCATCTTTCTCTAGTCTTTTTCACCAGCCTAGTGTAGGTTATATATTGACCAACATGTACTCCCGTCTCTTCCTGCAGCCGCTGAAAGTCCACCGCCCCCCCTTCCTGCCATATGTCCCTGAGGGTGGCTAGGCCTACCTGTTCCCAGTATCTGCGGACCGATTCAAGTAGTTGAGTCGCTCCCACACAGAGCCGCCAAAGGGGCCTGCTGGGAGTATGGTTCCGAGTCCCCCCCAATCTTCCATGTCCTGTGCCAGATCTCCCAGCCCAACCTCAGTAGCCGCCCCTTACCCACCATTTTATCTCTGCCCAACCACACCACTTCCATCAGAAAGTATGGGTCTGTATCTTCTCGCAGGAGCCTGGCTTCCGCCGAATCTTCAGTCGAGAGCCACCTGGCCACGTACTGCAGCTGCCCCGCCAGGTAATAAAGCTCGAAGTTAGGCAGGCCTATCCCCCCCCTGTCACACAGGTTCTGGAGCTTCCACAGAGCCACCCTATTCCTAGAGCTGCCCCACACAAAACCCCTACACACGCTGTGAAGTTCCGCGAATAGGCTCCTGGGTATCAGAAACGGGGCGTTTATAAAGAAGTGCAAGAGCCTAGGCAAGACCACCATCTTGAGCAAGGCCGCCCTCCCCATTATGGTCAGGGGCAATCTGGACCAGAATACCATACTGTTCTTAATCCCCTCTATCGCCTTTTCCGTGTTGTGCTTGTGTTCTGTCTCGATCTTGTGATAAATGTTTATTCCCAAATACCTAAATGTTACGGGCTGCCATGGTATTGGCAGAACAGGCAGCCTCTACACCGGGACATTCCTATATCTACCCAAAGGGAACAGGCTGGACTTTCCAGGGTTCACCGATATACCGGAGAGGATGGCGTACTGTTCTATCACCTCTAGGACGTACTGTAGGTTTTCTTCTGGGTAGTGCAAATAAAGGAGCATATCATCCGCATATAATGATATCAGATGCTCTCCACTGGCCGTGTTTATGCCCACCTCCCCATATTGTTGACCCAGGCATATTGCCAGCGGCTCCAATGCCAGTATATATAGCATAGGTGACCAGGGACATCCCTGTCTGGTCCCCCTGCCCAGTTGCCAAGAATCTGAGAGCGTGGACCCTGTCTTGACCCTCGCCATCGGGGTGCTGTAAAACAACTGTACCCATCTGAAGTATCCAGGTCCCACTCCGTACCCCTTCAGGACCGCTTTCAGCCAGGGCCATCGTACCGAGTCGAAGGCCTTGACCGCGTCTAACGACACTATAGCCAGCTCGCCCATGTCCTCCTCAGTTTGGTCCATGACATGGTGTAGCCTCCGGTGGTTATCGGTGATGTTCCTACCCGGAATATATCCCGTCTGATCTGGGTGTATCAGTTTCTTAATCACCCTCTTCAGTCTATTAGCCAGCACCGCCGTGAGTATTTTGCTGTCCTGGTTGAGCATGGACAGCGGTCTATAAGACCCACGCTCCACGGCCGGCTTGCCTGGTTTCAGGAGTGGGATGATTACAGCCTCACGGAGGGACAACGGGAGTTCTCCCTTCTCATAGGCCTCGTTGAAAGTGGCAAGCAGTGGCTGGAGCAACTCTTGCTGGTACGTTTTGTAGAACTCGCTGGGCAGCCCATCCGAACCCGGCGCCTTACAAGTGGGCAAGTTCCGAATCACTACCTCCAGCTCATCCGAGGTGACGGTGCGTCCAACTCAGAACGTTCTAGATCATCTAAGGTGGGCAGCTCAATGTCCCCCAATGTGTCTAGTATGTCTTGGCCCATATCCTCCCCCGTGTCCTCATACAAGTGTCTCTAAAACTTAAGGAATTCCTCGTTTACCTCTTTCTGGGTGTTGCGTATGCTACCTCCTTCGCCCTGAATCTCACTAATCACCGAGCAGGGGGTCTCACTCTTGTACAGCCAAGCCAGCAATCTTCCCGGCTTGTCGCCCTCTGCGTGTATCCTCTCCGTATATTTCCTGTAGCTGAGTCTACACAGTCTATCCCAGAGTGCACTGCAGGACAACTGTAGCTCCTCTACTTTGGTTCTGTTATCATGAGCGGTGCTCACGCAACGCGTGAGCTCCTCTAGCTCCCTTTCCGCATCCCGGAGCTCCCTTTCGACCCCCCCCCTGTAGCCCCTTAACTTGGGAGATAGCTACCCCACGCACCACCACCTTAAACGCTTCCCACAATGTGCCCACAGAGCTTACGCTTCCCGTGTTTGTATCAAAATATTCTTCAATGGCGTCCCTCAGGCCCTCCCGAAACCCCTCATCCTGCAGAGCCTCGGTCCTAAGTCTCCATGTAGGGATCTGCGGTCGTGGGGGCTGGTGTCTCCAGTCTACCACCAAGGGCGAGTGGTCCGACAGCACTCGGGCTTTGTATTCTGCTCCTTCTATTTCTCTCACTATCCCGGCTGTTACAAACATGTAGTCCAACCTTGTGTGCAAATCATGTGGCGCTGTGTAGTGTGAGTACTGTCTATCCGTGGGATGCAGCCTTCTTCACGCATCCTCTAGGCCTAGGTCTTTCAGTAGGGTACTCAGCGCTTTAGCCGCCGGTGCCATTTTTCCTGCCCTGCCCTTGGACCTATCCATGCTGGGGTCTACGGTACAGTTAAAGTCCCCCCCCACACTACCGTACCCCCCGCCAGGGGGCCAAGTTTACCGTAGAGGGTCCTAAAGTAAGCCGCTGTATCGTTATTGGGGGCGTACAAATTTATGATGTGTACTTCTCTGTTTTCCAAGAGACCCGTTACCACCACCATTCTACCCTCCGGGTCCACCGTAGAATCAAGCACTCGAAACGGCACGTGGGGCGCCACCCAAGTGACAACCCCTCTGGCATACGCTGAGTACGCTGCCCCCACAACGGTGCCCTTCCATTTCCTCCCGACCACCTCCAGCCTTTCCCTAGTGAGGTGGGTCTCTTGCAGCAGGGCTATGTCTACGCGCATCCTCTTTAAATACATCATCACTTTGTTACGTTTAAGGTAGCTGTTGAGCCCCGTACATTCCAGGTCACAATTCTAAGATTACCCGATGCCATCTAGTCGGCCTATCTCCGACCCATCCCTCCCCATAATGTTCCCCATGTAGGGTCGCTTCCTAGCTCTTTCCCTTCTGTTAACGAAACGTGCCCCCTTCCCCAACCTCACACCACTGCACACAACTCCCCCCCCTCCCCACCAACCCCCAACAGTAGCCCAGCTCCATCCCTGGATCTCAGGCCTACCCACATCTGGACCCGTCTCGTGACCAAGAACAAGGACCCCGCGGGGTGTCACCAATCTAACAGTGACCTAACTAAATGTACTACTATTGGGTGCAGAGGTTGCTCCCCAGGAGCTCCCAGTCATCTATTTAGGAGAAGTGAATTCAACGGGACCCGCCGGCAGATGCCGTGACTTCCCCCACACAAGCACAATATCAAACTACATTCTAGTCCCAATGTCATAGCTATGGCCTCACGGGTGCCTCTGCGGCGTGCTACTTATCTCCATCCGCTTCTGTCTGGGCATCCGATTCCTGTGGTCGACCTTGCATATCCAGCCATTCCATCGCGTCGCTCGGCGTCTCAAAGAAGAGGGATCTGTTCTTATGAATCACCTTTAGCCTAGCGGGGTAAAACAACATGTAGCGGTGGCCTGCCTCTCTGAGCCTCCTCTTCACCGTTCCAAAGTTAATTCGACTCCGTTGTACAAGCAGCGTGTAATCCGGATACGCTGTTATATTCGCGGACCCCCTTTCTATCGTGCCCCCTTTCCGGAAAAATTAGAGAATCTTCTCGCGGTCACGATAGTTCAAGATCTTTGCAAGCAATGGCCGCGGGGGGGCTCCTGGGGCCGGTCTCCTGGTCAGGGCCCTGTGCGCCCTTTCTACCGCGAACCCCTGGGTCAGCTCTCCGCCTGTAATCTCCTGCAAAAGCATGGTTTCAACAAAATCCGTGGGGTTCAATCCTTCCATTCCCTCCGGTACCCCCACTATGCGAATGTTATTGCGCCTGGCGCACCCCTCCCCCTGCTCTGCTCTGTCCTCCAAATTGCCCACTCGTTGCACGAGGGCATGAAGTTCCTTGGCGTGTGTATTGCACGCCTCCACGGTCGGGGCCAACTCCTTCTCCAGTTCCCCAGTGCGCTCCGCGATCGTTCGCACATCCTGGCGCAACAGGTTCACTTCTTCTCGGACCGCTCCTATCTTGAGGTTTAGGCCCTCTTGCAACTCTTTCATGGCCAGGCCCAGCTTCGTCTCCCAGGCCACCTTCAAGTCGGCAATTGCTGCCAGCACCTCCTGGATAGTACCCGGTGGGTCCGTCGCTGCCGCAGGGGTATCTTTGCTCTTGCCCCCTTCCGCGCCCGAGGGTGACCTAGCATAGGTCTCCATCGTAGGCTGTTTTATCCGGGGTCGCACCACCTTGGAAGACATCTTGTTGCGTCGATTGGGCCCACGTGCTCCGCTGTATCCTCGCGGGGTTCGCTCGCCGGCCTCTTCACAGCGAGGTTTCGCAGAACCTGGATTCACTCTGCTAGCTCGCCACGACCCATGGCCTCTGCAGTGGGGGCTCGCCCTTATGTTCTTGCATTCAGCCCGAGGTGCATGCGACCCGTCTATCTGGTTGGGCTCGCCCACGTTCCGACCAACCTTGTCTTCCTCAGTTCGTCGGATCTTTTATGGCCCTTTGTCCACAGGCGGCCATCTTCGGTGCTCCCCTTCTTTTGCACGATCGCCACCTTCTTCGGGGTCTGGTTGCGTGAATATGCAGTCTCGCCGTTGGGGAGGGCACGCACCGTGTGCCCCCCACTTTCATACGCCTTTAGATGCACCGTGGGCTCGAAAGTCTGCCAAAAACCATCACTTTTTTCCAGGATCGGGATCGGATCATCGGGAGCTCCTCCAAGGAACGTCCTCTCACGTAGCCATCAAGCCACACCACAGTATTTATTAATAAACATTGAAGGATCAGTACTCTGTTTGAAATATAAAGAATCTCAATCGGGGAGCCTATTCAGTTCCTGTATAATTAGAGCAGGAGTCTTATGAATGGAAACAGAAAAGGAACTGCCTGTTATAAACTCTGAGAATGGACATGTTCCCCAAAGATGGAATCGAAAAAATATGGCTGTTAGCTATGTCAAAAAAACATAAATGTGACGGCGGACCCGTTCATCCCTCGCAGGATTCTCAACAGGACGGGGAGTCAGGACACATGAAGCAGAAGGGTGACCTGGCCCAATGGATAACACCTCAAATGTTACATTTATTGAACCGAGGGGAAGGAGACCCACTCAACTTGTGGTCCACCCCTTGAGTAGGGATGAAGAACGATACTCTAGTCAAAAACCGGCAGCAAGAAGTCCCCCTCCCCCCAGTTATCCACATATTTAGTAATACTTCCAGGGACCTTCTATGAAATCTAATGTAGCTACTAAAAAGGCAGCATTGCCCATGGAGAATCGTGCAAACTGGAAGGAACCAGATCTAGCTAAATTGAGGACTACTGGCTCAATCAGACCATTAGGGAGGGAGTTAGCCGCCCGAGAGGTTCCAAGTACCATCAAGAAATTTCTGGATGACCCAAAAGTGGACAATACAGACGTATGAAAGAGAAATTTTGCACTGACAAAGCCTACTTCCTCACCATGAAGTTATGCAGGATCGCAAGTACTTCAAGAATGTTTCATCATGGAAGCTATTTTTGAAGACGGGGACTTAAAGTTCCTAAGTAGACCTAGTATTCCGACAGTTTTGCATGATATTCCGGGTCTTAAAAAACTGTTTTCCTGGGACATTGACCAGGTGGAATTCTGTGATACAGAAAGATGGGACCTCTCAAAAATGACGGTCTGTTCGAGGCATATTAGAGAACAACATTATTGAACCCGGTACTGGCCCCAGTGAAAGAACATCTTCTGGAAATGGCTGGTAAACCCACAATCAAGAAATAGTGGTCTTTCTAAAAACAGAAATAATTGAGGCCTCTAGGGAAAAGATAAGGGAGAGGGGAAAATCCATATCAGATTCTAGAGATCGGCTGTGGCTGTCCCAACCTTCCAGTCTCAAGAGCACTGAGAACTGGAAAGAGGGGTATCCTCTTTAGCTTTGTGTCCTGGAATACGAGGGGTTTCTGCCATTTGATTGAACAGGGAGGCTCCTCAAAAGAGCTGTATAAATATGATGATGTGCTTCTACAAGAAACTTTTTTAATAAACAAAAAGGTATCTTCGATGGCTATTCCATACTCCAACAAATGGCAGTAGAGGGTGCAGCTGGCCGACCAAAAGGTGAGCTGCTTATTGGAGTAAATATTTCTATTTTAGCCAAACTAGAATTAGTGGATAAAGCTGTGCAAGGAATACTGATAGTATGCTTAATCTTGAAGGGTTGTAACTTGCAGATTTTGCTGATAAATGTCTACTGTTATTATGGGGATCATGAACAAGTGCCTTTGATGGACAATATAAATGAGTCACTGAGTGGGTGGAAAGAATGTAGGCCTGATGGTCAAATAATAATAGCAGGGTATTTTAATGAAAATTGCCTAGATGTGGAAAATTACCTTCTGTACCAACAAGGCCTAAAGTAAAAGGGCCGCAAGATAGTAGGGGGATGAAATGGCATGACTTTTTTGAGGGTTGGATTTTAACCAGCCTTAGGGATAATGATATCCCGTGGGTACCTCCCGCCAACACCTGGAATAGTGTCAAAAAGACCTCTTTGATTGATTTTGCCTTTACATCGGAGGAACTCCACATGTGTAAATATAACTATAGGGTAGCTAATGGCTTCCCAAGTGATCACAAGAGGTTACTGGCAACTTTCTATCAATATTTTGCCCCTAGACCCAGTAATTTATATGACCAATGTGAAGGTATCCTTGGGGGGTTGGAGGGACAGATTAATTTGGGCGGAAGGAGACATATGTCATTTTAACCAGAAATTGGAAGAAGGTATTTGGAGTAATGATGGAAAAATTAATAATGAAACATTCTCAATTTCCAGCTTTCATAAAGAAGGCACTTACGTCAAGGATTCCTGGGAGACCACAAAAGAGGCCTAACTATAACTTTGACATTCAACTAATTAAAAGGAAATAAAGGAAAGAATTTAGAAGGAAGATCGAAGTAGGAGGGGATTCGCTCCAAGTGAGCAATAGTTTAAAAAACTAAAAGAAGCCTACAAAAATAAGTTGACAAATCTGAAAGCAAAGGTTTATCAAAGAAAATATGTTTACTTTTTTAAAAGAAAAAAATGATAATAAGTACTGGAATTTAATAAAATTAAAGGATAACTATCAGAATGAAGCCCAATCTAATCCCATAAAAGAGAAGATTCGGATCTCCCATTTCTATCAATTATAAAAACCAAATATAGGACTCCACACACAACTGGGAAAGTCTCAAAAGGGGTAGAATGGGCTTATATTCCTGTAGCAGAAGACATAAAAAATATTAAAATGACAAGAAGCAACTCGAGGGCTCTTGGACCAAATGGCCTTTGTAATAAGGTAATGAAAGCAAACCCAACCTTTTGGTTCGTAGCATTAGAGAGTTATTTTTATTCGATCATAGCAAGAAGAGATACTCCGGAATCTTGGAAGGAGATTCATATAGTGCAGATAGTTAGGGACTGGAAAATTACAGACCAGTAGCCTTAATAGATGCAAATTCCAAAATTTTCAGAGCCATATTACTCTTCTCACTGGAAGGATGGGCAGATGGAAATAACATCTTAAAGCTGTACCAGCTGGGCTTCCGACCGAGTATATAGAAAAAAAATGTGAAAAAACAGCTGGTTGGGAGCTTTTGAAAAGCCTACCGGCCCCCCTGATACATTTACACAAACATTCAGTTATTAGAACGTACTTGAATCAAGGAGGCCTTCTATCGAGTAAAATATGAACTAATAATGACCTCTGTCAAGGTTGCGTTCTAGCACCCTTTCTTTTTACAGATTTAGGAAAACATCTGGAACAGATTTCATTTATTCTCCCTAAGGTTTTGGGCACAAACGTTTTTTGGATTACCTACGAAGACATCATCTTGTTAGACTGCACTACAGTAGGAATCTAAAGATTATTGAATAGCCTGACAGAATACTGCCTAGAAAATGACTCGGTCATCAACATACACAAATCCTCCTGATAAAATGAACAGCAGGAAAATTAGCCAAAACAAGCTTGGTGTAGTTAAGGTGAAAGATACAGATCAAACGAAATACTTAGGATTTGGTATTTTGAATACTACCTTGAAGAAAAAACAAATGGAAAGGTTTTATACAAAGCTGTAAAAGCGGTAGCACAAATGAGGAATTTTAACTATAAACTTGAAAAATTCTCGATTATGCCGCTACTAAAATTCTATAAAAGTAAGATTGTCCCTATGGTGACATATCGGGCCGAGATTCTTCACAATCTTCTCCAAGTGGACTTCTGCCATCTAGAGGGCTTCATTTGGAAAAAGGTACTAAGATTTCCAAGATCTATACCTATTAGTATAATCCGATTTGAATTGGGATTGATCTCTTTGGAGGCCTGCATCATGGAAAATAATCCAGTTATGTTATAAGTTTAAATGCAGGCCGGCAAAAACTGTGTTAGCAGAATTCAAAGAGAATCAAGCGCATCTTAGTAATAACCTTTTTGAGTCCATCATAAAGTCGCTGAAAGAGCAGGGACTGGAGGGTACCTTGCTTGAGTAGGTCTCTGGGAGTTGTGAAAACAGATTCTGGGTAGCAGACCGGTGTAAAACATGTGATGTAGCAGGAAGTTTTGAGAGACACCATAATATATATATATATATATATATATATATATGTGAGAGGGAGAGAGAAGGAAAAAAAAAAAAAAAGACCGACCCCCATACCCATCACAGAAAGTAGCATATACTTTAGTGAGATTTAGATTGAACATCCTACCAACCAGAACACATTTGGAGAAAGGGTGATGTAGAATGTTGTAGATTCTGCTTAGATCCAAAAGAGTCTATAGAACATGTACTCCTAAATTGTGAGAAAATGAGAGATTAACGTATGCTCAGTTTAAAAAAAATGTGTAGATGATATGGGAGTAATATTGGATCAATAATCTGCAGGATGTGCAGGTCAAAAATACCATACCAATTAAGTAAAGCACTGTTACATTTTTTAATGAACATTAAATTAGTAGAGCACCCAACTTGAAGAACATGAATCCTGGAAGGACAGTCCGTATGAGTAAACTCAAAATTGAAACACTATTTTGTATGATCTCCTTGTTTTAATGATCTTTTAACTGTATTTATTTAATTTAATATACACATGAATTAGTAGAAACCCTTTTTAAATAGTAGAGGAATTCATATATTCCGATTTGTTCAGCTTAATCTGTGCAAAGAAATTGCTAGGATGATTTTGATTTTGATCTCTGTAATGTTGGAACATTAAAAATGTTAAAAATGTGTGTAAGGTTTTGATGTACTTTAAAACTATAAGGACAATAAAGAATAAAATAAAAAACAATCAGCCGGCCAGCCGAGGGCTCAGTGCCTACCACAGTGATCTCTGAGGTTGCCGCTTCCGCTTCGGGGTCAAGACCCAAGCTGTATCCTCCTGTGTCTGAGGCATCTCGTGGCTCAGGGCCTTCGTGCCCTCCCATCTGGGGGTTGACGCAAGGCTTCAGAATGGCGGAAAGGCCCGTGACAGAGCCTGCCAGGCTGACAACCATCTTGGATCCAAATCGGGGCACGCCCATGCTCTTGCCCATCGAATGGGCCCTGCGGGATGATCCCAGTCCCCTTCCCTCTGGAAGCAGCAGCGGGTCTTATGGTACAGGCTTCTGGCCCCCTCATGGATACATCTACCCTTCGCAGCCTTATAGCTACACAGCAGAGGTGCCTCTCAACGTGGACCAGCGACTCAGAGGGCCCAGGCCCCTAAGGACTCGGCGGCTAGAGAGGACCACTTCTTTGAGCGCTTCTTCTACCTCATGCGTTCTGTGCAGATGAAGGGGCTCCTGAGGGATGTTGTGAAGGTCATCCCGCAGGCGGCGCACTCTCGGACCCCTCTAGGGAAGATTCCCCTTCCTCCAACATTGCCAGTTCCAATGCTGGTCCCTCCTCTGGTCTAGGGCAAATGTTAAAAATGTGTGTAAGGTTTTGATGTATTTTTAAAACTATAAGGACAATAAAGAATAAAATAAAAAAAACTACCAGCCAGCTGGCCGAGGGCTAAGTGCCTACCACAGTGATCTCTGAGGTTGCCGCTGGGGGTGTGGCTAACTAGCCCTGGAGTAGGACGTGCCTTGCTGAAGCTGCTCCTGTTGATCCGATGATGATCCGAAGATCCATGCAAAAAATGATCTATGTACTGTACAAATGACTGTAAATGGGTCGGAAGATGAGCCCCACAACAACTGAAGGAGACAAGTCTATTGGGTGAAGCATTCCAGAGATACAGAACTTTGAGTCTGTGGCTCCGTGGAAATGAATACACACAAAATGGCGGACAACAACGGGAATCATAGCCCCGACCGCAGAAACAACTGAGCCGGGCTGTAGAGATTGAGCAGGGGACTGGCTTGTGGCATGGTGCCCGAACGATCCTATGCCCGGAGCAGCGTTTGTTTTTCAAACACACTGCTGAGTCACGTTTCAAGCGGCTGCAGGACCGGGAGCGGAGGAGCGAGCAGCGCGGTGGATACTGTAGCTGCGCGTGAGGGACTTTCCGAACGTTCCGGCGGAGAGGATCTATTGCACAGCATTGATGGAGCCGCGAGGCGGGTGATGAACCAGCGCGGCTAACTGGACACATCCTCGCTTGTAAAATATCTCTGAGGTTGCCGCTTCGGGTGCAAGACCCAAGCTGTATCCTCCTGTGTCGGAGGCATCTCGTGGCTCAGGGCCTTCGTGCCCTCCCACCCGGGGGTGACGAAAGGCTTCAGAATGGCAGAAAGGCACGTGGCAGAGCCTGCCAGGCCGACAACCATCTTGGATCCAAATCGGGGCCCGCCTATGCTCTTGCCCATCGAATGGGCCCTGCGGGATGATCCCAGTCCCCTTCTGTCATGTACGGGCGTACGCACACGTGTGCGTAACCCTTTAAGGACGCTGCAGCCAGGTGCCTGGAAGTTGGCATGGCAATGCTGGCGTCCTCTCTATCCTTCCTACAGCCGACGCCTAACAGCGCACAGCGTTGTCATGTGACTTGTTCTTCTTAAGCACCACCCTCACTGTTGCCGGTGCTTCTGATTGTTAATTAGTGGCGTTACGAAAGCTTCGTACTCTGTTTACCTTGTATCCCTGTTGCTGTACCTTTTCCCTCCCCAACCCTCCTGTTACCTTTAACTGTCTTGTTTTCTTGACCCGGACCGCTACCTGGAATCGTCTTTGGACCGCCTTTTGCTCTTGTTCATTGCCTGACTCGTGTTTGACCTTGGAATGCCTACAGACCTTCTTTGCCTACGCCCATTGAACTTTGCTGCTGTATGCACCTTCGGCTGCTTCCTGACTCCGTTTGTCTACTGTACCTCTTCCTCTTGACTCACCCGGACTGCTTTTGGATTCGTGTTTGGATTGCGTGAACTCTTTGGGTTTCTTGGACTTTGGAATTTGGGACTTCCTTGCTTTGCTCAGTACACAGACTAGAGACTGGCAGTGTGTACTAAGGCGTCCTCGTGCCGTTGGGATAGGGTTCTGGTCTTCCTATTGGATTTTGGAATTTTGCCTTCTTGCTTCCTCCTATATGGCTGTCTGCCGTGGCTGACAAAAGGAACAAAATATGGTAAGCCATTTGTGTCTTCATTGTGATAACTTGTGTGCTAAAGGGAGGAGGGGGCTATTATTTCAAGTTTTGAGAAACCAGGAATATAGGGGAGCGCATGGATTTGCGTGTAATACTCTACCACATTTGACTCCCCTTTTGATTTTGGCTGGTGATTGGCTCTTGGTCTTCTCTAGAAGTGCGGTTGGTTTTACATTTCATGTTGTGTTAACCACTCACTTTGCTTGCAGGTCCAGCGCCTATCCTATACCGATTGTATCTCATCTGGCTTCACCTGTACCTGCTCCTGCAGCACCTGTCGTCATCTGCAGTACCTGGCTCTCATATGGCATCCTTTCTTTCCTCTGATTGACTGCTCTGGTTGTCTATTTCTGAAACCAGAGGGGTACATCGGGAGGAAGAATTCATCGGCTATGCTACGTGGGCAACCCGCATCTGACACCTTCCCTCTGGAAGCAGCAGCGTGTCTTATGGTACAGGCTTCTGGCCCCCTCGTGGATACATCTACCCTTCGCAGCCTTACAGCTGCACAGCACAGGTGCCTCGGAACGTGAACCAGCGACTCAGAGGGCCCAGGCCCCTAGGGATCCCGCAGCTAGTGAGGACCACTTCTTTGAGCGCTTCTACCTCATGCGTTCTGTGCAGATGAAGGGACTCCTGAGGGATATTGTGAAGGAGGGCATCCCGCAGGCGACGCCCTCTCAGCCCCCTCTAGGGAAGATTCCCCTTCCTCCACATTGCCGGTCCCTCCCCTGGTCTAGGCCTTAACGGTTGTTCAGCACCCTCCACCTCTTCCTGTACCACCAACGCCTCCCCCTCAGCAGCCGTAGGAGCTGTCTTTGGCTCTGGACTTAGGGGGGACCCCAACCGCACCTGTGACCCAGGGCCCTGACTCCCCTCGGTCTGTAAGAAAGAGGGGGGGCGATAACGACAATGAGGACGATGATACACAGGATGATGTGGCCTCGACATCCGTCAAGGCCTTTCATGACCATCTTCAGGGCCTGGCGGAGTTTTTGGGTTTCCCTCTGCCTGAGGAAGCCCCCCAGGAGTCAGGAGTGCTAGCCAAGGTCTTGGGTAACCGCACCACAATTTGGTCTGGCATCCTTCATCCTGCAAAAGTTCTGGGAGAAGCCCAGGGCCAACGCCCAGATGGACAAAACATTGGACCGCAGGTTCAGGCTGACGGGCGGAGAGTCTGTCCTCCCGCTTTCTTCAGTCATGGCTGCTGCCTCCTTATATTCTAAACTGTCGTCTTCCTCTATGGGAGCCACCTCCATTTGTCTCTCCAAGGAGGACAGGGGACAGGAGGACAGGGGCCTAGAGTCTTTATGAAAGCGCTGTTATTCCATCTCAGAACTACATCTTCGGCAAGCCAACACAGACGCCCTCTTGGCTGCGGCTAATCAGAAGCTGTAGCAGGAGTTCTGGGAATTTCTGCCTCACCTCCCCTTGGACAAGCAAGCCTCCTTCAAGGCCGGTCTGGCAGATGCACGGGCCATTGCGCAGGACCTCATGGAGTATTCGGTCTCCCACATCGACCCAGCCACCAGAGGGCTGTGCCTTGGTGTCGAGATGAGAAGGACGGTGTGGATGCACGCCACCAATTTTTTATCTGACGTGCAGGAGCGAATCCTAGATCTGCACTTCGAGAGCGTGGACCTTTTTCATTTGTCAACCGATGACAAATTGACAAAGAAGAAAACCTCCACTCAAACCGCCAAGTCCCCTAAGAAAGCCTGGTCAGAAATCCTTCCCTCAATCACAGGGCAGGACCGAGTTCCAACCTTGCGCTTTTTCCGGCTTCAAGGTGTTTCGGGACCATGGCACACAGAGGCCTGACAGGTCGCCCAGTGACAACAGGAGGAAGCAGCAGAGGACTGTTCGCTCGTGTTTCCGCCCCAGTGCCTATGACACCAAGAATCAGTGACATCAAGGTCTGGGAACACAGCTCGCCTGTGGGGGGGTGTTTGTCTCTTTCCCAGGGCACCTAGAAGCATCTTTTCAGCAACCCGTAGATCCTATCAGTAGTCTCCACAGGCTTCAGTCTTCCTCTTCCCTTTCCTCTACCGTTGTCCTCCTCTTTGTCAGATCGGGTTCCTGGCTCTTTTACAGGAGGTCCTCTCTCTCTCTGAGATGCATGCGATGGAACCGGTTCCTCTTTCAGACAGGGGCTTCGGGTACTATTCCAGGCTTTTTGCGGTACCCATGATCAACCAGACTGGCCTGAGGGTTGTCCTGGACCTGTTATTTCTAAATCTTTCCAGCTGGAACGCTTCAAGATGATTACTCCAGTGCACTTAGCAGATTCCCTGTGTGCAGGGGACTGGATATGTTCCCCCCGGACCTCAAGGATGCGTACCTTGTTGTACCCATCTCCCAACCGCATCACAAGTTTCTGCAGTTCAGGATTATGTCGTACCACTTCCAGTACAAGGTGCTGCCCTTCAGTCTGAACTCGGCTCCTTGTATCTTCACAAAGTTAATGAACGTATTGGTAGACCTTCTTTGCTTGGAGGGCCACCATCTGTACCCTTATCTGGGTGACTGGCTGCTGAGGGCAGGGTTACCCGAGGATTTGTTGCACTCCTGCCATAGACTGGTGGATATCCTTCATCAGCTGGGGTTCTCCCTCAACCAGAGGAAGTAACAGTTGCGCCCCTAGGGGACACTACGGTTCAGCAGGTGTTCCCTACGCCCAAGAGGTCCATGTCCCTCCTCTAGGTAGCAGGGCATTTTCTGACCAACTCTACCACCTCAGCATGGTGGGTCCAGCATATTCTGGGCCTCATGGCCTCCTGCATGCTCACTGTTAAGCACGCTCGCCTCAAGATGAGGCGCCTCCAGCTGGCAGCCAATTTGCAGCAGGAGACAGGGTCTCAGTCGGACAGGATCCCGCAAGCTCCTCCTTCCCGATCTTCGGTGGTGGATGCCAATGTTTCAGTGGGAGCCCCTTTCTGCCGACTGCAGCCTACCTTGGTGGTTACGACAGACTCCTCTCTTTTGGTCTGGGGGTGCTACTCTGGAGGGCTATGTGATTCATGGAGCCTGGTCCAGGACAGAAACACTCCTGCATATCAATTTACTCGAGCTCAGCGCAGTGGGCCTGGAGCTCATGGCAGTGGGCCTGGCCCTCAAGGTGTTTTTGCCCTTCATCAGGGACAGGTCAGTTCTGGTCAAGATAGACAATTCGACTACAATGTTTTACCTGAACAAGCAGGGTGGCACCCGTCCCCCCCCCCCCTTCCTCTGCATGGAGGCAGTATCGATCTGGGAATGGGCCCTAACGGAGGGGACTTGGATTTCAGCAGTCCACCTTCAGGGGGACAGGAATGCAGAAGCGGACCAGCTGAGCCACTTGGGGTTCAACATCTATGAGTGGGAATAGAATGACGACTCCTTGTTGCCCCTATTCCAGCTTTGAGGGTTCGCAGACCTGGATTTGTTTGCCTCTCCTCTGAATTACAAGTGCCCCCAGTTTGCTTGATGGGCAGGACAGGGTTGTGGCTCTCTGGGAGATCCCTTCCAGATCTGTTGGCACTGCACATACACAGGTGGTGTGTTCCCGACCTCCCCTCTGCTCCAGCGGACCCTCAAAAGTTTCGGGCCTCGATGGGGTGCAGCCTCATCCTGATTGCCCCCCACTGGCCACTGAGACCCTGGTTTTCGGATCTGCTGTAGTTGTGCTCCCCGGGTCCCTTCCACCTTCCAATCTACAGCATGGGATTCCTGATGCTGCAGGATGGGGCGATGGAACATCCGGAGCCGGCCAAGCTGGCGGCTTCGTTCCTGACCAGCTGTGACTTTAGCATGCTCAATTTTCAGATGGCAACAGGGACATCATTCAGCAGGCCAGGAGGCTCTTGACTCGGTCCCAGTATAAGAGTAAATGGACTTGGTTCTGCCATTAGGCCCATGACAAGGGTCTGGACCCAGTCACCTGTCCTCTGGATGACGTGCTGATGGCTTGTGCAGCAAACCTGGCTCATTCCAGAGTTCAGGTGGATTCTTGCTGCACTTATTTGAGACCTTGGGGTTTACAACAATTCCCCTAAGCATGTGTTTTCTGCGGCCAACCCAGTGGTTAAGGCCCACCTTAAGGCATTGTCTAAGCTTTTTCCTCTGGTGCATAGGCCTCACCCGGTCTGGGACCTCAATGTGGTTCTTGCAGCTTTGCCAGGCAAGCCTTTCAAGCCGATGGCCTCCGTGGACATCTGCTTGGTGGCACTGAAGACTGTTTTACTGGTGGCTCTTACCTCTGCGCGCAGGATTAGGGAGCTTCAGGCGTTGTCTTTATGCAAGCCCTTCTCCACGTTTCACAGTGACAAGGTCATCTTGCACACTCACCCCAACTTCTTGGTCAAGGTGGTCTCTCCATTTCATCTAAATCAGGAGTCCTGCCTGCTGGTGTTCTTCCCGAACCCGCAGTCGTAAGTGGAGTGGGCCCTGCATTCTTTGGACCTCAAATTTTACCTCTCTCTGACAAAATCCTTCGGGAAGTCTGAGGCATTGTTTGTGACTTTTTGGGGGCCCATTCCCTGGCTCTCAGGCTTCCAAGGCGTCCATCGCCCGTTGGATGGTTCAGACCATTTTCGGAGGTGTACACGGCCATGGGCAAACATGTTGCAGCAGGGTCTCATGCCCCCCATGCAGTCAGAGCTAAGGCTGTGGCCGTTGTGTTTCAGAGGCATGCTTCTTGGAATGTCATCAGCAAGGCAGTTACTTGGGCCACTCCGTCGGGCTTCTGTACTCTACGGACACCTGTTCCAGGTGCCATCCAGAGTTTGGTCAGGTGGTTGTGAAGAACCTTTCTGCTTTGTCCTAGATATAAGCCAGGTTTTCGCAGCTCCACCCTATGGTCTTGTTCAGTGGAAACACCCACAAGGATGGGGGAAAGCGGACAGGAAGCATAAGTAATTAAAGTTCTGATGTTTGTTAATCTGCTTAGAATCACATGCTGTGCAAAGTCCGACATCCAGTGGTAACCGCAGAGTATTGCATCTTGTCTTTCGAGAATCGAAAGAGGACGTTGACATGGGCGTGCCTGTAACACTATCCCTACCTGACGTGTAGTGTACCCAAGATCCCTCACGCGTCGAGGTCCCTCAGATTTCTTTCTGCCCAGATAGCTGGTTGCCCTTATGCGGAGTTCGTGAAGAACATTGATATTGTCCAACCGACTTTTGGTCAAATAATTCTATTAAATAGTTAAGATCACCCCTTTCGTCCCTTATCTCGACGGCTGTTCCAGTCTCCGCCAAAGACCTGCGAGAACTTCGACGGACGTTGATTCTGTCGACGCTGCCGACCACGTTGCCGGTCCTTCCGCCGGCCTATACAGTAGGGAGAATAGGGTCAGGGTGGGCATTTCTTTTCAAAGTGAAAATGCCTTTCCCTTTCTTTCTTCTTTCCCGTTTGGTCTTAGTCACTCTGTGTGCCCTCAGCTATGGAGAGGACTCCATTTAGATGTTGTCCTATTTGTAAGAGCAAATTCCCATGGAAGGATAAGCACAGACGGTGTAACCAGTGCTTGCCCTTCGATCACAAAGAGGAAGGGTGTGCGGCTTGTAAGCTCCTCCGCCCCAAGACCTTGAAGGATCGTAGGGTAAAACGGTGGGCGGCCTACGGTATGTCCAAGGCTGGGAATTCTCCCACTGCCACTACCACTGAATGTGACGATGGCGAGAGTGACTATCAGACCTCCGAACAGGAGGTTGTTGGCCTTTCGATGGAACGCTCGTGTTCCACATAGTCTGTCCCCGGCCCCGATAAGCACGGCGTAAGATCTGCTATGGGGAAGTCGCACCCCGGCGACAAAGACGTGCAGAGCATTAAACACACAACCCCCAGCCTTACTTCGACTACGTCGAAGAAGACTTTGGCGCTAACGGGTACAACGGTACCTCCGGCGATACCCGCCGACCGTCGGGATCAGCAGCCCTTGCGCAGCCACATATGCGCCTAGCGAGTGGGCAAGCCAAAGGGCGCTACCCCAAAAATACATAGTTCCGTCGACACGCATCACAAGAAGGCGTACAGCAACAATAAGGTTTCGGCTTCGCCGAGGACTGCTCAAGACAAGGCCTTAACGCTGCCGAAAATTAGCTTCGGCTTCACCAAAAAAGACTCCCTTACACTCGTCGCCTGCTACGCGCCGCCCGTCTGTGGAAGACGTCGAAGACAGCCTGGCAAGAATCGTGTCCGCCGATTCTCAAAGACGGCAGTTTATGGACTCTTCGAAAGTTTCCGAGAGGCCCGACGATCCGCTGAGATCTAAGGAGAGCGTTCATGGGTCGAGAGAAAGACATAGGGATACCCCCACCTTCATCGGTTTCGCCAGAGGAATTCTCTGAAGGAGAAGAAGGACTTTCTTCGATGTTAAGGCAAAAATCTCTACAGTTTTTGACATAAGAGAGTGGTAGAGACACTTTTGTGATGGAAAACAGTGCTAGAGACACCTTTCCACCTCTAGACCATTCTAGAAAGACTGCATGGAAAGGCTGGATAGGTTTGTGTCACGTTCAGAACACCCTACACCAAGTAGGCCAAGGGATGAAAGCCCTTTTAACCCTAAAGCTAAATTCCCAAGGCTTTTTGACCCCTCTTTAGAAGAGGACATATATAATTATGACCTGACTAAAGAGGACATTCCACCAGTTAATGTAGAGGAAGATCCTTTTTCTAACAAAGGAGAACATTAGCCCATTGAAAATGAGCCCTTTGAGGGCTGGGGGGGAGATCCAGATATGGGTGACCCTCAACCATGGCAGTCCCCAGATCCACAAAATCCAGATACAGATTTTCTGGCTTTGGACTCCCCTCAAACCACCCCTACAAGAACCCCCTCTCTAATTGATGATCAGCTGACGTTTAATGTAATGTTACGTAAGGCAGTTGAACACTTTAAAATTGCCACTGAAGAGGCAGCCCCTGAAGCTGACTTGGTGGAGGATATACTTTGAGAAGCTGCCAGCCATACAGGATATCCCTCTCCTCAATTCGATTAAAAAATCCCTGGCCCTCCTTGGCAAAACCTGCTCTCACAAGAGGTGTAAACCCAGGAATTGAAAAACTCTTTCGCCCTTCTCCATCGGGTCCTCTATATATTAGGGGTCATTCCACCCCCGATTCTTTGGTAGTCACCACCACAAGAAAAAGAGCAGGGGTCCCTTTCTCAACCCGCGAGGCACCCCCTAACAAAGAAGGGAAAATACTTTACGCCCTTGGGAAGAGGTTTACCACAGCAGCGGCATACTCTATGCTAATTGCCAATAACACCACTTTATTGGCCAGTTACGCTGATTTGCAATGGGCTTTAATGCAAGAAGACCTACAAGAGGCTCCAGAACCTCTATGAACCCGTCTCCTCACCACAGTCTCTGAGCATAGGCAAGTTAACCAGACCATTTTAAAAAACACCTTGGATTCTGGCGAGATGGCAAGTCGAGTCCTGGCTCAGGGCATACTCCTCAAAAGACATGCATGGCTTTGTAACTCACAATTTAAACCTGAGACGCAGGTGTTGCTTATAAACAAACCTGCGGAGGAGTCCAACTTGTTTGGGAAGGGGGTCGACAAGACCCTAGAGAGCGCAAAAAGAACATGACTCCCTAAAGAGTCTGGACCAAATTACTCAGAGACCCTCCATAAGGCGAGGTTTTTGGAAACAGAAGGTTTTTTCGTAGCCTACGCTTCAGTCCCCAACAATACTCTTCAGGAAACAACTGGAAATCTCCATAGGGAACCAACATTTTTTTTTTAAATGTTTTTATTAGTTTATTCACACAAACAATACAAACCAAACCCCCTTTTTCGAGCCTACTCCTTCTCACATTCTGTTCCTGGATCTTGTGACAGGGTGTCCTCTACCATGGGATCCGTCGGGTCTCGCATTGGCCCAAATAACTCTGCTATTAATAATTTCCAGGCCATCAGGGTCTCTGTCTCCTCCTCCACCCAGCACTACTTGATTCTTGCCATACCATGGTTTCTGCCTCAGCCCATTTCTGCAAATCTTTCCACCATACCTCTAGTCGTGGTCTGTGGCATGTCTTCCACCCCATAGCAATTCTCCTCTTTGCTAGCACATATGCCAGGTCCTTTAGTTTGCTCACGTGCTTGAGTTTTTGTGGTCTAGTGAACCCCCCTAATAAGCAGGCCCACACTGTATCAATTACAATCTTAATGCCTCTTTCTGCTAGTCTGTGTGCCACTTTGCTCCAAAAACGCTCAATATCGGGCATGACCAAAACATATGTACCATACCAGCATTCTCTTCATCACATTTGGGGCATGATTGCCGTCCCACGTTTTTAAACCTAGCTATCTTCTGGGGCGTCATATACGCCCTATGCGTAATATACAGTTGTATCTGCTTTAGTCTTGCATTCCTCTACACCTTCTTATGGTACCCTTGGGCTCGTTCCCACATCCCATCATCCCTCGGGCCTCCCACTTCCACCTCCCAGTCTTGTCTCAGTTGTACTACCTCCTTCCCTACTTTGGACATCATCATCTCGTATATTCTGGATATCTCATGTCCCCCTTCTGCTATGTCATATATTATATCTATGGTAGCGTCTGGTTCCTCTCCTAGTACCACTTGTGGCCATGTCCTCTTGATTCTCTGCACCATTCTATGATAAGCGATATACTGGCCTATATGTAACCCTGTTTCCCACCTCAACGCCTCGAAATCTATTCTAGTCCCTTCTTGCCAAACATCGCCCATTGTTGCTATCCCAACCGGTTCCCAGTGGTTTCTGATTGTCATCATTAGTTGCTTCTCTTCCCCCGCTAGTGCTACCAATGGTACCTGTGGGGAACACGGGGATGGGCTCTCCATCATCCGACATGCCCTACGCCACATCTTCCACCCAAGTATCATCATCTTGGGGCGCCCTTCCATTACTGTCTAGGGAAGCCACATGATCTCCCTTAAATAGAATGGGGCACAATCTTGTCTAAACAGCCTGGACTCAGAGGTCACCTCCTCTGAGAGCCATTTAGCCACATATTGCAGCTGGCTTGCTATAAAATAAACTTCATAGTTATACCCCCTTTCTCATAGAAATTTTGTAGCTTACAGAGGGCCACTCTATTCCGTGTACCATCCCAAAGGAAATCCCTACACATACTATCCAATCTGACAAAGACACAGGGAACCAACACTTACACCACCCCGTACCCCCAAAGGAGACAGCGCCGTGGTAAAGGAAGGGGCAGGACCCCTACTCCTAGAGGTTCCCCACCCTCAGGTTCCAAATGACCCGAGGATTCGGGTCTCCCTCCCATGCCTCCCCGGTCGGGGGCCGGCTTACATCGTTCCTTCAGGCATGGGAGGGAATAACCACAGACTAGTGAGTGCTAAAAACCATAGCCCACAGGTACTGTTTAGAGTTCAACTGGTCCCCAAAATTCAGACCTCCAAGACAACTAAGACTAACACCAGAACATCTTTGCATACTCTGCAAGAAGTCAAGATACTGCAACAAAAAGGAGCCATAGAGATTGTACCCCTATCACCGGTAAAAGAAGGTATTTATTCAGTGTACTTCCTTGTACCCAAAAAGGATCTAACCATGTGCCCTGTTGTAGATCTGGGCCCAGCGAACAAATTTGTAAAACCACAAAAGTTCTGCATGGTCACCCTGCATGAAGTAATTCCCCTGCTCACACAGGGGGATTACATGGCAACTCTGGACATGAAAGATGCATACTTTCATATTTCGATGTTGCCAGCGCACAGAAAATACCTCAAATTTATGATACTGAACAAACATTATCAGTTCAAGGTACTACCCTTCGGCAAAGCATCTGCACCAAGGGTATTTACAAAGGTACTAGCAGTAGTGGCAGCACACCAGCGCAGGCAATCCATTCCAGTATATCCTTACTTCGATGACTGGCTCATAACAGGGGACTCTTACGAGTCATGTCTGTCAAATACCCAAAATACGATAGATCTGTTATTCAGTCTGGGTTTCTCTATCAACAAGAAAAAATCCATCTTAGACCGCAGTCAAGTCAAACGATTCCTAGAGGCTCTAATTCGAACATAGGACAGCCTCGTCTTCCCCTCCAACGAGAGGATTCAAAACATGTTATTTCAAATCCCTCAATATGTAGCCAGTCGAGAGGTAACAGTACGCAAGGCTATGTGTCTGCTAGGAATGATGGCGTCAGGCCAACGAGCAGTGGGAGGATTTAGTAATGGTCTCGCCGGCCCTAGTTCTCTCGCTGCGGTGGTGGTCGAGGATAAACCTCTTCAAAGCGAAATCCTTCACCACCCCCCGCAGTGGAAGCCACTCTAACTACCGACGCCTCCCTTACAGGTTCGGGAGCCCACCTGCTTCAGCAAACAGCAAGCAGAGTTTGGTCGTTGGACATAGCGCCCAACCACATAAATCTGCTAGAACTGCTGGCAGTGTTCAAAGCACTGAAAGCTTTCGAAACACAGCTGCAGGGAAAGACGGTCCTTATTCTCACAGACAGCACCATGTTCTATCTGAACAAACAGGGGGGCATTCATTCTACAGGGCTGTCCAAATTGTCTCAGAACATTTGGAAGTGGGCTCTCAAACACAACATGTCCCTGTTATCACAACATGTTCCAGGGGAACTCAGTCTTCTAACAGACGTACCCAGCAGAGACTTTCCGTTGCCCAGGGAGTACGAATGGCAATTACACGGAGACATCGTCGCCAACGTTTTCGCACAATGGGGCTTTCCAGAGATGGATTTATTTGCACCTCTGGAAAACGCTCAATAACATGGTAAGGGAAATTTGTCTGCGCTTCCGCCCAAGACCCCCCCAAAACCCCCCCACCCCGACTCCCCTTCTCAACAAGATTGTGCACAAGATACTGGTGGACCCATGTGGTCCCGCCAACCCTGGTTCACACATTTGATGGAGATGTCCCTAACTCCTCCAATCAAACTGCCTTGCCCGTACAACATGTTGTCGCAAGACAGAGGGGAGACACTTCACCCGTGCCCGCAGACATTGATCTTAGCGGCCTGGCTCCTGAGGTCATAGAGTTTAGACACCTGCAACTCCCTCAGAGATTTATGGACATTCTCAGGGAAGCAAGGAAGCCGAACACCATATTCTGCTATTCCAGCAAATGGAAACGGTTTGTCATCTGGTGCAGCTCAAAGAGCATTAACCCGATTAACTGCTCTCCAACACACATTGTGTTATACCTAATTCATTTACTTGACTCAGGACTGGTCTTCCACTCCTTAAAGGTGCACTTAGCTACACTTTCAACCTACACTACATCACAACAAAAAGTGTCATGGTGGAAGATACCAGTTATTAAAGGGAGGAAGTGGAGGGAGTGAAAAGAATTCACCCTCCGATTTCTAACCCGGCTCCCGGATGGGACCTAAATGTGGTGTTGACTAGGCTTATGGGGACTCCCTTCAAGTCCATGCACAAAGCAAGTCTTAAAGACCTCACCCTTAAAACTGCTTTTTTAATAGCCATTACCTCCATCAGGAGGGTAAGTGAACTACAAGCGCTCTCAATACTAGATCCCTTTGTAACAGTTCACAAAGACAAGGTGGTTCTTCGCACTCACCCTAGATTTGCGCCCAAATTCATTTCCAAGTTCCATGTGAACCTGTCAATAGAACTACCAACGTTCTTTCAAAATCCTTAAAGCACGGGAGAAAGAACCCTGCACACACTGGATGTACGCAGAGCTGTCATGTTCTACATGGAAAGAACTCGCCCACTTAGGAATACTAATCAGTTTTTCGTTTCGGTGGCGGCAGGAAGAGGAGGAGCAGTCTCCAAATCCACTATCTCTAGATGGATTGTCAAATGCATTACACTCTGCTACACTCTTGCTTAGAGAGAGCTTCCCTTCAAGCCTAGAGCACATTCCACTCGAGGCACTGGGGCGTCCATAGCATTCTTTGCAAATGTTCCCCTCAAATCTATTTGCAAAGCGGCAACCTGGAGTTCTGTACACACCTTTACAAAACAATATTGCCTAGACACTCATTCGAGGTCTGATTCTCAGGTGGGACAGGCAGTACTATGACATCTTCTCACTACTGTTCCATCTCACAACCCACCTCCAACTCCGGGTACTGCTCGCTAGTCTATGAACAGCATGTGATTCTAAGCAGATTAACAAACATCAGAAGACATGCATTACTTACTGTAAAAACATTTCTGATGGTTGTATCTGCTTAGATTCACATGCGCCCACCCTTCCTCCCGTTCGGATGGAAGGGACATAGATGTCTTACTACTTACTCTCTCTTTTATGTAGTCACTCACGTTAGTCATAAGGCTCCCTCTTTGCAGAAAAAATACAATCAGAGGGACCTCGACGCATGAGGGATCTTGGGTACACCACACATCATGTAGGTATGGTGTTACAGGCACGCCCATGTCGACGTCCCCTTTCGATTCTCAAAAGACAAGATGCAATGTGCTGCAGTTACCACTGGATGTCGGACTATGCACAGCGTGTGAATCTAAGCAGATACAACCATCAGAAATGCTTTTACGGTAAGTAATGCATGTCTTACCGCAGTGACTAGAAACCTAATCGTCCATAGTCCATTTCCCCCATACATCCCACCCACCTTCCCCCGCTAGTATGCCAAAGGGCTAATATGTACTGAGAATAGCTAGGTATCTAAGCATCTGATGTGTTCAAAGGGGTGTAATAAAAATGCAAGTTCAGTGCGGTACAAAGGAACGCACTTCTCATCTGCAAGAGTAGCACCTTAAAAGGACAGGGGGCTCTTTCTGATATCTGTGAAATTAAAAGCTTAATAGAACTAATCCATAAATCCTGGAACACAGGTAAGTCTAATCAAACTTAGTGGTAGAATGAAGCACAGTAAATAGGCCCCAAAATCTTGCATCTGCTTTAAACGTGTGAAAGCATTTTGTTCGTGGCTAAGGCTGCTGCAGCTGGTTCTTTAGTACAGAGCATCCGATCCCAAGCCAGCATTAAGAGAAGCACACAGAGGTTGTTAGTTTTCAAGGTCAACTGATTAGAGCTTACAGGACCTGCCAGTGAAAGATGTAAAGAAGGTATGGTATCAAACAGTGAAGACAGACACAAGTGATAAAATTTCAAGTGTGTTTATTGAACTTCAAATGGGTTGGTTGAACGCCTATCTAAACATAAATCTAAGGATGGGAGCAAGCTATGACCATCAAATAATAATAGCACAGTCATAGTCGTCTCTCTGTCAAAGAAAATGGCCTATACTAATAAATATATTGCCAATCCTTCTAAAAGTGTTGAAGAATTAATATGTTAGGACGGTTGAGCAGTTGGCTTCCTTTCATCATGTTTTCAGCACGGGGCAAAGCGGCACGTTCGAGCTTCGCACACACTGGCTTCTCCGCCACAAGGATACAGTTCAAAGCATAGATATCAGGGCCTTCTGCCAAAGCCTCTTTTCCAATAACAGTCTCTTACTGCAGAGTATCTGTCGTAATAAACAAAGACTCAAAGTGCCATTCCTGTTTTGAATGTTTACATGCACAAGTACTTGCTTTGATTGTTCCTCCCCCAACTTAACTCCCACACTGAACTTGTTGGCCGGCTTCACGACCATCAGTCTGGATTCCGAGCAGCCAGAGGCACGGCAATTGCTCTTTTGAACACCCGAGGAATCCCTTGACTCTAACTCCTCTGCTATCCTCATCCTTCTTGATCTCTCGTATGCATTTGGCACAGTGAACCACTCCATCCTCATAAAAAGGCTCTATGACACACTTGGTATCTCGGAGCGGGCACTGGACTGGCTCACCTCCTTCCCAACTGACCAATCTTCCAAAGTCATACTGGGCACCTTCTCCTCCCCTACTTCCTCCTCCACCTGCGGCGTGCCCCATAGCTCTATTCTTTTGCCTTGGCTCTTTAATATCTACCTTACTCTGCTGGCATGCCTCATTTCCTCCTTCTCCCTCAACTTCCAGTGCTATGCTGATGACACACAACTCTTCTTCAAACTTCCTACAGAGGCCCTTGCACCCTCCTTCATCCCTGACTGCCTTTCAGCCATCCAGGCCTGGTGTACTTCTAATGATTTTTGCCTCAATGCCAGCAAAACAGAGATCCTCCATATTGGGACCCGGCACACTACTTCTTCCCTGGACTCTGGCCTGCTTCTTTGGGCTCTCCTCCTGCTCCCTCCGCAGAAGCCAGAAACCTTGGAGTGATCCTTGACTCCTCTCTGTCCTTCCTCCCTCATACTCAGGACGTTGCCAAAAAGTCCCACTTTCAGCTTTTCCTTCTGAGAGGAATTCTACCTTTCCTCACCTTCATCCAGAGACTCAATGGTACCCAGGCTCTGGTTCTCTCTAGGCTCAACTACTGCAATAGCCTTCTTCTTAATCTACCTTCGTCCACTCTGCGACCCCTCCAGCTAATACAGAATAGGTCAGCGAGACTTATCATTGGCCTCAAGCCCAGGGACTACATCTCTCCTGCCCTACAAAGTCTTCACTGGCTCCCGATCGCAGCACAGATTAAATTCAAATATCTCTTCATCATCCGCAAGGCTGTCTGGGGCTAGGGACCACTCTATCTGATCAAATACTCCCCTTTAGACACCTGCTCTCCTCTGGCACCAACTCCTAGCATTTGAAGTGGTTTGCTAAACCGAGAGCAGGTGGTCGATCTTTCCTCAGCTCCCTTCTTTGGAACAGCCTGCTGCTCCATCTTCCTCTTGAGCAGGACCTCCTTAAGTTCCAGAAAAGTATCAAGACCTTGCTCTTTACCTCTTCCTTCCCTCCCTCTCCCCCCTGCTAATCGCACAGTAGCTTGACTGGTGTGCAGGGCCCTTATGCATCCTCTGGGCCCTGACCTCCCACATCTTATCATCCCAGCTGCTATATAGCCTCTGCACTTGTCTCGGATCACCCTTCACCAATGGAGATTGCACTTACTCTCCTCATAGCACTTCCCCTGCTGCTCTCCATGTTCACTACAGCATCTACCCCATACCCTTCCCCTCTGCACTTGCACATTCTGAACACTCACAAGGCATAGTAGGTTTGTCTTCCCATTGTCTCTTCTTATTTTGTTGTACTTAATTATATAACATTGTTGTAATTACATTTCTATCATCCCCTGTCCCCTCCCTGTTGCCCTGTGGGCGCTTTGAAACAGTATTGCTTCCTGTATAAGAACTTAACAAGTGAACAATAAACATCAGGGGTTTCCCTCTTCAGGCTGAGACCCCCTTTTTATCACAATGTTCACACTTGGTCTCCCTCGTTTGGGCTCGGACCATGGATCTCCCTCGTTAAGGCTCAGATCCTATTGTTACCTCTATCTTTACATTTGGCCTCCCTCGTGCTCGAACCATGGACCTCTGTCGTTTGGGCTCAAATCCTCTTCTTACCAAAATCGAAGGCTTTCGAATGTGCGATGGGTTTAGCTTAAACCATCGCAGGACCACTTCAAGTCACTTCGCACAATTATTTTCTTTAGTCTTATACTTTAATTTCGCTTGGCGGGATACCTTACAGAGACCTTCAATTGAGCACATTCACAGTGCCGGACGACTCTTTCAGCAGTATCATATCTTGCCTTTTCAAGTTCAAACATTCATCAGCAACTTAGCTTTACTCGTGTCTTTCATCACACATCTTTAACAATGTTCATTCTAACGCTCGTTAAACAATGTTGCCGTTTGCAACCTTGACTTCAACACAGACCAGTCTTGCATCTGTCTCCCCAACTCACTTGCTTTGTTGATCTCTCTTGCACTTCTTTGTGGAGCCAAGGACAATACCATGGCGGCTGCTGCTGCTCATCCCCGCCTTGGTCAGTTACGTGGGAGGGCCCTCGGTATCTTCAACACACAGTATCTTCAACACACAATGCAGGATTCTTTAACCTGGTTTCTTGGCCTTAGGCTGTCTGCCTTGAAGGTTTCTTAAAAGTAACAATGTCTTTCCGAAAAGGTCAAGGGCGTTGCCCTTCTTACGAACCCTTCTGGGTTTGCCGTCTTTCTCCCCTCGTTCAGCTGCCGACTCGAAACTGCTGTTCCTTTGTATGCTTTGCCTCGCTCAGAGTGTGCTGTTGTGCTCCGTCTTTTATCTGTGTGAGGAAGTTTAATTGAAGTCAGGTGTGAGTGATTGTCAGTAATTGCCTGACTTCGCCTGACCAAGGTAGCGGGACATGTCGGGTACATTGCTCGGGTGTGAGTCCGTTTTCTCCCATAGCGGGCTGTCTGTGTGAAGGTGCTGGAGAAGGGAAATGGGGGGGGGGTAAGGTTCCCACATATCCTAACTGGTAGGATGAGAGAAAGGTGTTGCAGGTGGAGGAATGCCGGGTCTCTCCATTCGCCATCCCACTCCCCGTAGACACCTCACCACGCGATCCTCCCGCACTGGTCCCTCCCGCCCCCCCCCCCGGTACTAGTCCAAAAGCGATGGCCGTGTCCTGGCTACTTGGATGACAGATCCCCGGAGACTAGCGGGGAAGACACTGTCTGGTTTCTCGCAAAGAGGAATATATGACCATTTTATCATTTAAAATAATGTAGGAAATGTGAGTTTCTAGTGAAGCCGGCAAGAACCACAGCAGTTTCACATCGCTCGCAGACCATTTTCCCTGGCCCGAGGGTTAGAGTATTCCCAATATGCAACAATTGCGCAGTAGTATGTCCGTGTTCAAGGCTCTGATGGTGTCATGGTGGGTAGCCTTTCCTATGAGAGTTAGGAAGATGTAAACGGGGCACAATAATAAAGTTCCGCTGGTCATCTCAAATGTTTCAACTGCATAATTTTGTGTTGTGGGAATTGGGGGTGGAATGTGATGTCATAACTCTGTAATTGAGTGTTGGGTGGAAAGGTTCATAGACCCAATGATCAATCGCAATGTATATGTTCCTATATGGGTCCAAAATGCTAGGGCCAATCATTTTTGTGTGGGGACATTTTTCTATGTCGCACGATCGCAGATGCTAATTATTTCCCTTTCTATAAAAGTTTCATTTGAGGGCGGTTTTTTGACATCGCCTTTTCATGCAGTTCTGTTCCGCGATCTGTTTGAATTTGGTTTCCGAGCTGCGTCTGAAGTCCTGAATAAAATAGTTTTGTGTACCGGTGTACACTCCTTTTGGACAATTTTTGAAATTTTTTGATGAGTTCTGCAAAGCGACGACTCGCGGAGGAGTGCGGGACAGCATCTGTTGGCCAGTACAAAGAGCTCAAGCTGAGATGTCCATGGACGCCACTTCCCAAAGGTCCGCCTGGTCCGGCGTGGCCTTCACTACAACCGAAAGTGCAGGCCTTTAAAGGGAGTCTTCGATGACGAAAGGTGGAGAATCTCCTAAAAGTATAAATGAGTTTACCCGTGCATGAAAGCGCCAGGGGCACGAGGGACGTTTTATGGTGTATTGGACGCAACCTTGTTAGTGGTGAAGACCGCGATTGGCTGTGCTAGTATTAGATATTAGGTCTGCCGCACCGATAGGGAGCAGGTAGACAGTGGCACATCTGTGCTAGAGCGGAGGATTGCGTAGTAAGTGGTGGACCTTGTTAGACGAGAGTTGCACGTAGTGCAGGCAATTGGTATCATTTTTTTTTTCTTGGGGAAGAGTTTATTTCAGTATATGTGCGCATGTGTTTGTCAGTAGCAGTAGTTAGTTTTCCAGTGTTGCGAAAAGTGATCGTAGTGTTCGTTTTATGTGGCTGTGTAAGTGACGGAAGCTCCCAAACCAAATTAACATGTAAATAGCGCAAAGCCACGTAGTGCGAGTCGCTGATACAGTTGAGTCTAACGCACTAATAAAGGGCTTCATTGTTAAGGCGGTGGGCCTGGGGAGAAGGCCACTTCTGTACCAATTAGATCTAACAAGGCGGACCAGGGAAGAAGGCCATTGTGTGCAAGTATTGAGTGAGAGGTCTGAAAGGGCGGGGCCTGCAGAGAAGGCCGGTGTGAGTGAAACTAGGGCGATAAAGTGAAGTGGTACGCATAACATTTGAGTGACTGGGACTGATTAACAAGAGCTTAAGGGATTAAAATAATGAAGGGACAGAAGAGAAGAGGAGAGTAGCCTAAATAGAAAGGAGTTGAGCGGAGACCATGTCATCCTGTTGGTTAGGTGGAACAGTGCGGGAGGATCACCTGGATGGGGGTCTTCGGGGAGTGGAAGTGGGACACCGGACGGCTAGACACGGTATCCCCTTCCCTGTAACACCTTTACCCCATCCTACCCGGTAGGTTCTCAACCCCCTGCCCCCCTTTTTCAACACAAACACTTTCTCACAGACAACTCACTGTGAGGGGAAAAAGACTAACACCAGAGCCGTATACCTGACATGTCACACTACATTGGTCAGGCAGGGTCAGTCAATTACTGATCATTACACACACCTGACTTCCATCACACTTCCCCACACGGATAAAAGGTGGAGCACGAAAGCACACTGAGCAAAGCAAAGCACATGAGGAAGCATAATTTCCAAGATGGCAGTTTAATACAAGCCGGAGGACGGCAGGACCAAAGAGCATTCTAAGGAGGGAAATACCCTTGACTTTCATCAACAAACCGCATCTTTGATGATCCTTCAAAAGTAGGAAACGCAAGACCTGGAATTAATGCTAAATAATCCTGCCTTGTGTCTCTGGGGCACCCAGGGTTATCCCACTGTAACGCTCACCTGATTCCCATGGAGGCGCGGGTCTTGGCAGGAAGGTGTCTATGACTCGAAAAGTGATGTGCAGGACTCGATTGGCTTCTGGGGTCGAACCTCTTCGCACTGTGTGTCGAACTCGAAGAGTGAGGTTTCTGCAGGTGAAAGAATATGGGGGTTAATGGCCTGGGTTGTTGAATGTCCCTCTCTCTTTCTCTCTCTCTCTTCCCAGCTTTTCTGTAGAGCCCCCCCAGGTCAACGTGCTCACCTTAGATAGGTGAATGCTGGGCTCTCCATCTGCGTCTGGTGCAGGGTGCCGTTGCCAGTTCCTTCACTGGAGAAACAGTGGCCTCTTGAATTCAGAGGATGGTTACCGTCGTTATCTGCACGAGCGGTGAGTTTCTGGACACCTTTTGTCTTTATAGTCTTTAAATGCGTGGCACGTTACTATTGAAGACTCTGTATAATGCTTTTCCCTTATGTATTGCAGGACTCCTGGGATGGAAGATGGAGTGAAGCGCCTGGAAATTCGTAAGTATGGCAAGCGCTCTAACTGTCTCTTTCCTTGCAGCTTAGTTCGTGTTAAGGAGACGCCGGAGTATTCGCAGGAGTTTTATTGCGACGAGCGTGAGTAAATACCTGCTTAATGTCTTTTCTTTTGTCTTTCAGATGTTGGTTTGCAGCGCCGGAGTCAGCGGAATGCTAGTAAGTTTTAACTATACTTTGTCTTCACAGGCGGCGATGCAGAATGAAGAAATCCGGAATTCACTGCGTGCCGGTAAGTATAACAATGCTTTTGTCTTTGCAGGCAAAGGTGCAGCGTGAAGACACGGCCGCTGCTGATGGATCAGGTGAGAAAGCACTGTGTGTAAAGTTGTCGTGCTAACCTGTTGTTTCTTGTCTTTTGCAGGTGCTGATGTTAACTGGATACAGGAATGGTAAGTATAATTCTTGCAGGTTCAGGATCGAAAGAGGAAAGGCTGGAACAGACTCGGTGAGCGTTCTGCTGCAGATGCAGAATAACGCGAAGCACGTTTCATCTATCGGGTGTGGTTTAAATAGCCTTGGAGTGATGAGGCGTCTTCTTCCACGGCCCCGCCTAGGTAAGAAAAGAGTTCCAGTTTCCAGAAGAGTTCCAGTGCTGTATCCAGGGAGTGGAGCTGCCCCACCCAGGTAAGAAAGTAGTTCCTGTTCACAGAGGGCTTCTAAGTGGCTGGTAAGTAAGCAGCATGGTCTGCTGCAGGTAAGTCCACCCAAGCACTTTCACACCAATTATGAGCCCGGCGCTTCCAGTGCCGGGACCGATGGCTTTGATGAGCCTGGTGCCACCGGCGCCAGGACAGGGTCCAAAAGGTCCCAGTAGGGACCGGCTGGTGCCTAGGATTAGGGTTAGGGGCCTGCTTCCAAGGACGTTGGGCTGGTCCTGGCTACTTGGAAACAGTGATCATGACACCCACGTCGATAGTCAACGAGGAGAAGCGCTTGCCGCTGTGGTACTGTCCTTGACTTCTATCACAAAGCAGCACCAAGGAAGTCAGCCCAGCCAGTGAGGTGGGGAGACTGATACCAGACCGGTCTGTGTGGAAACCAAGGTTGCAAGCAGCAGCATTGTATGAAGAAGATTATTAAAACAGCAGATGAGTGAATGAACTTTGAAGCTAAGCTAAAATACGATACCGTAGACAGAGTGGTCCGGCATCACGTGGGTGCTCATTTGAAAGTCTCTGTTAGGTATCCAACTGAAAGAGTGAGAACGTTAAAAGAAAGAGAATTGTGAAATCAAAGTGGTCCTGCAACGGGTCAAGCCAATTCCTGTGCACATTTGAAAGTCTTCGATACTTGATGTAAAATTGACATTGGGCTGAGCCCAGCTGATGGAGACTAATTGTGTAGAAGGGATCTGAGCCCGGCAGAGGGGGATTCGGGGTGAACCATGAGTCACCTGAAAAGGAAGAACCTGCGCACATTGTGCGATAAAGCATGGGTGAAAGACAGGCTCGAGCCCGGCAGAGGGAAGTCTGTGTGGAACATTATGCTAATAGGATCTGGGCCCAGTTGTGGGGGATATGGTGTGGATAATGAATCACTGAATGTGAATACTTGTGAAAATCTAGAAGGGAAAATAACTTGTTGTCTATTTGGTTGCATCAGGCCCTTTGAGCGAAGAGACTTTTGAGAAGCAAGGAGACTTATGCTCTGGAGGCCTTGATGCTGATGAGTGAACTGTAACCTCGTGGTGACCAAGCCTGAGACTGTGCTATGCTCGAGTGAACCTTCTTATCCCATGCAAAAAATGTGGGGAAGGAAGGCCAGCGGCCTGAAAACCTCACGTATCATTTTGAACACTTCTTTCTTTTTCATAACATTATTTCCCACATTATTTGTATTTAGAGGTAAGGATTGACAATAGGTATTTTTAGTATAGGCCCTTTTATTTTGAAGACACCACTAGGACTATGTTATTGTTATTTGATGGCTGTAGCTTGCTCCCATCTGTAAATTTAGGTTTAGATAGGTGTTTATCATACCTTTTCTTGAAGTTCAATAAACACCCTTGAACTGTGGTGACTTGTGTCTGTCTTACTGTTGATACCATGCCTTCCTTAAAGTTCAAGGCGGCAGAAAAAAGCTATGGAAAGGGAAATTGAAGAAAAAGGAAAGGAACACAAGAAGGGAGTCCATGAACAGAGGTGGACAGCAGGACACATACAGTTTAAAATAGACAAGTGGGGACGGGACTCTGACCACAGTAGAACTGACACGGCAGACGAAGGGCACACCAGATCAGTCTGGGAAGACAGCAGTGACAGCGATCATGGGAATGATGACATAGAGACACCCAGACTGACAGACAGGAGAACGGAAAGGTGAAGGCATAAGAGAGAGGAAGAAAGAAATGAATCAATGGGTGACTGGGGAAATAGGCTCTGAGGCAGGAAAACCACAATAGCAGAAGCATAAAGGCCACAACGTGGTAATAAATGCAGAACACGCACACAAATGCCCCTTTTACAGAAAGCGAGGGGCGAGGTTCACTACATACCATGGCAGACAATGGACAGGGACAACCTAGTTTACAGTCTACCTTCATTAATTGTGAAGGTGAACAAGTGGATTTATGTTTTTGAAAGAGACAGTAGGAATTCCATTGGCCATAGGGGATATAAAAGGTTTGTTGGCAGTATTGGTCGGGGAGAGAAGTGACAAAATATGGCAAAAGGCTGGGTATTAAGGGGTAAAGTTAAGCTCTAATACACACAATTGATCACCCTTTAACAACTATCGAGCACATGTTTAGAAGACTATAAGGGAGCTGTACCCAGACATGTCAGACGTGGGGTCTATCTTGGCTTGCAAAATGAAGCCTGACAAGGATCCTGCAGAATACATACGGTTCATACAGGAAATGTGGACACAGGAAAATAAACAGTCATGGGATGAAAAAATACCTTTGTTTTACCACATCTTAGTGAGGGGCCTCCCCGCTGGTGTGCAGGTCTCATTAGAAAAGATAGTTGGAATTGAGGTAAAGGAGTGGCTTGAGATACAGGCGAAAATTAAACACCATTGCAAAAGAAAGCAGGAGAAGGATAAGGAGACAGTCGATAATGCAACTAAAGCAGATAACAAATTGGTTTAGAAATAAATTGCAAAAATATGCATCGAGGGAGCAATACTCACAGGGCCAGTAGTGGTTCCACATGCTCAGCAAGGGGTGCTTCCAGTGGCCACGGTAATGCAGACTGTAGGTTACCGTCAGGTGCCACCCAACCAGCAATCGGGAATGTTGCATATGCAGCAGCAACCTGCATTCATATGCGTGCAGCAGCCAGGGGTTATGCAGGCATTTGGAGGAAATGGGTACATGGGACAGTCTCAAAATGGGAGGGGATACTATGCACGTGGAAGGGGAATGGGATATAGGGGAATTAATCCACGTTTCAGGGTACAGTGCTCGCGGGAATTTTGGACAATTTTCACTAACATGCCCGCTCATTGCACAGGCAGGGCAGACACAACAGGCATACATGCAGCAGACACCTCAGTAGGTGCAGGTCATGCCACAGCAGCAACAGACATACATGCAGCAGATCCCACAGCAGATGCAGGTGATGCTGCAGCACCAGCAATTACAGAGACAGCCTGCACAGGCTCAGGGTATTACTACCCAGAGACAAATTCAGGCACAGAATGCGGAAATAACGGGAACTCAAGGTACAGTGAACGTACTTCAGTTACCAGCGCAGACACAGATATCCGAAGGGGTAACAGCATTGGGGCAGAACACAATACCCCAATACATTGGAGTGACAATGTGAGCAGAAACCCATTTGCGTCAACTGTGAACACCTTTTCCCAATTGGGGTGCCCACGGGGAGTGCAAGTATGCCCTGTTCTAGTAGTAACTGAAGACCCTGAGGAGGAACCAGAGGTAGTTGCTCAGATAGGACAGAGGGTATTTTCCATTCTTGTAGATACTGGGGCAACCATATTGTGCATAAAAGGAAGAAGGATTTCCATTATCTAACAAAGATTTGGACATACAAGGCTTTTCGGAGACAATTGTAAGGAAGGCATGGTATCACAGTAAGACCGACACAAGTGATCACAGTTCAAGGATGTTTATTAAACTTTATCAGCGGTGTGAAAATCGCCTATCTAAATCTAAGATGGGAGCAAGCTAGCTATGACCATCAAATAATAATACAGTCCTAGTGTAGTCTAGTCAAATAAAAAGGGCCTATACTAAAAAACCTATTGCCAATCCTTACCGCTATGCTACAAAAAGTGTGGGATATGTTCACAAAAAAAAAACGTGTTCACAAAATGATGTCAGGATGTTTAGGCCATTGGCCTCCCGTCCCCACGTTTTTAGAACAGGACAAGGCGGGTCACTCAAGCACAGCACTCTCTTGGTCTTCTTCGGCACACGGTCACAGTTCCTTTTATCGACATCACAGACTTCTGTGCCCATGTCTCTTTTATTCAAAGTCTCTTGCCTCAGAGGGCCTGATGTACCAGAAAGAACAAAAATAAAATCCTTTCCAAATATTCAACAATTAGCTTCTCTCAGTCGGGTTCAGACCAACTTCATTCGCAGGCATCCCTCAGTCAGGTTCGCATTTGCAACAGCAATATCTTCTCAGGCGTGTTACTCTTCATCCAGGAGCCCCGACTTCCGGGCTAAGATCCCTTTCCTACAATTGGTCCCCCTCAGCTGGGCTCAGACCAATTTCAGTTTACAGACAATCAAGACTTTCAAATGGGCACAGGTTTCAACGTAACCCGCTGAGAAACCATTTCGATTTCACAGTTCAATCAATTTTACAAGCTCAGGCGGGTACCAAACGGAGACCTTCGAGTGAGCACCCACGTGGCGCCGGACCACTCTGTAGCTGGTACCTATTTCAGTTTCATAATGTTCAATCGTATACATGTTCTCTTTCTGCATACAATGTTGCTGCTTGCAACCTTGAGCACAACACAGTCCGGTCGGCTATCAGTTTCCCCAACTCACCGGCTGTGCTGAACTCGCTGGTGTTGCTTTGCTGTCGAGTCAAGGACAACACCACGGTGGCAATCGCTTCTCCCCACCTTGGCTATCAATGCGTTAGGGCCCCATGTACCTTTGACACACACTACACCGTTCTGCAGCTGCTGTTCCTGATCTTATATTTTTTTTCCTTGAGGGTTCACGAAAGTCACAGTCCTTTTTTTTGAAAATGGAAAAGGTAATTCCCTCCTTGTAGTCCTCTCTGGTCTCGCCGCTGTTCCCATTGGTTTAAACTGCCATCTCTCGGAATTGCTGCTTCCTCGTGCGTTTTGCCTTCCTCGGGGTGTGCTTTCGTGCTGTGCCTTTTGTCTGTGTGGGGAAATGTGATGGAAATCAGGTGTGTGTGTAATTATCAGTATTTGCCTGACTCTGCCTGCCCCTTGCGTGGGGACATGTCAGGTATACGGCTCTGTTTTTAGTCAGTTGTTGCTCACGATGAATTGTCAGCGAGAAAGTGTTTGTGTCGAGAAAGGGGGCGGGAGGGTTGACTTTCTAGGTATCCTACCTGGTAGGATGGGGAAAAGGTGTCATAAGAAAGGGGATACTGAGTCTCACCCTTCGGTGTCCCACTCCCCTAAATCTACCAATCCCTGTGATCCTCCCACACTTGTCTACGCCCAGGAACTGAATCCAATAGCGATGGCGGTGTCCTGGCCACCTGCATGGCAGATCCCCAAGGACTAGCGGGTGAGACACCTTCAGGTTTCTCACACAATTTTGAAAGTTCCTCTGACAAAAGATGTACCCTTGATGATAGGGACACAACATATTGTAGCACCTTTGCTGTTTTCAAAAGACACTCCCATCTATATTCTGTGGAGGGATCTACTAAGCAAATTGAACGCCACAATTTCATTCTCAGAGAAGGGGATGGTGTGCACCACACCAGGGATGTATCCAGGTCGGGTGGCAGTACTGATTCAGGCATACTACGCTCACAGTACGATGAGAGGGATACCCACACACATAGAGGTGTTTGTGTACGCTGTACACATATTGTTGGGATGGTTTCCAGGGATTGAAGGGAAGGTGTTTCGACTGTCCAACAAGATTTTTGTTCATGCCTCATTGTCCCTCCTCAGTTAGCGCAGGCGCACACACTCTACTGTACTTGGAGGAAGTAGTGGTATGAAAAGACATGATTATGCTAGTTGCCACTGATGAGAACAACATGGAATGGCGCTCAATATTATGTATTGATCCCACATTGACATTAGCAAGAGTAAGTAACACAGAGTTGTTTGCAACAAAAAACAATGAAGAAGGAGCGGTAGTATTCGATCTGAGCCTACCTTGTCCAGTACACATAACAGAAAGGGCAGAGCCTCAGATGGTCCAGATTACAAAACAGAAAGCACAATATTTACAGGAAGATTTGAAAAAAATGCCCAAGAGTTTGTGGACAACAGGAGCCCATGATGTAGGAATACTTAAAGGGGTAGGGGCGGTGCACATCAAGTTAAAAGAAGGAACACTGTTGCCACAATTAAAGCAGTACCCACTCTCACAAGAAGCAGATGAGGGCATATATGATACACTGCATGCCCTATGGCAGCATGGTGTAAAACAGGTGAGCTCAGCACCCTGCAACACAGCTATTTATCCCATTAGGAAGGCAAAGGGAGGGCCGGGGCCTTTTACAGAGAATTTACACCCTCCAAATGACTTTGAGGCAGAATATCCATTGGTTCCAAACCCGGTGACAATTTTTTGCAGCGTTCCCACAGAGCCACCCTATTTCACAGTGGTCTATTTAAAGAATGCCTTTTTTTCCATTGCACTACACCCAGATTCCAGATATCTCACCACCATTACGTATCGCGGGACGCAGTTCGAACATACTAGAATGCCTCGAGGGTACTGCGAAGGGCCTAGCATCTTCAATAGAGTGATACACATGGACTTGAGCAATGTACAGGTTGCAAGCATAGTGATACAATACTGTGACGACTTGTTAGTGTGCCGCACAACAGAAGAAGAGTGTAGAAAGGACTCAGTGACACTACTGACATTGCTAGCAGACAAAGGATACAAGGTGGACAGGGGAAAATTTCAATGCTGTCCAAAAAAGGTGGTGTGCTTGGGTCAGATTGTGTCAGCATACGGGAGAAAAATAACACCCGAAAGAGTAGAGGCCATACACGACCAAAAACAGTGAAAGAGATGTAGCAATGTTTGGGCTTGTGCAACTATTGCAGAGCATGGGTCTTTGGTTACTCCACATACACCAGGCCATTGTTGCAAGCACTAAGAGAAGCACCAAAAAAAACACATATAAAATGGACAGCTGAGATGGGCAAAAGTTTAATGAGCAAAAACACAAGTTAGTAACTCCTAATTACAAAGAGAGGTTTCACCGTTTTCACACTCAAATGGAAAAACAATGACAGCAGTACTGACACAGAAAAAGGGACATGGGCACAAGCAACTTGCTTATAACAGTGGGTCATTGGATGCAGCTTTGAAGGGACATTTCCCATGTGAGCAGGGACTTGCTGCTGCTGCATTCGCTATTGAAAAGGTTCCTACAATAACCATGGGGTTCCCAATAGTTCTGTATGTGGAACATGTATTATTTGCAATACTGGAGTAAACAAAATCAAAACTGACAATTCAGAGGTCTTCAGGGTACAAGGTAATACTAACCAACCCAGCAATCGAAGTGGTCAGCTGCAGAACAATAAACCCAGAAGAGTTGATTGCTGAAAAAGTAGAAGACGGAGATTATGTACATGACTGTGTAGCATGCATTGACCGGAGTGAAGGTAACCCCCTAGTTAAGGAAGAAGTGATCGAAGGGGGAGATATGAATTTTATTGATGGGAGTTCCAGCATTGATCAAACCACAGGGCAAAAGCACTCAGGATGCGCAGTAGTGGGGAATGGAAGGGGAGTACAATAAGGGGAAAAGTGCTCACAGACACGATTGCCAAATCATTACTCTGCACAAGCAGATAAATCAGTGGCTCTAATTGAAGCACTAAACATGTTTCAGGGCCAAGCAGTGAACATCTTCTCTGACTCGGCTTATTTCACCTCTACAGTACATTCAGGACTAGGAAGATGGGAAGACAGAGGGTTTAAAAGAATTGACGGTGCTCCCGTTCAACATGCAGCATTGTTGCGAGAACTATTGGAAATGTTACCTCTTCCGGTAGAATTAGCATTAATAAAGTGCAAAGCCCATACAAGAGGGCAGGATTTTATCTCACTAGGAAATGAAAGAGCAGACACAGCCGAAAAAGAAGCAGCATATATGCCAGAGAGATCATGTTTGCTGTACCCTGGCAATGAAGAAAAAATACTGCTAATAGCAGTACTGAAAGTGATTAAAGAGAAAGATGTACTGCCAGAAAGTTTAAATGCAACCCCAATATTGCAGATAATTGAGTTGCAGGGAGAAGCATCAGATGCTGAAAAAGAACTGTGCAAGAAGAGAGGATGCTCTCTGTCTTCAACAGATTTGGTTTGGTGACATAACAGCGCAGGAAAGGTTGTCATGCCAAGGAAACTCTTACAATTGGCATTAGAACAGCTTCACTATCCTTCCCACGTATCAAAAGCGCATGTGGCTGCAGAGATAAGTAATGACTGGTTTGTGCCAAACCTGTATGAATATGTTTGAGTATGTGAGTGATTTTATAATATGCCAAAAGTTTTTATCAGGTCACACTTTGATAGTTTTGCTGGGAACATTGCTGCTACCGGAAGGCCCCTTTCGACACTTGCATATCGATTATGTTGATATGGAAGAGAGGTGTACTTCTTACAAGTACCTTCTTTTAGTGGTTTGTCCATTCTCACGTTGGCTTGAGGCTGGTCCCTGTGCTCACAATGATGCCTGCTCTGCTGCAAGGTTTCTGGTAAGGGAGGTGTTCCAGAGGTGGAGGATTCCAGATTAAATTTGCTCTGATAATGGGCAGCACTTCGATAGCGAATTAATGAAGGAAATAACTCTTCTGGGGATAAGACATAAACTATGTACGGCTTACCATCCCAAGCCAACGGTTTGGTAGAAAAGATGTATGGACTGCTAAAATCATAATTGGCTGAGCTTATGCAAACGCTCGAAAAATCGTCAGTGCACTGCTTGCCGCTTGCTTTGGTTGCATTAAGAAACATGCCTAAGGTAGATCATCACTTGACTCCCTATGAGATGGTTACATGGCAGATAATCCATGCACCAATTCCGCCTTGTCGTACAATCTCTGATGCTCACTCTACTTCTGGTATTCTATTACGGGAATTTGATTTGTACCTCAAATAACTTTCCAAGTCTCTTAAATACATATCATTGCAGAAGAGTCCTAAAAAATCAATTTGGACAATCGGGTGAGGCAACGGAAACTTCCCTGAATCAGAAACTCTTTTTCTGGGAGACCACGACCTTGTGCGGAACGACACCGACTGCAGTGTAATTACATGGACAACGGGGATGGCTCCACATTACGGACGTTCGCAGAGACAAAAGTACTGTCTCCCAAAGCACAATATGATGGGAAGTATAAAAGAGCTTTTCTTTTCATTTTCTGCCTTGAGATTTTATCAAAAACCAGCGAAAGAGGAAACAGAAGAAGGTTGTACTGTAAAAAAGATGACCAAGAAAAAGACATTTCCCGGTTTTTGGAGCGTTATGACGTTGATATGTTTTAGTATATCTTTGCTGCTTTTGTTTTATTTATTTTTTTAAAGAAAAAAGCGAATCACAATCGAATGCAAGAAGAAAAATGGAAAGGAGGAGTGTGATGAATTAGGAGGGCATCCACCATGATGCTGAGGAAGAGCATAGTTAATTGACGGGCAATATCTGGTATGATGAAATGTTGCATGTGGGAAGGGAAAGAGTATATGGCAGATGCTACGTGTTGTCTCTCATTCCACACGTGGTAGCAATGTCCAAGGTTCTTCTGCCCCAGGCTGTGTCCAATGAGGAGGTGGGATGACTAATGCACCTGTATCTCTGTAGAACTCAAAGTTTATTCCAATGGAACAAAGTAGCTGTTCACTGGATGGATGAAGGGGAAAATGTCTGAGGACAACTATGTGAAGTTAACGCAAATGTTCCAAAATCAGGAAACAAAGCATAAAGTAGTGGAGTACCATGAGGGAGAATTACAAATAGAAGATCATAAAAGAATACAATGCACAACTAAAGAAGGCCAAAGTGTCTCCTGGTGTCATACGATACCACTTATGAGGATAGTGTGAGCAGTATGGTATGGGGAGAAATGGGAGGGGGAATAATGCAATGTCGTACTGAAGGGCTGTTGGGTTTTGAGAAAAATGTGGTAGCCAAGATTAATGAAAACTGCCGAGTTACTTGGGGAAAGTATGTTCATGCTTTAACTAGGTTACATAAAAAACATCAACCAATTGACATAAGGAACTTTACACGATTCCATTTATGTTTCAGGTCAAATGGGTTTATTTTCCTGGGAACTCATTCGGGCTGCGCCAAGGTAATGCAGAATGTAGCGCTGGTGAGGGGAACTGCAGCACTGATGAATCTGTGGTGGGCCTGCCGGTCCATAGCATATGCTCAGCTTCCGCCTGACTGGGGTGGAGTGTGTGCTCTCGTCACTTTGCACAGCCCTGCACTTGTGGTGCCTCAAAATAGCACTGCTATGAAGATCGCACTGCAGGATAATATGGCACATCAAAATGAGCAAGGAAAAATGAGGAGAAGGAAAAGGGAAAAGTACTTCTCCAGGAAAAGTTACGACAACATGGCCTCTATCCCGATGAGTACTGTCTGTTCCTTTCTGCTGCTAAATGTTTTACTTCGTTGCTACTTCCAAGAGTTTAGGTTGCAGCCAATTCGAAATAGCTGCAGCTAACCTGCTATGAGCTATTGCAACTAGCACATTTTACTGCCAAAGTATTAAAGGCAATCAAGGAGGAGATGAGGTCTTTGTGCTTGGTGTGCCACCAAAATCATTTTTTTCTGGACCTCCTAACAGCCATCAAAGGCGGGGTTTGTGCCAGATTTGGGTTAAGCTGCTGTACTGCAATTCCTTACGGTAAGGCCACTCCCGGGAAAGATGACGAGCAAGGTCAATGTAGGGCAAGCTGAAGACTGGTTGGACAGAGTATTTGCATTGGATGCCCACCTGGCTTTCTCGATTGTTTCAATTGACTGTCTCTGTGCTAGTGCTGCTTCTCATCACCTTCTGCGTTTCCAAAGTATTTTTTAATAAGCAAAAAGGACATTTGATGTTACCCTTGAGTGTTGATAAAAATAGTATTGAAATGAAAAGCAGGAAGAAAATGAAGGAGAAGATCCTGATGGAAGAATGGGTGTTTACACAACCTGCTGTAGCTGGAAATTATAACCAATACTGGATCCAATGCCTAAAAGATGGTACAGGGTGTGTCTGGGTTGGGACGATCTAAACGGCTGGGAGGAGACTGGGGAAGACGTGATACGGTTAGAAGAAATATGGATCCATAAAGAAGATCCCCCACTGGCTCCCCGTGGCTGCAAGTATCAAGTTCAAGAACCTCTGCATAATCCACAAGGTGTTCTGGGGCACCCTTCCTAAATACTCTCCCTCTAGAGTCCTCTGCTCGTCCTCCTTCATCTCTGCTGCTGAGCTGCTTTCACAAACTTAGATTTGGGGGTAGATTGTTATCCTCTGCAGGTGCCTCCCTCTGGAACAGCCTCCCTGCCTCTCACTGTCTTTATTTCTGGAAACTCCTCAAGACCTTCCTCTTCTCTGCCTCCTCTCTCAATCTCCCTTGCTAAACGCAGTTCTCTTTCTCTCCATCCTCCTCCTCCTCCCTAACTCTGTTCATTTTTTGCTGACTGGTTGCCTGGTTCACCTCCAGAGCCTTACAGGTCCCAGGCTCCCCGCCAGTCTTTTGCACTTGTCTCTGGGCCGCTACACTATGTTCAGCACTACTGCACTTTCAGCACCATGAGTGGGGCAACCTCTCTGCACTTAATTCGGGGCCCTGCTGGCCTGGACGTGTTTGCTTCTCCCCCACTCGCCTTCCTTGTACCTCCGCCTGTACGCATGCATGACCTTAATGCACTAGTACTAGTAAGTTCGTCTGTCCTGTTCCCCCTAGACCCCATTTCTTTGTTCCTCCTCCCTAGCCTGGTCGAAACTGTAATACCTCATAAACTTGCACTAGGAGAAATGCTGTCAGTACTAGTATCCCAGTTTTGTATGTTTAATCATTCAAAAACATCAAGGTCTAAGAATAATTACTGTATTCACTTATTCCTTTCCCGCCTTGAAGCACTTTGAAGCACTCCACATGTGTATAAGCGCTGTATGAATAAACAATTACAATGAAATTGCTAAAAAAAAACGAGAAACCCAAAAAGATTCAGTTATTAATAAATTAATAAAAGCGGAGAACAATGTAATAAAAATTCAAGTTCAGCGTGGTATGAAGGAACGCACTTAACAGCTGCGAGAGTAGCACCAACAAGGGGATGGGGGCTCTTTCTGATATCTGTGAAATTAAAAGTTTAATACAATGAATCCATAAATCCTGGTGCACAGGTAAGTGTAATCAAACTTATTGGTAGAATGAACTGCAGTAAATAGGCCCCAAAAGCTTTTTTCTGCTTTAAGCGTGTGCAGGCATTTTGTTTGCGGCAAAGGCCGCTGCAGCTAGTTCATTAGTACAGAGCATGCGATCCCAGGCCAGCATTAAGAGAAGCACACAAAGGTTGTTATTTTTCGAGGTCAACTGATTAGAGCTTACAGGGTCTGCCAGTAAAAGAGGACTATATGACCATTTTATAATTCAGAATCATATAGGAAATGTGATTTTCTAGTGAAGTCGACATGAACCACAGCAGTTTCAAATCGCCCACAGGCCATTTTCCCTGGGAAGAGGGTTAGAGTGTTCCCAATATGCAACATTTGCGCAGCAGTATGTCCGTGGTTCAAGGCTGATGGTGACATGGTGGGTAGACGTTCCCATGAGAGTCAGGAAGAGATGACCAGCGCAGAATAATAAAGTTCAGCTGGTTGTCTCAAATGTTTCAATCACATAAGTTTGTATTGTGGGAATTGGGGTTGGATTGTGACATCACAACTCTGTAATTGAGGGCAGTGTGAGAAGGTTCATGGACCGAATTATCAATCGCAATGTATGTATTCCTATATGGGTCCAAAATGCAAGGGCCAATAATTTTTGTGTTTGGAGATTTTTTCTTTGCGCACGATCGCAAATGCTAATTATTTTTCTTTCTATATACGTTTTCATATGACAGCAGTTCTTTGATAGCGCCTTTTGAAGAAGTCCAATTTAAGCGATCTGTTTGAATTTGCTGTCCCAGTTGTGTCTGGGGCCCTGAATAAAAGTGTGTTACTTCTTGCACTGGCGCATACTCCTTTATGACTACTTTCGTAATTTTTTGGTGAGTTCTATGAGACAACCCCTGATAAAGGGGACTGGGGTTAGGCGCCGGAGGGCAGGACCTTGGTGCTCCCAGCGCTAAGCTAAATTTAAAGGGGAAGCTCAATTCTGCACTGCCAAAGGTTTCGGTACTGTCCCCATGTTGGGATACGCCCACAAGGATGGAGGAAATGGGACTATGGACTATGAGTAATCTAGTCACTTCGGTGAGTAAATTATCAGTAAAAGAAACTAAGGTTGTCGCCACACAGAATCCCTGTGCATTCATGGCAATGCCAGACTTTGGGCATTTTCACTCTCGAACACAGGAACAAGTCGCTCCGGTGTCTACAAGAAACAAAAATGTGTTGCCTCCTATCGTCACCTTGACGCTTGGTTCGTCTTGGGGTGTCTGGTATCACTGATAGTACTGAACACATCAGGTTGCTCTGTGGGCTGTCCTATTGTGGGTATAATTTAATTCCATTACCCGTGAAAGGATTTCCTCCTACCACGGTCACACTCCCTATCATGGGTGTAGGTGCTTGTGGGACTCCTGTATTCGTATTCCATTGTGGTGCTGCTGCTTGTTACTTCTGTACGTGTGCTCGTATAAACACTTGCTGTAGATACCATTGTGACATCTGTACTTGTGCTGGACCTTGCTGTGCTTGCTGTATTTGCGGCACATGCATCTGATTCTCTGTGTGATCTTGGGCATAATACTCCTGTGGTTCTGCATTATAATGTGGAGAATAACTCAGCCCCCCCTTGTGAAGCTTGCCAGTTCTGTTGCATGCACCTTCTACTTCTACAGGATCTGGCTATATGTCCATCCTCCCGCAATTCCAACATTGCTGTGGCTGTCCTTCATTAAAGCCTCTTCCTCCTTGAAAGTTTTGAAACCCCCCTCGTCCTCCTCTAAGTGCATCCCTTCTACCTCGTGGCCAAAAAGTATACACACTCTGATCCGTAGGAAACACTATATTACTTTGCTGTGCTGACTGTACTTCTTGTGTTACCACACCTTCACCACTTGTCAATACTGCACCTTCTATAGCACATTTTTGCAACTTTTTCTGAAATATCTTTGCTTCCTCTTGCTTTCTACCCTCAACTTTTTTCTTGTTCTTCTCTACACTCTACAATAGTCAACTGTATTTCTGGACGGGGGCTTTGCTGCCATTCCCAACTATTTCTTCTTTTTGCCATTGCACTGTGTTGAGCAACCCCTGAAACAAAATGTGATAAAATAATGCCACTGTCGGATCCCACGGTTCTCTCGTCTCAAGTCTCCAGCACTCTTGTATCTCTTGAATAAATTCTCACCAATTTTCCTCGTCTTAATTGCATCCCTATCTGATGTGTCAGGATACTGTACTCTAAGCGCTCTCCATACATCTGCACTACAGTAATTAAATGGTGCGCCATCATGTGGCGTGTTTTGTGCTGTTACACTCGCATACCCTGCTCGTCTCCAAATGTTGCCAGCTCTCTCCCCTAGAATGGCTGCCAGCAGTCCTTTTACATCACCCACTGTTAACATATTTCCTGCTTTCATTATTTCTAATTCATAATTCCATTTCCCTGTACCTGCAGTCAAACTAGGCAATTTACATTTCAAATTGGTGGTGGTCTTTCAGAATATGGTGTTTGGTTCTGGTGTTTTCCCCTCAAGGTCTTCTAAATCTGACCATTTTACCCCTTCCACTACACTTGGGTCTATTGAAAAAACTACATGCACCCTCTATTATCCCCTTCCTCATCATCAAGATCGATCTGCTTAGGGACAGCGATCTATGCTCTTCCATCAACGTATTATCTGTTCCGCTGCCTGTTTCCTTTGGGGGGAATCCCGTGATGCTCCCCATAGCCTTTTAACCATCTTTCTCTCACATCTGTCTATATTGATCTCCGATCCTCTTCCCTATGCCTTCTGCCTCATGTTCGTCAGCCCATGTCTGTACCCTCGTTGTCCCTTGCAACTCCCTCTAGGGTTGCTGTGACCCTCTCTCTGCCTCCCATCGCTCTTGCGCTTCAATAGGTCCTGTTGGGAAGGAACCAGGTTCCTGCCGAACCCAAAAGCGCTTTAGAGTTAGGCAAGACATCTTCCAGGAACTATAATGGACTAGGGGGGAGGAGGGGCACTGGGAAGGCTCTCTTATGCAAGCCTAGTCACACACATAGGCGAGCACTAAAGAAGGTCGTTATTGTCTACAAAAGGATATATAGGCACAATTTACTATTAGTTGGATAGATTTTTGATGTCAGAGCCCAGACATTGTAAAAGCTTAGTTAGTGCTGTAGAGGAGTCAAACACCCTCTCCTCCCTAGAAGGAATGTGGCCTGTGGGATCTAAATAGACCACAGATGCTAAGTGTGCAATGTTCTTCACTATGGCCAAAGTACGAACTGACTCACCAGGTGTCCACTGTCCGTAAAGGGTCCATGCAGATTAATAATAGGACTCGTATGTGTTGTGCGGCAAAGTGCATAATGGGTTAAAATATAAGTCTAAATTGGGGAGGAAACTACAGACCCAGATAACGTGAGCGAGATGAGTGGAATATGGATAGAATGGATAAAATATGTTTGTACATGGAAAATAATGATTCGTTTTCCTTGGTCTTGCCCTCAAGGTTGTAAAAGTCTGCAGAGCTGCAATGTGTTTTTGCATAGTTAGCAAAATGAGTTAGTAAAATGGAGGAAGGTATGAGCCGCAGTGTGTTTTTGCATAGCTAGCAAAACGTAGAACCGCATGCCCTGACAAAACCACTGACAACGAAGAAAGAAAGCTTTGAAGCATCCTTATTATGGAAAAAAGACTGATTGGGCTGAAGTCGTGATCCAGCTGCAGTGACATCACCATGGCAAGGTTGACCTATATAAAACCCTGCTTGAAACCACTTTGGCAGGAAGGAACGGGAAAAGGGACAGGAGAAGAACTTTCAGGCAGCCAGAGTCCTTTGTTACCATCCACATTTGTAAAATTAAATTGTTATCCTTACAAAATCGCCTTGGCCTTATTTCCCTAGTGGGGTGTATTTATTCTGACGTGAGCGTTTTAAGGGACACCCTTACAGTACCCATACTTCTATTAACAATGTGATCTATTTCATCATCTCTTTGTTCCCTACTCCTTCCCATTTTTTCTTCCCGTCTCATCTCCCTGTCTTCTTCTTCCTCTCGCCTTCTTTGCAACATACGTTACATTCTTTTATTCTCTGGGCTTCTATTTCTCTGCGTTCTGTTCTCTTCTCTCCTTCTCTTTCTTTTGTTCCTTCTTCATTCTTCCCTTCATTTCCTTCTCCTCCTCTTTACATGCTCTTTCTTATTCCTTTTCCTTCTCTTCCTGTGCTTCTTTCTTCCCTCGAACACCATCAATGCCCTTTGCATCTAACTTGAGTAATATCTGTCTTCCCGTCCATTTTTTTTGTGCTATAATCCCTTCCTTGACTCTATCCTTCTCCTCTTTTCGTCTTTTAACTTCCTGCTCAATTTCTTTCTGTCTACATCTTCGTTCATCACACTCTTTATGTTTGTTGTGCACTCATATTTTTCCGTTCCTTAGTCTTACTTGCTTCCATGCCGTCTTCAGTATTGTAAACGGGAGGTGCGTATATTGAATTTACATACACTGCCATCAAGTCCTTAAACGATAAATTCCCTCTGTATCTTTATTTGTGCTATCTTTTTTTGGAGGAATTAGAGGAGCTGAGGACTTTACGTCTTCCTCTTTATGCTGATTAATCATCCACTCCTCCCCGGGTGGGTCTTCTTTCTCATTTTGATACATCTTACATAATTCTAAAACAGCTAACATCTTTTGTAACTTCTTCCTGTTGTATGTACCATACAAATACATTGTCATGTTTTGCAGTACTGTTTTTGACAACAAGCCTTCTTGAGGCCACGGCATAAGTGTTTTATTAGTCGTTCCCTTCACCCACTTTGCATGATAGTGCCTAATTTTAGGTGTATACCCTGGTAATGTCCTGCATATTTGTAAAAGGCGCGTGTCCCCCATGATGGTAGGTCGATCTCAACTGCTAATACTTACCGGATTCTTAAATCACTCAAAACACAAAAATCTATTTAGGAAAGCACGATCAATCACTGACTTTTTACCATAAAACCAAATTCTTTAACCAATTTTAAAATCTCTAAGATATTGTTTCCCTTTAATTCTTAATTTATATTTCTATCGATTCTTACTAGCCTGTTGTTCTATTATTATCTCTGTACAAGCCTTTATTTAATTTGACATATTTCTTCTCAATTTTATCCTTCTCTGATTGATGTGAATCACTTGATTTTAAGGCCTGATAATTAGTTAATTTTATGGGATGGTGTGACGAACCTTGTTTTATGATGGTGCTGGCGATTGGTTGTTAACCGAACGTTGTAGCCATTAATTGAGTTGCTAGATAATTGAAATAATAGAGAAGGGGCTCCTGACTTGTTCTCATCAATAATGGTTTAATGTGGTAACACACATAATTCACAGGTCTGGCAGGGCATGCCAGGCGAAGGTGAAACAAGAGCCGACACGCGTTTCGACCGTAAGTATTGACAGACAAATTGAAAAATGCTGAGCCCCAAAAGAGCAGATGGGAAGAAGAAGATGAACTCTGTTATACGACCTTGAAACAGCCCCTATGCCTTATGCCTTTTCCAAAGAATTCATCCTCCAGACTGATGCTTCCTTACTGGGATTAGGAGCTGTTCTGTCCCAAATCCATGAAGGTTTAGAACACCTAATAAGCAGAAAGCTCTTCCCCAGAGAAAAGAACTCCTCGGTCATCAAGTTAGAGACTTTGGCCATCAAGTGGGCATTGATTTATCTGAAGTATTACCTCATGGGTCTTAGGTTTTGCCTGATAACAGATGACTCGCCTCTAGTCTGGATCAGTCAAAGGAAGGATTCCAAATCTCGGGTAATGCGGTGGTTCCTGGACCTTCAACCTTACTGCTTCCCTTTGGAACACCGAAGGGCCAAGAGCAAGCTAATGTAGACTTCCTGTGCCGGTTTCCATGTGAAGCACGCCGGTCCAACCCGCATTGGGAAAGGGTATGTGAGAAACCTGAGGGTATTCTCTTGTCAAGCGGCCAGGGAAGGGCCATCGCTTTTGGATCCTGACCCTGTTTTTTTTCTAGGCGAGGCAAGGTATGACAAGTAGGACACTGACACAAAAGTTGCCATTTGTAAAACCTTTATTCAATTTTAGGGGTTTGGAAAAACTCCTACTTTGCCCTATAGCTAGGATGGCAGTAGTCTTGACCATCAAAGAATACGTAAACAGTCCTAGTTGAGTCTGTCAAATCAAAATGGCCTATACTAACAAAACCTAATGCCTGCCCTACTTCTTTTACAAAGAGTGTTTAAAGGAAAATATGTATGCAAAGGAAATCCGTGTTAGATGTAAGGAAGGCATGGTATCAACAGTAAGACAGACGCAAGTGACCACAGTTCAAGGGTGTTTATTGAACTTCAACAAGGGTATGATAAACGCCTATCTAATCCTAAATCTACAGATGGGAGCAAGCTACGACCATCAAATAAAAATAATAATAATGCAGTCCTAGTGGTGTCTGGTCAAAAAGAAAAGGCCTATACTAAAATAAAATAAACTATTGCCATCCTTACCTATAAATACAAATAGTGTGGGATAATGTTTATGAAAAAGAAAGAAGTGATCACAAAATTATATGTCAGGATGTTCACACCGTTGGCCTCACTTCTCCACGTTTTCAGCACGGGACAAGGAGGTTCACTCGAGCGTAGTACAATCTCTGGCTTCTTTGGCACGAGGATACAGTTCAATCACTAGCATCAGGGCCTTCTGTGCCCAAGTCTCTTTACCTATCAAAGTCTCTTGATTAAGAAGGCCTGAGCTCCAAAACAAATGAAAATATGTTTTCCTCTTACAATTACTCTATTCAGGTGATTCACTATTCACCCTAGATCTCCCTCAGCCGGGCTGAGAAATCTTTAATACAAGGATAGTCACTTTAGATACCCCTCTTCCGGGCTCAGATCCCCTTTCACAATGTGCATAGAATATTCTTTCTCGGGTGACTCAAGGTTCACCCCGGATCCCCTCAGCCGGGGTCAGATCCTTCCTCTTACACAATTAGTCTCCCTCAACCGGGTTCTGACCAATTTCAGTTAACATCAACTATCGAAGACTTTCGAATGTGCACAGGCTTTAGCTTGACAGGTTGCAGGGCCACATTGATTTTACAATTCCTTTTTACATTTACCACCTCTCAGTTGGCTACCTAACAGAGACCATCGAATGAGCATACACGTGGCACTGGACCACTCTGTTTACAGTATCTGTCTTTGCTTCCAAAAGTTCAGTCACTCAACTGCTGTTTAATTATTTGCATCGCTCGTCACATACGCTTCACACACTTCTCTTCAGATTTCTCTATCCAATGTTGCTGGTTGCAAACTTGGCTCTAACACAGACCGGTCTGTATTAGTGTCCCGACTCACCGGCCGTGCTGACTTTGTTGTAGAAGCCCAGGACAGTACCACAGCGGAAAACGCTCCTCCCCGCCTTGTCTATTGACGTGGGAGAGCCCCAGGTACCCCCCGACACACAATTCAGATTTCTCCATCTTTAATTCCAGGTCTTATGTTTCTTATTCTCAAAGGCTCTTGAAAGTAACAGTCTTTCTCTGAAAAGATCAAGGGCACTTCTCTGCTTGCAACCCTCTCTGGTCTTGCCGTCTTTCTCCTCATATTAAACTGCCACCTTGGAACTGCTGCTTCCTCGTGTGCTTTGCCTTGCTCGGAGTGTGCTTCCGTGCTCCATCTTTTATCCGTGTTGGGAAGTTTAATGGAAGTCAGGTGTGTGTGTAATGATCAGTAATTGCCTGACTCTGTCTGACCATTGTGTTGGGACATGTCCGGTCTACGGCTCGGGTGTTAGTCTGTTTTCTCTCACAATTAGCTGTTTGTGAGAAAGTGTTCGTGTTGGGAAAGGGGGTGGGGGGTTGAAGTATCCTATCTGGTAGGATGGGGAAATGTTGTTACAGGGAAGGGGATACTGCATCTCGCCATCCGGTGTCCCACTTCCACTCCCTGAAGACCACTCATCCAGGTGATCCTCCCACACTGGTACACCCCCAGGAACAGGGTTCCAAAAGCAATAGCCATGTCCTGGCCACCTGGATGACAGATCCCTGGGGACAAGCGGGTGAGACTCCTTCAAGTTTTTCACATAGAATATAAAGAATAAGTGTGGCTGAGCCCGCTCTCCTCCCCGTTTAGACAGTACGTAGTAAGGCGGTCCCCATAGACGGGATGACACACTCTCGCTGTGGTTCTCAAAACAAAGGCTATTCAAAACATGGAGCGAGGCCAGCTGGCCTTCCACGTTAAAGTCTTTCTCTCCAGCTGTCAAAACACAGTTCAACAAAAAGTTCACGCCTGTCACTCTGTCGGGCTCAGACCTTTCGAAGTACAACACTTCCAGGGACTCCCTTCCCCAGGCTTAATTCACATCCTTTAGGAGTACCCTTCCCCTAGCTTATCACACTTCTGGTCTCCCTCAGTCGGGCTCAGACCTTTTCCTGATGTCGAAGACTTTCGAATGTGTATGGCTTTTACTACAGACCTCTGCGGGATCACTTCTACTTTCCCTTTAGCTCACTCTTTTATGTTATTTGCCCCAGTGTCTCTTGGTCTGGGTAGTTCAATGTCATAAGCACAAAAGTTCAACATTCACCTTCTACTTTCCCTCTTTTCTTGGGGTTACTTTTGATCACTGCATTTTATAGTTCATTCACTTTATCGCTTCATAACAAAAGCGTTTCACCTTTCACTGAGATTTTCGTGTAGGCTAGTTTATTTTGCCGGTCCAGTCCGCTACTCAGTATCACTGGTTTCACAGCTGTCGATATTTCAAAGTTCATCACAGTCCTAACTTCCTCCGTGTCTCATCCACACACGTGCCGCCTTCAATTCTGCGGTGTATTGTTGCTACTTTAATATTTCCTCAACATACACCGGTCTTTCATGTCGCTTGCTAACTCACCGGCTGTGTGCATTTCTTTCTCGTCTTTGCCCTTCTCAATTCATGAGTCAAGGTTAATACCACAGGATTGGCCTTGCCTCCCCAACTCAGCCTTTCACTCAGGAGGGTCACTGACTGTGATTTGACCTTCTCCACGTGTCTTTCACTGCCTTCTTGATGCAACAACCTCCTGGAGGGAACTCCTGGGATTCTCCACCCTTTGCTCTCGCCACTAGGTCCGTCACTCTGCTCCAGTAGGTTTGCCTTCACCAAGGAAGTTCTGCTCTTGCTCATGTTCCACTTTGCTCAGAATGTGTCTCTCTGTTCCGGCTTTTATCCGTGTGTGGAGAGCTAATTGGTATCAGATGTATGCACTTAAAGTCAAGTGCCGGACTTTGCCTGACCCGATTAGCAAGACATCTCCAGTGTGATGTGTAAGGGTTAACTTCTTTACTCTGTCGCCCTCTTCCTCAGCCCAGTGTTTGTGTGGGGGGGGGGCGAGTTAGGACGTTGGAGGATCCTAGATAATAGGATGGGTCATGGCTATGGGAAAGAGGGGATTACCGCGTCTTACCATCGGTCGTCTCACCCCTACTACCTAAAGATTCCTCACACAAGTGATTCTCCTGCACTGGTCCACCCACAGGAACTGGATCCAAAAGCAATGCCGTGTCCTGGCCACCCGGATGACAAGTCCCCGAGGACTAGCAGGTGAGGCACCCTTTGGTTTCTCACAGGGTGGAGAAGCGAGGTTGGATCACCTGGTTGGGGGGTCCTCAGAGATTGGGAGTGGGGTTCCCCTCAGTGATACATGGTATCCCCTTTTCACTATTCATGACCAACATAACAATCCCCCGACCTTTATGGGCTACTGTATGTCCTCTCCCCTCATTTGTCATCTGAAAGTACAGGGAAGAGGAAGAGGAGGAGACAGAGTAATGAACACTATACCTTCATATTACCACTGTGAATACTATCTTCATTCGCATCTAGATAGGTTTGAAGGCGGGCTAGTGGCACATCAAGATATAACAGTGAATATTTACATGTGTCATATAGACAGGATTGAGAATGTTAGCCAGTGCAGAATCAAGATAGAAATGCAGAGATAATCGCGCACCTCATCTAGAAAGAAAGTAGAAATCCAGCACACATCACTTCTAGATAGCAAGGCCATTAACCAACCCACTAACAATTTTACCCCTCTGCATACACCTCTCAAACTCTAATCAAACACAACCATAACGCACGACCAACCACACAAGCTCCACTACACTGCAACAACAAAACAAAGCACACATAGCTTCACAAAAACAGCACACGATGGATACCGAACGGAAAGTGAACGTTGTTAACCGAACTAAAGCTGGTCTCTTGCACTTATCCCGCTCGTTCCCACTAACTTCTCGACCCCCTTTCCTTTTCCGATCTTCCAGAGCGCCAGGGGACCACTCTGGTGGTGATAGTGTGCGCTACAAATATCCTTTAATATTAACATTAACACACTGGTACTGGGGGGGCGTGGCTACACAGCCATGTGAGAGGTCGCGAGTCCAAGAGCTCCTGCCGATCCATAATAATCCTTGGAAAAAGCCATGACTACGGACTGCAGAGAAGCGCAATATTGAAGAGCAAAACGTACGAAGATGCAAGGACTGAGGTGCGCATGAAATTAAAAGAATCCAATGCGCCGACTGATGCATATGGGTGAAAACAGTGGCAGAGAGCCTATACAGTGGAAGAAAAGGAAGATGGCGACCAGGCTGAACAAAGGACCAGAGCCGCGAGGCTGACCAAGACGAACCAAGAAGCAGGACAGCCGTGACAAGCTTAAGGAGTGATTGGAACTCGGCGATCCCGGCGTACATAATCGGCTGGGGGAAGGAAACGAACAGTTCTGCATATGGGCAACAAATGCAAGTGTCCCTGTAATGGAGAGACCACACATGACTCTAGTGGAGCAGAGTCTGAAACCGAACGCCATCATTAGGCAGTAGCATGACGGAGTACCGGAAAGCACAGGGAAGCTGGATGGTGCGTCCCCTTTAAAACGTAGAGAGAATCGGAGCCCCGCAATGACACAGTAATATAGTAACCCATGATACGGTTACAAAGTTAATACAAGCTTCTGCGTGGCCGCGGGCGCACACATCTGCCTTATGTGTAAAGAAGACACAAAGCGGTGCACAGAGGAAGAGACAAAAAAGGTGGGCACCGCCGAACAGGGCGTGCTAAAGACATGCAAATAAAGAACACTCATTGGCGCTGACATTGTGTAACACGAAACGGACACAGGCACGGACGAAGCATGGGGGGTGCTTCCAATATAAAAGTCATCTCACGGGAGAAAGATCCCCACTCCCTGCAGGCGAGTGAGAGGAACAACACTGACTGCAATAAGGACCTAAGACACAGCTGTGCGCAAGGAACCATGGCGGCTGCAGCTGTTTGAAGCCCGCAGGCGACACCGACCGAAGGAGAAACAGCAGGTCGGGCCCCACGCCTTGAGAGCCTTGTAGGTTGCTCTGGAGCCAGACAGGAATTTTAGTTAACTGCAGCATATCTGTGAGAAAATGTACAGTGCAGACCGTTGGGGGAAGTGAGCAGAAGACCTCACAAGAATTGGATCAATACTAAACTGTGACCACAACTCACGATCTGCCTGGAAGACCGCAGCACGTAGAAGGGCACAATATAGGCCCTCAGACCCCAAAGGCAAAGTGCACACAGACATAACACACCGTAAGAGAGAAGGACATAGTACCTAGGAGAGCCCCAATATTGCAGCACAACTGAATGCAAAAGGGGAAGCAGTGAACATAACACATGGGACATAAGGAGAAATAATGCCCTGGAACGCTGCGCAATACAACACATAAAGGGATTCAAACAATGTAACTGCTGCCAGGGATCCACCACAAAAACCATATAAGGCAAGCGCGCAGCACGACTCGAAGACAACTGGAGATGGTCGGGGGGAAATAAATATCCAGAGTTGGTAATTAAAGTAACTGGCTCGCAACAACAACAAAGCATGGCGAGCTGAAGCTGGAAGCGCGCTCAGAGACACAAACATAAGGAACCCAACGAAGGACACTGGCAGACGCACCACAGCAGGGCTAAGAGGCGAGACAATTATGGAGAATGCTATGCGGAGGCAGGGAGCAGATCCATGCACATGGATATAAGGATGGCAATGTGAGGTACCAGGGGACACACCAGAAGGAGGCCCAGCGGTATACACCGAACCAACGGGCCAGACACAAGGCTAACATGGGACCACGAACCCTGATGGGCAGACAAGGTGACACGGCCTAATGAAGGCTGGCACACAGAAGCAACAGTGGTGATAGCGACTAGGAGACGTGGGAGGGCACAAACCATTTGAGGGAACACACAAACAGCACATGTGAACCCAAACCTAAGCCTTCCCCATGTACCACAGTTAACTATAAAACAAACCCGGTGAGCCAGAAACTACACTCCTGATAACCAGAACCAAGACCCACAACAACATCAAGATGACGAATCAACAGACGAAGACAAAAGATAAACAACCAACGCTGGAGGAATACGCAAGAACACCGCAGCTGACAGGAGCAGCAAGGAGAAAACCACTCCCCCCCCGCCCCCCCACGGACACCACCCCGGCGCGTAAACATTAACAAATCCTGGACGCAATTGCGGATTTGAAATTAACATGGGAAACTGAACTGGAGTCAGCTATGGTTGAACTTAAGGCAGCACTGGAACTCAGAGTTGGCGCAGTCCAGGAGGAAGTTAATCTTCTCAGAGCGTTAGCGCAACGCACAAGCGAACTGGAAAAAGAAGTGACTCCAAACACAGCTGCATGTGCGGCCCACACATCGGAGATCCATATCCTGAAACAACACGTGTGCAATCTGGAAAATAGAGCAGAGGAAGCAGAGGACGGGCTCTGAGAAATAACATTCGCACTTTGGGACTACCGGAAGGCGCAGAGGGATCAAACCCAACGGACTATGTTGAGACTATGCTGCTGCAAGAAATAGGGGGAGGGGCATTTATCCAAGGATTTGCAGTGTAAAGAGCGCACAGAGCCCTAACAAGGAGACCACCGCCAGGAGCCCCCCCCCCCCCCCCCCCCAAGACCAATAATTGCCAAATTCCTGAATTACCGAGACAGGGAGAAGATCCTAGAGCACTTTCGGAAAGGAGGCACGATACAAAGGGCTTCAGCGAATATTACAGCGTACCCGGACTACACACTCTTGGTGCAGAGATGACAAATGAACTATGGGTCAGTGAAGAAAAGACTGCGAGAGACGGGCTTTAAATATATGTTGATGTATCCGGCAAAATTGAAGATCTATCACGAAAACAGAGCTCTGTTCTTTGACACCCCTGAGGACGCAACAGAGTGGCTGGATGCCCAGAACTGCCCATCGGAAACAGACAACCAGAAAGAAGATTGATCAGACAAGTAAGACAGCGCATGCAGTAATCGAGGTGCTGTAAAACCAGACACTGGGACTTGAATATAGGTCAGAGCGAAGCTAGCTGAGATAGACAAAAGGTTGGTTAAATAAAGAGATATGCTTGGGCATGGCGCACAAGCACTAAATTGCAGGAATCTTGATGAACTCGCTATCACTCCCCCACACATAGCTTAGACAGGTTAGCGACAGACGAGTAACCTCCTTCTGGGTTCCTAATATCGGCAACCCCGAAAAAAGGACCAAATGCGGAAAGCCTGAGATCCAGGGATGGAGCTGGGCAACAGTTGGGTATGGGATGGGTGTGGAGAGGCAAGGGAGTTGGGAAGTGTGTAGTGTACTTAGTTGAGGAGATGCGGGTGGAGGGGTAGTTGGAGGTGTTATGTTAAAATTAGACAGGGAATGAGCTCACAACCACGCCAAGTTACTAGAAGGGAAGGACACGGAGGGAGAAGGGTAGGGGTGACAATGGGAGACCTTAGAATAGTAACCTGGAATGTCAGAGGTCTTAACAGTTACCTGAAAAGAAACAAGGTGATGATGTACCTGAAAAGGCATAAAGTAGACAAAGCCTTATTGCAAGAAACCCACCTCACTAACGAAAAACTAGAGGTGGTGAAGAAAAATTGGAAAGGGACCACCACGGGAGCAACGTATTCTGCATATGCCAGGGAGGTAATCACCTGGGTGGCACCACACGTTCCCTTCCAGTTGCTACAGGCCACGGAGGAGCCGGACGGGAGATTGGTAGTGATCCGGGGGTTGTTAGAGAATAGAGAACTGTGCATTATAAATACTTATGCCCCTAACCAAGACACAGTGGCCTATTTTAAGACACTATATAGTAAAATCAGCCCCCACATAGGAGGCGCAGTTATATGGGGCGGGGACTTCAATTGCACGCTGAACCCCGAACTGGATAGGTCAGACACTAAATTAAATAAGCCCACCTCTGCAGCAAAAATGCTACAAGCCCTGTTGAGAGACTTCAGGCTGGAGGACATATGGAGGCAGCAACACCAGAACGATAGGCATTATTCACAATATGCTGCACCACACAACCTCTATACGAGACTGGATTATATGTTCGTCGCTTCAGAACTTGCCGGGGAAATGACGGGCTCTGAATATAAGGCTAGAATATTATCAGACCACTCCCCCCTGGTCCTGGAGTGGCGACATCAGCCCCCTAGAGCCAGGATCCCAACATGGAGGCTTAGAGCCGAGGCACTGAGGGATACTGCATTCTGAGAGGACCTATGGGAGGAGATAGTCAGGTACTTCGAAAATAATACAGGAAGCGTGGAGTCGGAGGGCACCCTATGGGAAGCCGTCAAGGTGGTAGTGAGAGGGGCGGCCATATCAAAATCTAATGGGCTGCAAGGAGGCATAGAGCGAGAGTTACAGGAGACAGAAAAGAAATTAGAAGTATTCATGAAAAGAGAGGGCACCTCACGGGAAGATGCTGAACAGATGAGTCAACAGGCGAGTAGAGGGCTCTGGGAGAGGCTATGCAACCTGAACTACAAAAAATACATTGAAAGACAGCACGCAGGGGGAGATAAACCGGGAAGGCTTCTCGCATGGCTATACAAGAATGAGATACCAAGAACAGCGGTTAGGGAGATAACTGGAGACGAAGGCCAAGTCTGGAACACCCAAGAGGGAGTGAACGAGGGATACCTTACATTCTATAGGGAGGATACCTTAGATTCGATAGAAAGTACCTGGACGCCCCAATCACGATTGAAGAATTAGAGACAGTGGTAATACACCTGCCCACGAGTAAAGCCCCGGGGACAGACAGGCTCCCTAGTGAATTCTATAAAACATATGGACAAGAAGTACTCCCCCCACTGCTAGCAATGTTAAACGAGGCCTTCGAGAAAGGGAGACTGCCGGAATCCCTGAAGGAGGCGATGATTATCCTACTCCTCAAACCTGACAAGCCGAGCACAGAATGTGGGTCGTACAGACCCCTATCCATGCTAAACCAAGATAGTAAAATTCTCACAGCCGTACTGGCGAATAAATTGACGAGGGTAATAATTAAACTCATACATCCCGACCAAACCGGATATGTCCCAGGCAGAAGTATTTCAGAAAACCACAGGAGGCTCCACCATATTACAGAACAGGTGGAGGGAGACCCAAGTGAGATAGCAGTAGTCTCCCTAGATGCAGTGAAGGCCTTTGATTCCGTCAGGTGGCCCTGGATGATGGCTGCATTGAGAGAATATGGGATGGGACCGGGATACTGGCGGTGGATAAAAATGGTGTATAGCTCCCCAACTGCTAGGGTCAAAACGGGAGCGGTTATCTCAGACAAATGGCAATTTAGCAGAGGCACAAGACAGGGCTGCCCATGGTCCCCAATGCTGTACATCCTTGCGCTAGAACCATTAGCGATTTACTTGAGACAGCAATACGAAGAAATAGGGGTCTATACGAAGGTGGGGCCACACTTGATATCACTGTATGCGGATGACATGCTGCTGTATTTGCGGTACCCAGAAGAAAACTTGCAATACACCCTGGAAGTGATGGAGCGTTACGCAACTCTGTCGGGCATAGCAGTGAACCCTAAAATATCGTGCATGTTCCCCTTCGGGAGGTCCAGGGGAGTCCTACGGGAGAACTGACCTGTTCTGCAGATCGCCCGGGAGACTAAAACATTCAGGTACCTGGGGATTAACGTATATCATAGGATTGAAGACGAGCGCAAATATAATACGGAGAGAGCAGTGGAGGGAATCAAGAATAGCATGGGGTTCTGGGCAAAGCTCCCCCTGGCCATGGTGGGGAGGACGGCCCTGCTCAAGATGGTAGTCCTACCTAGGCTATTACACTTTTTGTAAACATTCCATACATGTTGCCCATCATTCATCAAACTCGAGAGTATATGTAGAGACTTCTTGTGGCACAACTCCAGAAATAGAGTAGCCCTATGGAAGCTACAGAACACATGCGACAAAGGGGGCATAACCCTGCTGAACTTTGAGATGTACCACCTTGCCGGGCAGCTACAATATGTCGCCAGGTTGTTGTCGGAAGAAGAGGCAGCAGAATCTAGATTACTGCAGGGTGAATGTGACCCTTACTTTTTAAAAGAACTGATATGGTTGCCCAAATTAGAGCTGCGGGGGAAACTAAGATTGCTGGAACTGGGCTGGAAGACATGGCACGAAGCGTGTCGAGTTATGGACAACTCGACCCCATGCTCCCCGCAGGCGCCACTGGTGCTATGCGGGGGGATGAGCAACTGCGGAAAGGGATCTGCAAACACTGGGAGACTGTGGGTCTGGCGACCCTGGGAGACGTATGGCAAGAAGGGAAGGCGTTGGATTTCCAAACGATAGTGGATGAGACCGGAGTACATAAGGGGCAACTTATCAGATATACTAGAATAATTAAACGGGTGAAAGAAACGTGGTCTGAAATAGCACTAGCAGAACAACCTGACACAGCCATAGAAACCATGTATGATATCTCGGAGGGAGGGCATGAAACATCCTGGATCTATGAACTGGTGACGTCCAGAGTGGGAAAGGAGCTGCTCCAACTGAGACGTGATTGGGAGGAGGAAGCGGGAGAACCTATGCAAGACGGGCAATGAGAAAGAGCTCAGAGATACCACAAAAAGGTGTCCAGGAATGCTAGGCTGCAGCAGTTAGTTATGTTACCCATAGGGCATACATGACCCCTAAAAAAAAGTTGCCAGTTTTGGAAATAAAGAAGAACAAAAATGCCCAAAGTGCAGGGAGGTGGATGCCGAAATGATCTATATGTTCTGGGCGTGCCCAGAGGTCAGAGAATTCTGTGAGGAAGCGAAACTACGATTATCGGAAAAGGGAATCAAGCTAGATGTAGAATCTATGTGGGCATGCATGTTGGGGGGTATTCACTAGACCACTCGACCTAAAACATGTTTTCATACTTAAGTATTTGGCTTATATCCTAGCCAAAAGGTGAATAGCCGTGGGCTGGAAAGCAGCCCACATACCCAGACTAGAGGTATGGTGGCACGACCTCCTGAAATGGTTAGAAGCCAAGACAGTAGCATGGCATGAGGCAGTCGGCAGAGGGGTAGAGAACGAAGTGGGGCTTCTGATAGCATGGAGACAAATGGTAACTACATTGTCGGGATCCTTCCATGTTAATTCTAGTGAACATGACTCGTCTGAGAACGATGAAGCGGACCAACCCCAGAACAAGGGCAATCCGTTGAACAGAAGTGGAAGCTCGAGTTAAAGGGGGGGGACAGTAATGAATAATACACAAATGTATGCTAGAGAAACTTGTAATTGAAATGTCGGGTGTGATGATTGTTTAAATTTTTTTTTTTTTTTAAAAACACTTGTACTGGGATGAGGAAGATGCCTGCAGAGTACTTTGAGAGCGAAACGCTGCCGTCCACATCCGCCCATAAGCAACAAAGTTGCCAGCGTCTGCATAATTCCAACCAGCATGCTATCGGGGCTTGCAGAGGTCAGAGCGCCAGCCTGTGAAACACAGGGAAGCAGCAAGAGCCTCCGGAGCAAAAGGCCGAAGACTGGTGAGTGCTGGGGGAAGCCACTCAGAAGCCAGGGTGCTCCGGGTGGGCTGCATTCAAGTAATGAAGCGCAGTATGAGTGAAAGCTTCAAACCAAGATGATTGATACATATTGAATATCGAATTGAAATTGAAGTTTAAAATAGCGGTAACTTATACATATCGAATACCAAACTGAATGGAAGTTTTAAAACCGCACTAAACTATGCCTATTGAACACCGTACTGAATGGAAGTTTAACACTGTGCTAACCTACGCATATTGCATACCAAACTGATTGAAAACCTACAATTAAAACATGTTGAAGCTAAGCTGAAATATAACTTTACAAACAAAGCAAATAACCAATGAAGGCTCAAAAGGAAAATAACCATATAAAAGCAACCTATGCGGAAAAGAACAAGTGTGGAGTGTAACCAAGGGTGGGGCATGAACAAGACCACCACAAAGTCAATCTTGTGAACAGATGCAGTGCAGCAAGGCCAAAGACTGACAAGAGGTGTGTAATGCGAAATGGCAAAGCCAAGAGGCTAAATGAGAAAATCCAGAAGAGTATACAACTGCACATAAAGTCAAGAGGCCAACAAGAAGGAACTAAATGAATTGGAACTTGTAGACATGGGCAAATGCAGAGGAACCTGTGCGGGCTGAAGAGCCTAGGGGTCCTGGCTGCGGGACCTGTGATGGGTGGACCGTGTGGTCTGTCAACTGTGCCTAGACCAGTGAGCCCCACATTGTGATTGACAAAGAAGCTGAACTTCTGAAAGATTGAAAACACATTGGTTGCTACGTTGATGTCTTGGGGAAGGTGAACCCTGAGACTTGATTAACTACAATACTGTCTTGAAGACAGGACCTCAAGACCCTTTGGTTTGAATGGTATTAATTTGAACTTGTGGAAGGGAAGCCTGAGGATTGAGCTGTAGTACTTTGAACTTGGGGAAGAGAACCCTCAGGAGTTTTATGGAACTGTTTGAACTTGTACAAGATAAATTCTAAGACCTTTTTGTGCAACTTACTTGAACTCAAAACTGTGTTGATCACCATTTCTTTGATTACTGACATTGCTAAACACTGTTTAGCTTTAGTTGAGAGAAGCATAGGGTTTGACACAAACAGACATTTAAGTTAATCTCTTTGACTCAGACTTTCCTTAGTTTCATTCAGGTAGGGAAATCCCACCTTAACATAGGGTTAGTTAGGCATTTTGTCATCCTGACATTTAAGTTAATAAATATATTTTGTTTGAACTTTAAATCTGTTGTCTGCGTCTTGCTTCATGATGCCTTCACAGAACACGGGACCCTCTCAGTACTTGCAGGTGAAATCTGCGGTCTCCACATTCCAGCATCCCTTCTGTGCTCCCACTTCCTTGTGAATTGCCAACCTTGTGCTTCTCCTCTGCTACTACTTCTGCCATCCTTTTAACTAGTGCTCAAGCTCCTTTCTCCTCTGCTTTATTGCTGGGGGCTTTTATGCCCCACAGGTTTGACAAATGGCTTCAGATGTGAGTCATTAGTTTCAATTGCCTGACTCCAGCAATGGCTATTTTGCTTAATTGCCTGACCACTACATCTACATGCCTCTTCAGCCCTCTTCCTTGCTTTAAATACCAAAAAGTGCATTTCTTTTGGTATGTATACTTTGATGTTGCAACCTTAGTGTTCACAACCTTAGATTTAATAGAAGGATGAGAGACATTAAAATGAGAATAAGCCATAACTGTCAGGAATGGCACTCTGTCAAGAGTGGCACAGGGTACCCAAGTAGGGTTTGGGTGGCTGTGCTGAGGTAAGGTAGCAGATAAGCACACACAGCAGGATGTTCAACAAGAAAGAAGAGTAGGAAACAGTAGCTGTGAGCCAAAAGGGGCAAAAGATACAAAGGTACAAACAAACTGGATTCCCTCTTGGGGTGTATGCTGAAATGGGAAAGAGTGTTCCGCGAACCTTAGGAAACTCCAGCCTTCTGCATAGATTGCCATAACAGAGGCCCACGCTGTATGCTCATGGCTGGGAACAACAGCAGTGGGTGTCTGTAACACTGAAAACGCGACAAAGGAAGGGGCAGAGGTTGCCTGCTGGAAACCAACCGGCAAGCTCTGTACAAAGGGATTACATAAGACACATGAGAAGACAAGAACAGAAATAACCAGCGAAAAGGAAGTCAATGAGCAATCTAGCAGAAGGAAATGAAGGAAAGGCAGTTAGACTGAAATAGATAACCTAAGGTGGAGTACAGAGGACTCAAGGAAGAGAACAAGGAGCAGCAGTCAGGAAAACAGAAGGCTGCAAAGTAGGAAGCAGGTCTGCAGTCAAGAGTGGCACTAGGTGCAGGCAAACTGTATAGGACTGCGGAGGACTGTAGTAGGCTGAAAGGCAGGGAGTCCAGAAGAACAGGACAGAGAGAGATTAGTAGTAGGCGACAGACAGAGAGCCCAAAAGAATAGGGCCGCTAGGTAGGGAGCCCAGAGGAGCAGGGCTGTAGGCAGCAAAGAGGTGCAGGCTGCAGGCTGCAAGGTAGGGAGCCCAGGGAACAAGGGCTTGGAGACAGCAGAAGGTTGCAAGCTGCACGGTAGGGAGCCCAGAGGACAAGGGCTGTAGACAGCCAGAGTGAGGCAGGCTGCAGGGCAGGGAGCCCAGAGGACTAGGACTGTAGGCAGCCGGAGTGAGGCAGGCTGCAAGGCGGGCAGCAGAGGACTAGGACTGTAGGCAGCCGGAGTGAAGCAGGCTGCAGAGCAGGGAGCCCAGAGGACAAGGACGGTAGGCAGCCGGAGTGAGGCAGGCTGCAGGGCAGGTAGCCCAGAGGACAAGGATTGTAGGCAGCCGGAGTGAGGCAGGCTGCAAGGCGGGCTGCAGAGGACTAGGACTGTAGGCAGCCGGAGTGAGATAGGCTGCAGGGCAGGGAGCCCAGAGGACAAGGACTGTAGGCAGCCGGAGTGAGGCAGGCTGCAGGGCAAGGAGCCCAGAGGAGCAGGGCAGCAAGGAGAGAGCCCAGAGGAGCAGGGCTGCTGACTGTAGAGGGCTGCAGAGGACTGTAATAGGCTGCAAGGCAGGAAGCCCAGAGGACAAGGGCTGTAGGTAGAAGGCAGCGGAGCGTGATCGGCTGCAAGGCAGGGAGCCCGGAAAGGGCACCGGAACAAAACAGGAAAATGCAGGAACAGTAAACAAAGTAAAGGGTCAAGGCGAGCGGGAAGACTCAAGATGCAAGACACTGTGCTCCTGCAGGCAGCTGCTTTTATACAGCCCTGCCCTGTTCTGAGGCAGGCTAATTGACAGCACCTGTAGCAGCACACCTGAAGACAATCTGCCTCCTCCCTCTCTGGTCCTGAGCAGGTGGAAGCAGCACTGGCCGCTAGGGCTTCTGGGGATTGTGGTTCCAATAACGATGAATGAGAATAGCCAGGAATTGAGGACTGCAGCCAGGTGCATTATGGTGAATGTAGTTAATTGAATAAAATAAGAAAGAACCAAAGTTGAGCAAATGGAAATAAAAGACCAAGGCGTGAAAAGGAGTTGTTCAAGGAGTATTAGGAGGATAAATGAGTACCAAGTAGTCCATGATGGTTGCCAATGCGTGCGCCAGCGGCGCGGGCATGACAATAACCTCTTTTGGCACAGTGGTAAGAATGTCCCTTTCAGAGGAATAATACTGTGTCTCATCCCACTGATTTTCCTCACTACCCTGGGCCCTGTCTCCACCCAGGTGATTCTCCCACGGTACCCCACCCCAAGGGTTGGCATCAGGAAGCGTATGCCTTCCCATGGCCACCTCGGAGGAGACTTTAGGCAGGGCTTCAGTGAGGGATCTGCAGGTTTCTTCACACCACCCACCAACCCCCGTCTTGTAGTTACAGTGCAGCTTATGAAGTCAGAGATGTAATTGTTTGGGTCAGTGGTGGTTAAAGTTCCTTTTTCTTTAGTTACGATATGGCCACAGACAACAGGGTCATGTTTTGATCCACAAAGTTTTATTAACTGAAAAGGCAAAGATCTGATTTCCCTACCGATAGAAAGCTAAGGATAATCTGTATCAGGATGTCCAAAGCAAATGCCTGTCTGTCTCCAAAACCTGTACTTGCCCTCACCTCTAACTGTATCCAATGTGTAGGGATATCGGCAACAAAACAAATAGTGTTCAAAGTAAAGGTCTGAGCTTCTTCCATCTCTTGGCTTGTGATCAACTTCCCTTCCCAAAGTTCAAAATAGTTCCAAATGCACAGGGGTTCCCTTCCACAAGAGTTCAAATCTTCCAGCTTTTCAAAACCACACAATTCCCTGGGACACTTCCCAGCGCTTATGATATTGTTACTTTTCACTAGTTGACATAGGCAGTTCAATTTCTTGACTTCAAAAATGCATAAGAGTTTGTTGTAAAACACAAACTTCTTCATAGCTGCTTTTCAGTGGCTTTTTCATACAAAGCGGGGCACTTGGTCAAGGCGTAGTGGTCGGACCACACGGTCCACCCATTACAGGTCATGTAACCAATACCCCTTCTTGGCTGCTTTTCCATCAACTCTATACCACACTTTAAACGTCACAGTGATGCTTGATTCATTCACCAGTGTCCTGGCACTGTATCATGGCTTGTTTGGCCACCAGGCATTTGTTACACTTTCCTGCAGTCTCCTGGCTCTTGCCAATGCTCATTTCCTCATGGCATACAGTTCCTTGAATTCTCTTGGCTGTTGCCAATGCTTGATTTCTCATATAAAGCACACTTCCTTGTATCAGTCTTCTCATATAATACACATTTGCTTTTATCAGGCCGTTTCTCAATCTTTCACTCTGCTCAATGTTCAAGAATGCTTCAAACGTGCATCCGCTCTGTTCATTGCCTGCATTCCATATCCGCCTACCAAACCAGTGTTCTCCCTTCTTGGTACACTCACTGGTTGGTTCTTAAGGCTCTTCTGCTGCCACAGGTTTTCTCCTTCTTGTGCGGTTCTTCTCTCTTTCTCCCAGCGGCTTCCCGTGGCTCTGCTCACCCAGCTATGCTCCAGCTGCAGCTCGGTATCTTTATGACTGCTTCGCTCGGTCGCGTCATCTCCCTTTTGCGGTCTGCCACCGGCTTCCAGCCTCCTTCAATGTCGCTTCCTGCTGCATAAACTTTGCATCCTTGAACGTGCCTCGAGCGCTCCCCTTGCCATACCGCCAATCCGGAGAGGTCTGGCTGCACCCAGCAGTCAGTAGCCCTGTTTCCACATCTGACTGAATTTCCAAAAGGATGTCAGCTTTTTTAAAGTTCCTGCCACCATAATGAGTCCAGGAAAGACTAGACCATTCACCTTTAGAACTGTAGTCCTGCCTTACTATTGCTGTCCTCCTCCCAGTACACAGTTGAGGTTGATATGTGTCTGTATTAACCAAATGAGGACGCGTCTTTCTAGTTGGTCTCGCCATTGTCCCAGTTTCGAACTGGTGTTTTTTGGGGTCAGGATCCAGAAGCAGTGGCCTTTCCCTGGCCACCCGAGAGGAAGATACAGGTGGAAAAGAAGTGAGTATGCCCTCAGGTTCCTCACAGTGCGCTCTTCTTGTCACAGATATACACAGGGTGAAAATACAAAAATAGAAATTCATCACTGCCCCTGTTTTGTAGACCCTCAAACGTTTTTTACCAATAATGAAACAAGGCAAATTGCATCATGTGCCTTCTTCTAGAATTGTTTGTTGGAATGTTCTTTTTCTTTTGAGGTGATCTGTATGGGACCAGCAACAAACTTAACTGATATTTTTTAAATGCACACTATCGGAAGATGTTTTCATTCGAATATCACATGTTCATTTTTCTCATAACTTTGTGCACGTGTTCTTCCTATAGATTAAACAGCATTTGACCATCTTGCTAACCTTTGCTGCATCCCAACCCATTAGAGAGCACCCTCAGACCACTCCTTTTGGTCCAAGTTCTATCACTAAAGGGTTTAAATGGTGCACCCAGACGTAACAAATAATTGACAATTAAGGTAAATGCAACTTGAAAACACTTGACACTAGATTGGAATTCAACCGGTTAATGAAGACTTAATAGCTTGTTACTACCTTGTTCTTATGCTAAATATCCCTGGCCTTCTATTCTGCATGCTGTTCAGCCCTCCACAATAGTTAGTAATCTATAGAAACATCTCCAATTTGATTAGCATTGATGTTGCTGCACTTGCTTGGGAAACAGAAGGTCAAAGACAAATTGTGGCTCGCCTCATTGGGCAACCTGGTAAGGCTTTGCTTCTGTTTGGCTGTTAAATGAAAGCGAACTGGCATTTGGACAGAAGCAAAAAAGCAACCAAGACCTGCTGAATGGAAAACTGAGGTTGGCATTGATTTGTCAATTACTTAAATTTAGAGCTTGCATTGTTGCGCTTTTGCGTTTGATTTATATCCTGCCTAATTGGATGGATTTTCAACATTTGAATTAATGTTTTGGCTTGTACTAGTGTTTGAACAAATTGATTATTTTGTATTCCACTCAGCGAATTGCTTTCTCTTTGAGATTCTGTCTTCCTAAGCAGAATGCAGCTATTCAGTTGGACTGAATGATTCACTTTGTTGGCCTCTTTCTAAAATCTCCTGAATCTATATTTTAAGGCTGCAATAGTTCTGTTTTTCATTTGATTGAAGTTTTGGCCTGTAATTATTATAAATCCTTTCTTTTAACAATTTTTAAGCCAGTCGGATTTTAACGGATGTACACGATCTGCCCGCAAACGTTTTGTCCGCGGGCAGACTGCCTGCAGTCAACTGCTCGAGTCCCCGTTTTGATCGTTCATTGAAAACCGGGGGGCGAGCCCGGCAACCCCCGCTCCTCAAGATATGATATGGCATTTATAATTCGCCTATAAACAAGTGTTTCAAGTAATAAGGTCAAAAAGAAAGACGGTCAAAAGTAAGATCTATAATTAGGTCAAAATTACCCATCGACCAGATGTAAACGGTCAGATTAGGTAACTCCATTTTAACAATGAGATGGTGTACTTTAAAAAAAAAAAATCCTTAAATATATATCAAACATACTGATCTGTGTGTCTCCATGCTTATAAAAGTTCAAAGCTTTTACTTTGTTGTGTAAAGAAAATGGATTCTCACTCTACTTAGTTGTAGTTGTTTGGAGCATAAAGTTGCTCTCTTAGATGCAAAGAAACTCCACAATTTCAGCCCCTTTATTTTAAATCAATGTTCCTGGTCAAACTTCATTCAGTTGATGATGGTACCATTTATTTTGTAATAGTTTTATTGATTTTATTTCAAACAAACAACACAAAACCAAACTTGCAGTACATATTACATCATTTCAATTTTGTACAGCTCAAGCAATATCTACTGTGTCGCCCATTCCCCCCCCCCATTCGAGCCTACTCTACTTCATGTTCTGCTTCATCATCTTGCAAAGGGATTCCCTCTTCAATATTCTCTGTCGGGTCGCAGTTACTCGACCCGTCCTGTATGGGCCCAAACAGTGTGGCTATTAAATGTTTCCAGGCTTTCAAGGTTTCAGCTTCTTCATCCCCTCCAGTATTGCTAGCTTCCTGCCATACCGCCGTTTCAGCCTCCGCCCATTTCTGAAGGTCTTTCCACCATAGATGATGGTACCATTTTTGATTTCATTTTTGTATTGCTAATAAAAGTGTTAGTGGTCAGAGGCATGAAAGACTCGAAGGAGAGGATTTTATCCTCTTTGTGAATGACAGCAAAAGCTTGACACAACTGCATCTCCTGGAATGGAATTTAGGAGCCTAACTGCCATTTACAGAAACCATTGGCCCAAAGCTCAAACACTTTGTAACATGAGATGCTGACCAGGCATTGGCTGCACAACAGAGATGTCTGTTTAGTGTGTGCCATTTTATATCATTCTGCAAGCACAAGGTCACAGGTCCTCATGTTGCCTTTTGGACAATGCTGAGGGACTTGAACGAGGCTCTAAATTTTAGTGGAGGCCAATGTAGCCTCCTCAGAAGTGTTGAGGTGTGTTCTCATCTTGCAGCATTTGACAATATTCTTGCGACACAATTTAAAAGGACTTTTAAGCCGTAGAGGGGATGATATTGAGCTGCAAGAAGTAGAACAATACAATAGTCCAATTATTTTCCTATGTGTAAGTCGTACAGTTTTTCTGTGATTGTGAAGGTCTAATGTTTTGATATAGCATGATATAGACATGGTGGAACTGACAGTGGACTTGGCGTGATCGGCCATTAGACAGAGAGAGGAGCCTAACATACGCCTAGAGATGGAACTTTATTTTGAATGTTGATGACCTCCTCTCTCGTGGGTTATGTGTGTGTATAGTATTAGTAGGCCTTTTCATGAATGCGGCTGGTGTCCACTAGTAGTTCTCTGTCTTATTTAGACAAAAATGTTGGTTTGTCGTTGACCCTTCAATATGCTAGACCATTTTGGTTATTCAGGTTAACAGGTGTTCATGGTCTCCAATCAATTGAACATTAATTTGGTAGTCATTCCCGTAATTGTTGAATGTCACACCTTGTTTGACAAGGAGAACATGGAGAGGTGATACGCACTCAACCAGGGAGGGTCAGGATTCAAAGTTATCCATGCTGATTGGGGGATACTCATCCACTGAGAAAGAGACGCACATTTCTTAGCTGAGGCCCACAACGCAGCCACCTCTCCGAGTCTGGTTATCAGAACTTGCTGATGATTTCAAACGTATCTGACTGGTCTAGAAGCATCCGCGTGCCAGTCCCATCATAATCCAGCAACTCTAGCAGTTTGTCCATGAACGTTTGTATCACAAATTGTGGCCCTCTATTTAGCTTAAACCTGGATTTTCAAAAATTATGGCTCTCTATTTAGCTTAAACCTGGATTTTCAAACCCTGAAGTACAACGTTTAAGAAAACATTTTATGGGGGGGCGCTGTTGCGCCGAAGCAAGTTGGCTGCCTGAGTTTGCAGCTCTGGACTGCGAGGGCACATACCATCCGTTTTTCACCTCGCTAGTGCAGCTGATTCACCCGACCCAGAGACATCCGTGAGATAAGCCTACAGGCTGCGATCGTTCCAACTTTGGAAGTCGGAGACCCCCTGTGAGACCCGCATTGAGTCGCCGGCTGTGCGCCGTGACGAACTGCTGATCCGCCCTGTGCCAGAGCCCCGTGAGGCTCGGATCGCCGGTGCTGCCTGACACCCCGGCGCAGGCGGCCTGCGAGGGGGAGGGGCCCTGAGCCGCGCATGAAGGGCTGTGCGGCCGCGCAGCCTGCCTGGACACCCAGCGCTCTTTCTCCTGGATTGCACCCGTGCTGGCTGGTGGCGAGGACCTGAGACCGCCTGCTTCCATGCTCCGGGTCGGAGCCTCCCGAGACCTGAACCGCTGCGGCTGACTCCACGCGGCGCCACCAAACGCCTGCTCGTCTCCCTCGCTCTCCCTCCAGTGGCTCTCCGTGTACAGCTCCACAAAGGTAAGGAGGCCGGGGAGCAGGGACCAAGTCGCCTTCCCCCTGTCACTTGGGACCCAACTACTGCGGCCACGGACCGGCCTGCAGTACTTTCCTCCCTGCTGAATAGCAGACCCTGTCGAGGCGTGTGTCCTCCATTGTCCGAGGCGGCGTGGGCTACAAACAACGCAGACGCCCTGTGGAGGCTGCCGTGTTCCCGAGGCTTGCACCATCTGGATCACATTTGAGGCCTCCCCCCAGCCCCCCTCCACCCCAACCTACCGCATACATAGAAGTCCTCCGGCAGGACCAACGTGGGAATCCATTGTCATGCCCCCCCCTACTCTCCTCAGAGAGCCTTGAACTGTGCGCTGCAGCCTTGTCACTGGGGCGGCCCTGAAGGCACCCCACACTGTGAGCCCTCATGACTAGTGGGCCTGTGGACTCACCTTGAGCACATGCACAAATTCAATCCTTTCCTCCCAGCTCAAGCATACTTGGTGGTTTGAGGTGCCGCAGGGACTGTGACGCTGCCGCTTCCCACCGCCACCATCTCCACCTTATGTGCCACCCCCACTGATGTTACCACTAGCGATCCCTGCACATCGTGGAAACACGGCATGGCTTGGTAGGTGGGCTTGCAACTTACCCTGCCTCCAAATCGGCCACATACCCACTGGCGCCAAGAGCCGGACAGTCATAAACCCAGGTACTCTTAGTCAGGGACCACTGCCTGGGGGGTTGCATCACCCCCAAGCATCTATAGCTCATCCAAGTCTCTTGCACTCGATCCCAATTTCATTGCCTTGCGATCTCTGCCTTGTTGAGGACTCTTTGAGCAGCGGCGACCCACTGATGCTGTTTCTGTGTTGGAGGCACCCCCTCAATACTGGGTATCCGCCAGTCCGCCAAACCCAACCCTGAGAACTTTCTACGGCACACCGCTTGGCACTTACCATACGCCTACTTGTCTGATGTGGAGCCTCCCTGGGCTCTAACACGTATTCCACTCTACACCGAACCAGCGGTATTATATCACAGATACCCTAAACCCCGCCAACTCTGCCCTAAGGGGTTTATATACACCGCAGTCACCGCCGGGGCAGATCCTGTCCACCTGAGGGCACGCATATCACTTGAATCGTTGATGCAGAGCATGACCTAGCTGTAACCTTGACACACTCCTACAGTCCCGGAAACCTACACACTACAGCCCCAGGTGTCTCTGTACTGCGGTTGGAGCTGGAGGAGTCTCTCTACCTCTGTACACCTACTTTTATTCTGAACCCCGATCCCCAAACCCGACCTTCACCATGACCAAGGGAGCTGGTACTGGGAAAAAACAAAGCTCATTGAATATGTTTACTAAAACACCTTCCAAAACCGCCCCTGACGCTCCCGAGGAGCAACCTTCCGCCTCTGCTCCACCGACTTCTTAGGACTCACAGAAGATGCTGGAATACATACGTGATAGCTTTACCACACTCCATACTAAACTGGACGATATGAATGGGACAATCTCCTCCATAAAAGCCCATATCGAAAGGACTGATGGTAGAGTCGCTGAGGTTGAAACTAGACTGGGAGTCGCTGAAGATGACCTGGGCTCGCTACATGCTGCAGTATCCACGCTTACCAACCGGGTGGCAGCGGTGGAAAAGAAAAATGACGATCTCGAATCCCGCTCGAGGCGGAACAACTTGCGCATTATTGGAATTCCTGAGGACAATATCACTGAGCCTATGGAGGACTATGTGGAGCGCATCCTCATGACACTTCTAGACGCCCCTAAACTCTCCTCAAAGTTCGCCATCGAAAGAGCACACCGAGCCCTGACCGCGAAGCCTAAGCCGGGTGCTCCGCCACGGCCCATTATTGCCAGAATCCTAAATTTCCGGGACCGGGATGCCCTCCTGGGGGCGGCCAGCATCAAAGGGGACCTTCTCCTTGGAGCGAACAGAATCCACCTCTATCCGGACTACTCTGTGGCGGTACAACGAGAGCGCCAATCATTCACAGCTGTGAAGAGGAGACTTCGCAACCTGGAAGTCAAGTACTCCATGCTATTCCCCGCAAAACTTCGTATCGAACATTCCAACAAAACTTTCTTTTTCACGATCCCTGAGGAGGCCTCTCAGTTCCTTGACGAGCACTTCCCCGGCTAACCCACGACTGCCACGGTCCCAGCCTGTCATGTTACCAAATATATTACTTTAAATCAATGATGGTCCGCCTCTAGCCCCGTTCACGTTGCTTCATGCCATGCGCATCTCCTCCGATTGTGCACCTGGCTCCTCTGCTTGCCGCTTTGCTCCTCTATTCTCCCGGCTCTACTGCAGGAGCGGGTTCTTGCCATGTTTGAATTTTAGTAGTACCTTACAATTGCACCAGTTTTGTGGTTTGCTCTGCTTAGGCCAGTCCCCCCTATTGCAGACCTGTTGTAGCTGGAATGTTTATAATTGAGATGTCTCAGGACTGGAGGCTACCGATATGCATGAACATGATGATACAGTCCACCGTTCTCCACCATAATCCTCCGCACATGTACCCTGAACTGAACACACTTGTTACTCTAACTGTATTTGCACTCTACTTGCCCTCGTACAGTCCGTCGTGCCACGGCTAGGACTGCTAACAGCCCCCTCAGGCGCTGATGCCGAGTTGTTTGTTGATGCTTTGTTGTGGGTTGGGTTTCGTCCCTCTGTTTGGGGGAGGGATGTGGGTAGGGGAGGGGGGAGGGAACGTTGCAGTTAAAAAAAGTTTTGACAGCCACCGGAGGCGCCACACGAGCCACAGCGTAACACCTTACATTTGCAGTCATGAGGCCATGTACACTCAGACCGTACATATTCCACTTACTAGTAACCCCTTCACAGTAATTCAAGCACTACCCCTCCGAGTAATGGCTAACTCCGACTTAACCTTTATGAGCTGGAACTTCCGGGAACTAGGCAACTATAAAAAGATGCGACAGATTCAACTTTATGCTGAGCGCCATGGAGTCAAAATCCTATGTCTACAGGAAACCCACGCACGTTCTGAGCAATGCGAACGTTTCGCCAAACAATGGGGATCCCAGAGGTACTGTACCAATTATTCCACCCAAAGCCGTGGCACCCTCACCTTAATACACAAAAGCCTGAAATTCACCTGTCGCCACTCCCACATAGATCCACTTGGCAGATATAATCACTGGCACCTTACAACGCCAAGAGGTGGTAATTCTGAATATATATGGCCCCAATGTGGACATCCCGATTTCTATCTACACTTGGCCACTCTACTTGAAAGCTACCCCCTGATCCCTGTTTTATGGGGCGGGGATTTTAATACTATACTGGATGTTACCCTAGATAGGTCGGGCTCTAGACCTCGCCAACTGTCTAAAGCAGCATATGCTGTTCTTACCACACTTCCCCGACTTGCACTGGTGGATGTCTGGAGTCTGATGAACCCGGATTCTCGTACATACTCCTTTTACTCCTCGATACATGATTCCCATTCTAGAAAAACAGATGGCTCATTACAGACATGTTGGTCCGATGCCTATCTCACCTGGCTATTCTCCCCAGGACACTATCAGACCATTCACCGGTGCTTATCGCCCTGAACTGGGGACCGGATGCCAACAAAACCAGGCAGTGGAGGATGAGTTCTCATTCACTTCTCGACCAGGTCTTCGCCTCCGAGCTGGAATCCTCCATTGAGGAATATTTCGAGATCAACACAAACTCTGGTTCAACACAAGCTGTGCTCTGGGAATCCTTCAAGGCATACACTAGAGGGATTGCCATCTCCAAAAGCTGTGGAATCCTGAGGGGCATCCGCGCCGATATTGCCGTTAGCGAATCAGCCCTTGCTGTCCACGAATCCCAATACACTTCAGATCACTCCCCAGCCACCCTGGCGGCGCTCGGTGCGGAGCTGGACAGGTTCCGTGCCCTTGCTGATCGCGAGGTTAAGTTCTTGGACTCCCCTCAGTTGGCGAGGAAATACGGGGAAGGAGAGCGGCCTGGTCGAATGCTGGCTAGATTATTGCGCCGTGAACTTTGTGCTCCCAACATCCCGGCCATAACTAGGCCCGATGGCTCACTTGCCACCTCCCCACAGGACATAAACTCTGAGTTCCTCTCGTTCTACACTTCCTTATATTTGGAGGCCGACGGTCCCCAGGTCCCTGAAATCGATTCTTACCTAGATAATCTTCCCATCTCTATCCTCTCAGCTGAAGCAAGCGGCTTTCTTGAGAGACCCCACACGTTGCAGGAACTTGTCGAAGCCATTGAGTCACTGCCATCTGGGAAGGCCTCTGGCCCCGATGGGCTCCCCATGGACTTCTATAAACAATACAAATCCCACCTAGCACCACACCTACTGGCCCTATGTGAGGAATCATGTGACAGAGGAATACTACCCCTGTCTCTCCGTGAGGCACTGATTACAGTGCTCCTCAAACCTGGTAAACTCCCCACTCAGTGCGGTTCATACCAACCACTTTCGCTGATTAACAGTGATGTCAAAATATATGCGAACCTGCTACCCAATCGCCTGGCTCCGTACATGCCCCACATCATCCACCCTGACCAGTCGGGATTTGTCCCTGGAAGATCCACTTCCCTAAATCTGCAAAGGCTCTTCAATGTGATCAGTAGTATCACTCCGGCTACACATGCGGTCGCGGCCACGCTGGACATGCAGAAGGTATTTGACTCGGTCTCGTAGAAATATCTATGGCGAGTCCTTGTGAAATGCAAGTTCGGCTCCAACTTCCGATCCTGGATTAAGCTGCTCTACACCGCTCCATCGGCCAGAGTGTGCACGGAAGACAGATGCTCTGTCCCCTTCCACATATCCAGAGGAACACGCCAGGGATGCCCCTTCTCCCCACTCATCTTCGCCATAGCCATGGAGCCCTTTGCTGACATGGTTCGGAAATCACACTTGCACAGGGGATTGCGCACTGGTGGCCAATCTGATATATTTTCCCTCTATGCTGATGATGCCCTCCTATACATTCGTTCCCCCAAAACCAACCTCGCTCCCATACTGACTGCTGTAGCCCATTTTGGAGACATATCTGGTTTGATAGTAAACTGTTCCAAGTCTACCTTATTCCCACTCACAGATTTAACGCATCCCCCCCCCCGGACCTTCATGGGTTCAACTGGTCTCCGTTTAGCTTCACCTACCTAGGGGTGGTGGTCTCCCGACAAACGGCGCAACTACGCGTCGACAATTACCATAGCTACCTCACTAATCTGGCGACAAAAACCTCTCACTGGACTAGGCTCCCCATCTCACTGGCAGGCAGAATTGGAATACTTAAAATGGTTGTATTACCCCAATTGCTCTATCGATTCACCAATCTGCCTGTGTGGCCCGGGGATACCTTCTTCCAAACACTGCGCTCCCTCAGCAACACCTTCCTCTGGCACTCGGGCGCGGTCCACCTCAAACTGTCCATGCTGACCGCCCCCAAAGCGCTGGACGGATTCAACGCACCAGATTTCCTCAGGTACTGGGTGGTAGCCCAATCTCAATTCGCTGTACACTGGTTCAACACCATCGCCCCCCCCAACATGTTCGCCTGGAAAAGCTAATGGTCAGTGACCGAGTGATTGGATCTCTGATACTCAAGCCGATCCCCCCCTGACTCAGACTCTACAGACCCTGTCGCTAGCACATCCTTGGCACTGACCAAACTCTGGGCAATGGTCGACACTCCTCATCCATTTCACGGGGATCTGCCATTATGGAACTTCCTTCCCGATATTCCACACATTCCACGTTCAGTAGTGTCTCACTGGTCGGACGCCAGCTTTCTGATGCTCCGCGATTCATTTGAACAAGGAAACTTTATTGAGTGGTCTGACCTCCCCCTTTCACTCAAACGTCGACCCTCGGTGTGGCTACAATACTCTTCACTCCGAGAGAGTCTCAAATACAGGTACCCCGATTTCCCTGCCCTCCCGCCTGACGAGCCTATAGTTGGTGAGCTTTGTTCCTATCTCTCCTTTAGGGGTAAGGTGTCGAGACTTTATTCCCTACTACAGACTAGGGAAGCCCCCCCTTCACCAAGCTGAGGCGCAGTTGGGGGAGGGACCTCGGGGTTGAAATTACTGACGAGAGATGGTCTCGAATGTGTGCTCGAACCCATGATGTGTCCTACAACACCAAATTTAAACTAATCCAATTCAAGGCTCTGCACAGGTTCCACCACACACCTATGAGACTTCATTGCATGTTCCATGCCACCCCTTCTGCATGCCCCAGGTGCGGCAACGATCAAGCCTCCTATATTCATATGTTATGGGACTGTCCCCGCCTAACCCAATTTTGGCTGGACATCTGCTCCACGCTATCTGACATCCTGGAACACACTATCGCTCCCACCCCACTGCACTGCTTGTTCCATGACCTCCCTCAATTGCCCCGCGATTCTAAGAAACTAGCAGGCCTATGCATGCTGTTGGCAGTTTGTTGCATATTACTAAGCTGGCTCCGCCCCAGTGCACCTACCGACACGCAGTGGCTCAGATCAGTCACATGGGCTCACGACACTGAGCAGTCCTGGAATGCAATGCAACACCCACATTCCAGGCCGAGGGACATCTGGCGTAAATTCCGAGAATATATGACCGCCATGGCTTCCCCATCAAACTCTTCGCCCTCCTCTCCGGTGGGATCCCCGTAGATGCACGCCCCTTTTGGTACAGTGGGGTGCACTTTGTATATTGCCTGTTTTCAATATTTCTTCAATCTACTCTGTAACGCTCACCTGATTCCCGTAGAGGCGCCGGTCTTGACTGGGCGTCTACCGTATCTTCAAAGGTGATGTGTAACACACGGCTGGCTCTTTGGGCTGGACCTCTGTGCACTGTATGTCTGACTCGAAGGGTAAGATGTCTGCAGATAGAAAATATGGGATTAATGAACTGGGTTATTGAATGTCTCTCTCTTCTTCCCTTTCTCTTCTCCTGTAGAACCCCAAAGGTTAACGCTCTCACCTTAGGTAAGTGAACGCCGTGCTCTCCATCTGCCTCGGGGCAGGGTGCTGTAACCAGTTTCTTCACTGGATAAGGGGAGCAGGCCTCTTGACTTCAGAGGACTGCTGTCCGTCGTTTACTGCACGAACGGTAAGTTTCGAGTAATTCTAATGTCTTTAAAAGTCTTTAGTAATGATGTCTCTTGTTTTGCAGGGTTCCGGCGATGGCGGATGACGGGCTGAAGTGAGTTGAAGATGGAGCCCGTGTGATGAATAGAAGCACCTGGAAGCACGTAAGTAAGCGCTTGTTGCCTGCTTCACGATGCACTCTAACTGTCTTTTTATTTTGCAGATACAAGTTCGGAGCGGCTGCAGGGTGCCGGAATACCCACTGGGTTAGATGTGGATAGGAGTAATGGCACGTGAGTATTAAAGTTCCCCAATGTCTTTAAACGCACCTTGTTTTGTCTTTCAGATGCGGGATTCAGCGCCGAAGGCCTCCGGAGCGTGCGAAGAGTTGGTAAGCTTTTGTCTTTCAGATGCCAGAATGCAGTGCGAAGACCTCCGGAGCGCACGAAGAGTAGGTAAGCCTTTGTCTTTCAGATGCCGGAATGCAGCGCGAGGCGTTGGTGACAGCCGATGGACCAGGTAAGTGAAGAGCTGTCACTGAAGACCGTAATGCTAACCTGTTCTTTCTTGTCTTTATAGGTGTTGCTGAAGACTGGATTCAGGATGGTAAGCCTTTTTCCTTAGGCCCAGGATCAGATACAGAAGACACGATGCAGAATAACGCAAAGCAAGATTCATCCATCGGGTGTGGTTTAAATAGCCTCCTGTAGTGCTTAGGTGTCTCCTTCCACAGCCACGCCTAGGTAAGAAAAGAGTTCCTGCTTTCCAGAAGAGTTCCAGTGTTCTGAACCTAGGGAGTGGCTCCTGCCCCACCCAACAGGAAAAGTAGTTCCAAACAGAAGAGGATCAGAGGCTCAACTGGCAGGCAAGTAAGCAGCATGGTCTGCTGCAGGTAAGTCCACCCAAGCATTATGAGCCCGGCGCTTCCAGCGCTGGGACTGGGCATATTTATGAGCCTGGTGCCACTGGCGCCAGGACTGGGTCCAAAAGGTCCCAATTGGGACTGGTTGGCACTCGGAACCTGGGTTATGGATCTGCTTCCAAGGGAGTTGGGAAAACCCTGACCTTTTGGAAGCAGAGATCATGACAACTCATTATGTTTTGCCTGATGTGTATATTGCCTGTTGTTTCCTTAAAGGATAGTTCAGGGACTTTTTTTTTATTGTCCCTACGGTTCGGCCATGTGTTTTTAAGCATAACTCGGTAGATCGTAGAAAACTTTCCTATGGACCTTACCCGACTTTTCGTCCATTATCGCACTCGAAATCAGCCGCCATTTTCTGATAATCCTATCATTTCCCCCCGTCGCCCTGGCTCACCTGCTTTTGCGGCACTAAATCAAATCCCCCGCCCCTGAAACAGACTTTATCAAAACATTCATATTCCCCGCCTCTATCCGTGACGTGACTGTGCTGCGTAGGCAAACGCGCCCAGGCGTCTTCTACGCGACTCCACACAGAACCCGGAAATCAACACAGATTAGATCACAACACAGCGCGCCACAATTCGGAATATGAAACTGTACTTTTAAATCAAACCGCAAGATTGTAAATTTGGTAAAGTACATTTATTTGACATCAAATGTTTTGAGAATATTCAGCGATTTTCATTTTTATTTGCTCACGTTCCAAAAAGTTCGTTTTGAGGCACGCGATGTTCCTTTGCTGTACACAGGGTCTTAGATCATCTCACAATACAGCGCCACAATTCGGAATATGAAACTGTGGTTTAAAAGCAAACGGCAAGATTGTACATTTGGCAAAGTACATTTATTGGACATCAAATGTTTAGAGAATATTCAGCGATTTGCATTTTTCTTTGCTCTCGATTCAAAATAGTTAGTCTTGAGGCAAGCGATGTTCGTGTGCAGTACACAGGCTGTTGGTTTACGATAAAATAAGCTCTTCGGTCGCACTGATAATCGCATGGCTGTTCCAACAACGAGGCACTAGGCCACCACAACGGTCTGTATGTTGCATCTAGCCGTTAGTACCGCGTAAGGGCATACTTGTACTTGGCGATCGTCCCATAAAATGGTCAGGGTGGTAACGTTGTTCACGCGGAGAAGCAACTGGCGGTTAAAAAAGCCATCCGCCGGTGTCTGGTACTCGTGACACATACAATAATGAATGATGTACCTGTTTGAAAAACATAAAAAATGAAATTAGTCTCACCATCAGATCTTTATTAAAATTATTCATTTTATATATTAGGTCGGGAAATTATTTCATAGCTAGGACAGTGCAACTGGGTATTATACGTCAAGGGGGGCTGTAGGATACTGAGACAGTCCCCCAGTGCAGGGGTTGACAGGGAGGCAGTGCAGGTGGAGAGTGGAAGGGCCCAGGACCGAGGTCACAGACAGTGGACCAGTTGTAGCAGGGCAGAGGGAGAGAGAAAGCAGAAGCAAAGTGGAAGGTTTTGAGGTGCTTCCGTAAAAGGAGATGGTTCTCCTCAAGATAGTGCGCGGTACAAAACAATATGCCACATAGAACGAACAAGTACAACTTAACCCGTCTTTAAAGCTACTGTATAGTAATTAAATTGCGGTATAAACTCATCTAAAGAGTTACTTACATTATATTTGCATTTTCCATTGTGTCTGTGCGTAGGGCAGCCCCGAAATACCACTCCTTCTATGCCGACGTCATTTCTTCTAATGAACGAACATTAAATGGCTATCGTTTCTGAAATTTTATTCATTATCGTTTCTTACGTTATTGCACCACACCCCCAAAAAGAAGTCTTTCGGGATGGTCCCGGCCTGTCAAGGTCAAATAACAATAGAACCTTATACTGAGTCGTGGGCCATTCCGGCACCCGAGCAAAAAATCAAAGCAGCTGACCTTCACTTTGAACGAGCACACATTCCTAGTTAGCTACATTCAGTGTAAGGCCATCTCACAGGACTTGAAATTTACACTCCATCTTTGCATTTTGTCTGCGTGCATTTGCAGCCCCAGAGAACCATAAATACGGAGACATTCTATATTTTTTGAAAAATGATTTATATTACTGTTTGGTTTAATTTAATGCGCAAATGAACAAGGTTGGATAGACACATTGCATGTACACTGAGCAATCACTTTTATTTACACAATACATAGCTACACATATTCAATGGGCCTGCGACATGAGGAGACTCGAGAGAACAGACAATCAAATTACAATCATTTAAACCGTGATGTGTATTTCTCAATGAGCTCTGCTTTAGGTGGACATGGAACAGAGGCAATGTTGGGTGGCAATGCAGTTGTCCCCTGCACAGGTTCGTTCACAACTCCATGTATGTGCCTATCTAGGACATCAACAATAAGTCTCTCAATAAACTCATATTGCATATCCTCAAACACTGGTTTGATCACCCATTGTTTACTTCTTTTAGTGAAGGCCTTATTGTAGCGAAGCGTCCCTAAAGTTCCAGTCGTCCTACTTTGTTGACGGCCAACATTATGGTTGTGTGCCAAGACCGCTAGAAGAGTCCGATTTATCATGCCCTCCATGCCAAAATGCAATCGTTTTGGCCTGTACTTTAGGCACATATTGTGGAACACCTCCAAATCTCCTGTGTGGCAGAATTCCGTGAGTTCCCCCAAATCTCTTGTTATAGTTTTATCAAATACAATCTTTTCAATGGCTTTGTTAGTGGGTGATGAAGGAATCAACCACTTCTTCTTCCGTGCCTCCTCTGTGGACAAATGGCCATGTTCACAATTGTGGAAATGTTGGTTTGTGGTCCAGTGGTGAACGTTGATACAGTGTAGCATTACTGACCGCCATTTTTCCAGTAGAATTTCCAACGACCCTCCACATGTTTTTGAGCTCCACCAAAGATGGTTGCTGATTGACTTGGACCACTGTGAAATACCTTGCATATCTTTTTTTTTACCTGCAGCCGACATTTTTTTATTGATTGTTTTTGCAAGATGCCAAACGTCAAATTGGTGATTTATATTTTTGTACTCTTCTCTCATTGTCTTGGCAATTGAAACGTGTCTGTCCGTGGCTATCAGGTCGATCACCATTCCCCGCGATTGTAGTTCTTGCAATGATGCTACAAAGCCAACTTTCTCCATGGCCACTGAGGATGTACTTTGTGACACCTGCACGACCACCGAACTCACAATTTTCTTACTTTCCATGTCCTGAAAGTGGTAGGTGCAGTACTTGGCTGAAAATCCTGGGCTGTCGCACTGTCCATCACCGGCTAGCCTGAACCGTTTGCCCGCGAATGTACTATCAATAGACATTTTTTCCATTCTCCAAGCTTCGCTAATGGCTGGAAATAGATAATCGGTTTGGTATTTGTAGAACTGAGTTTTCGCAATGAAATGGATTCCCACAAACTGAAAGAAAGACTCTAACTTTTTAAAACTTGAACCACTAAAAAGTGCAGCCGCTGCACAAAGTAGATTGCCTGCTGGCAGTTGCCCCAGCATGGGTTGTGCAGACCATGAGAAAGGATGATATTTTGTACAGGTGGCATGTATTTTAAGGTTAGTGCCTCGAATTGCACGAGTCACATTAATCAATGGCTCCCCACATACTTCCCCACCAACCGAATGCCCACATTTCATCCGAATAATAATATCAATCAAACAACTATCGAATACAATGAATTTGGCCTCTTTCCTTATACTGTCACTCTGCATCCCAGCTGGTTCGGCCTGTAACGTTGAGGACATGTCACTCACATGAAAGGTGGAATCTCTGATATCGTCTTCCGCTATGTTCAGTGATATTGATGGTGTTTCATTGTCGTCCACTTCATTCTCTTCCATTGCAACATATGTTCCTTCTCCGGCGATGGGTGAATAAAACAATTTCTTCAACTTTCTCGCGGTCTTAGTTTTTGTGGGTGTGGATTCTGTGAATTGATCTCCGACTGCATCCGAACTACCAGGAGAACATTCACTATCGATGGCTGGATGTGGTATAGCTCCGTTGTCAATCACTTCATATTCTTCCCATTGGCACGATGCATCTCCAGTCTCAAGTCCCTGCCAAAAGGTTTGACAAGCAACATTTCTCGTTCGCTTCACTGTCTGTGTAGATCTAGTTCGTACACCCACTCGCAACTAGAGGACAGATTGGAAAAGGGATGTTCAGTTTAAACACAACTTACAGTATTGAACTATTAACAGTGAAAATCAACATAATATAGTGACCAGGACACTAACCTTCTTTTGCTTTCTTTTCTTTGAAACTTTCTTGCCTCGAACTTCAACATCAGGACGCTGTTGCTCCGACTCGTGTGTGCATGTCTCCACTTCCTCTTGCGCTGCAACGACTATATTTTCATGATAAGCACATCCATCACGCACTGACGCTCCATCGACTCCCTGAAACATAGAACTTTCATTAGTATGTATAATAATATTGAAAACACAAAATGTACTTGGGGACCAATACCCACGTACATCTCAATAGCAAAACACGAATGAACGCTTTGTGTAGAACATTCAAACGACAATTATTCACGCATTGTTGATCTAGTTAGATGGAACTGTCAAGATCCATACCTCGGGCTCCTCATAGACTTCCATTGATGATATTATTGAAGATGATGCTTCAGTGACTCCCTGAAACGCAGTAATTGCATTAGTATGGTTTTCTATTTTGTTAAAAAGAACATACACTTTGTGCAGGCGTCAACGGCTCATCTAAATAGACCTGCACAAATGATCAGTTGTCTAAAATAAATAATGGATATCTAAATATAATTCGATTTGCTCGATCGTTGGAAGTGTCACCACCCAGAAATCTGCATCAACTACTAGGGGTGATGTTCTTGTAGAAGAAGCTCCGTCATCTCCCTGAAACATAGTACTTGCGTTAATAAAGAAGGAAGTATAGCGGATGTAATCACGTCATATGATCTCGCTTGATCGAACTGTCAGTATCCATACCTCGAAATGCATAAGAACATCAAGGGACGATGTAACTGCGGTGCACACTTCTGCAAGCTGTTGCGCCGACCCGTAACTGCATGCTCCCCCTTCTTCTTGGAATAATGCTCCATCGACTCCCTGAAACATAGGACTTTCATTAGTAATGAACACAATATTGAAAAAAGAAGACACATAGGAGGGCGACGACAGAAGGACATATCAATGGCTAAAAACGAAAGAAACATTGTGTGTAACAATCATGCTACAAGAATGCAAGATCTGATGATCTCCATCGATGGAACTGTCCGGAAACGTACCTCGAGCATCTGAGTGACATCAACGGTTGTCGTCAATAAGTTGGACTCCTCAGCATCTCCCTGAAAGACAGTACTTGCATTATTTTGGATAACAATAATTATAACTGAAAACAAAGACTAGAGGACGAGTACAAGGGTGTACCATTAGGTAAAATAATTACACAATAAATTAAAACTATTGATTTACATGCCTAAAACAAGTCAGTGGCAGAATAGCCAAGTAAGATTACCCGATAGGCGCTTGAAGTGGCTGATGACTGCAATAACGACACGGATGGAGAATCTTCCGCCTTCATATTGAGTGGATACATAAATGGGGAAATTATTGTTAGCTAATGCTACACACTACCGCAAGGCCGAGAGATAAATACGTAAACTTGACTCACCAGTGGAGGGATGTGGGCGAATAGAGTGGGAATAGCAGTTGAGAGCAATTTTCGCCTCGCTCGCGGTGTGTTCTTCTTTATTAGCAATGATGTGGAGTACATGTCTGAGCTAAAGTGCCTGCTGCAGATGCGGTATCGATCACCCCTCTTGTCCGCAAAGACTTCTAGGACTCTACTTTCAAGCTCAGACGGTGGATATCCGCAATATCGGACCCATTCTCTTATCTGATCTATTGTCTTAGGGAAAACATGCATTATAGTACCTTCAGATTTATTATGGGTCTTCGAAGGGCAACCGCCAATAGAACAGGCAGGCATTGTGGAAAGTTCTGAAAAGTATAGATCAACAATTCTCTATGAATACCAATGTGTTAAAAAATTAAATGACACATAAAAGGTTCAATACAAGGTTCGTTTTGGTTCTTGGAACTATACACGTTATTCACATGCGGATAAGTATTTGAATAACTTTAAAAAAATAGAAACATAATTTGACTAAACTCAGAACATGTGACTAGTTCCTTGCATGTACTGTCTTGAACGAAAAGAAATTGGACGCAAAATGATTATGGTACATGGCCTTACCTTGACGAACAAACAGTTAGATTCCGGGATCAGAGTAGTTTCTTGTCGTAGAACAGGGAGCAGTTCACAGGTTGCAAACTGACGAGTTTCCTCAAAGTGGTCACGGAAGTTCACAGAGACGAAGAGCAGATAACCAGCACCTTCACGGGTTGACTAGCAAAGCGCAAAGAAGTTCTCATTAGAAATATGAAGTGGGTTATAAAGAATTCGAAACAGGGGTGTGTTTGTGAATGAATGACGTGTATATGTCGTGGCATTATGCGGTTTGCAGGGGGCCGTCCAGCGTGAGGGGGGATGCTTGGCAGGAGACACGGGGTCTGGAGGTAGACATGGGAACAACAACCCATGCTGTATAGACCACTTTGAAGTGTACATGGTCTTTGGCACCTCTTGGCCTTTATCGCTCCCTGACAGCTCCACTTGCCAGCACAAGTACCCCGGTGCGAACTGCCTTTGATAGGGCGGGGGGTGGATTGGGGCGGTGGTCGTGCAGACAAGACACAGGAAGACTCGTGAATGGAGACACACTTATGTGGATTGCAGGGGGGCGTCCAGCGTGAGGGGGGATGCTTGGCAGGAGACACGGGGTCTGGAGGTAGACATGGGAACAACAACCCATGCTGTATAGACCACTTTGAAGTGTACATGGTCTTTGGCACCTTTTGGCCTTTATCGCTCCCTGACAGCTCCACTTGCCAGCGCAAGTACCCCGGTGCGAACTGCCTTTGATAGGGCGGGGGGTGGATTGGGGCGGTGGTCGTGCAGACAAGACTCGTTTGCCGCAGGGCCTCACCAAGGAGAGGCCATCTAACTGCATGTAAGAGGCAGGCTGCAGGATCTAGTACATGGAAGGCAGGGGGGTGAGTTTATAAATACCTCACCGTCCCAGGAGAATATATGGGTGCAGTTTACCCTGGAGACCCTGGATGCCTAGGCTTGATGCCAACCCGCAAAATAACATATGTATGTCTGCTGCATATGGGTTCAACGGTTATGTGGATTGAAGGTGGGCGGCCAGCGTGAGGGAGGATGCTGGCCGGAGACATGTGGTGTGACAAGACAAGGCACAGGAAGACTATTCAATGGAGACACACTAGATTCATTTAAAAAATCAAAACAACCATTGTTAAAATATATGTTGGGTTTTATTTTAGATCTTAATTTCAATTGAACATAAATAATAAACATTACACATTGTAAAGTTCCGGTTGCAGCACATCCAGGGAAAATCTGCGGTATTGTCCACTGTCGCTGGGGAAATGTTGTCTAATGGCAAGTACCGCACAGGCAGGTATTACTCTCCTAACGCGGTGTCCGAGCCTCCCGTGAAGCCACCAAGTGAAGCAACGATAGGCCACCAGCCTGTACCACCTGTGAAAAAGAAAGATGCAAACTGTATTAAAATGACAAAACTTTCTTATCACTGTCGATTCAGGTAAAAAATGTCATTCTGCTTTGAAAAAAATTCTATCTAGAAAATGCACAATATGGAACCAATTTACATGCATTCGAATGATATGTAGATGTAATTTTATATGTGGGAGACGACCATGAAATAGTAGTGGCATCACTGACATCACAACCAGAGTATACTTACTCGTTACTCGGATTACGCGGACGAACAGTGCAGCGAAGTTCGTGCATAAGCACCATCATCATCCTCAACACGGTCCGTGAGAGGCAGGCTTCCCTGAACTCTGGCAGCTCAGTGATGCATTGCGGACTTGGCTCGCCTTCCGAAATGTAGGCCAAGCACCCGGAATTTTCACGGCAGCAGCAGTTCTCCTCCTCAGTTGGCATTAGCTCGCACCGATTGCACGTGCACCAGGTGGAGACGCCGTCCATGAGACATGGTCCAGGCTCTTCATCCGTTGACTGGTCCTCCCAACTGCCGTCCGAATCCCCATCGTTTTCGCGTGCTTGCCTTTCCAGTAGTTCTTCCTCGGTGTACTCGGGCTCGTACATATACGGCATTATTGTAGCCATTGTGTGGTAAAGAAAGTAAAATAATTTACAGAGATGGTACAGGTGTTCACAAGGCCTAGAAGCGGCGAAGGTAGCTGACCAGAGCACAGAAACGAGTCACAGAATACTCAAAGTAAAACAGAGAGAGTAATGGAATCGAAAATCTGCTGCTGTGTGTTGTGAAACGGTGTGTTTATACTTATTGAGGAAAGAGGCGTCCTGCCATTTCCATGGCGACACTTCATTAGCTGAGGCGCAGCGATTGTTGACACGAAACGTGCTTTGGTGTTGGGAAATGGGCGGTACGCGTCTGCTGATGTCAGGCTCAGGGGCGGGGGATTTGATTTAGTGCCGCAAAAGCAGGTGAGCCAGGGCGACGGGGGGGAAATGATAGGATTATCAGAAAATGGCGGCTGATTTCGAGTGCGATAATGGACGAAAAGTCGGGTAAGGTCCATAGGAAAGTTTTCTACGATCTACCGAGTTATGCTTAAAAACACATGGCCGAACCGTAGGGACAATAAAAAAAAAGTCCCGGAACTATCCTTTAAGTATGGCGCCGTGTGGCTCCCTCTGTTTTTCTGGTAAACTGTCAAATCAAATAAAAAAATGTAAAAAAAATAAATAAAAAAAAACATGTTATGTGTCAAAGTGAACTCAGACTATAAATAGCAAGAAACAGAAAAAACGCAAAATACAATAATCCATAATTATGCTGTGATTATACATAAAAGATCACACAACTTTTTGTACAATACAATTAAGTTACTATATTATTTCATCATGTCTCAATTAAGAGAGAAATTATGTGAATTTATACCAAATACTATTTAAATGACTTTCCGTTTTGATATTTTACAATCCTATATTCACTATGATGAACATAAATGAATTCCTTGTACCGCTCCTCAACCCTTGGTGTGGAGTTGTTTTTCTATGCTTTATCTATTAAGGTTTGTGTTCTCCCTGTTGCTTTGGTATTCATTGAGACATCTCACCGAAATGGCTATGGGTGTCTCCTCCCCATCGTTAAATATAACATCACAACCCCTCCTATCCTATCGTCTTATGCAGAATTGCCTCCATCTTTGAAGCTACCACATTCCAAGTAAGAGCTGGACAAGCAAACATTTGTTCCATTCCATTCTTGCTTATATTCTATTTCATCATGGATAACAGATCATTTTGTTTGGGTATCATTTATTGATAAACATGGGAGTAAGGAACTTTCAATGAATAATTTTGATGATTCAAAACAACATTTAGAAGCAATATGTACACTGAGATAGATTTAGATTTTCAGTTGGCTTCCCTTTTTCTAAAATAGCCAGTAGTCGATTGCACTTGCCCAGACTTGTCTGGGCCGCTCCATCAGTACCTTCTAAAGTGTGGCTGTGCATTCCTTAACTGACATCTCATGTAGTAAGTTCCTTTCAGAAATGTATTGGATTCTTGGATCTCCCATATGCAATTGGACAAATGGTATAAATGTGTGGTCTATCAATTATTGATCCAAACATGTAACCCCCAACCTATCCCAATTATATAAAGTCTTACTCAACTTATGCTTAAGGGCCATATTTCTTGACAAAACTGTTCATTTTGAGAATCTTGCAATGTCCAAAGAATTGGCTGTCAAAGACCATGCAACTGCAATGGTGCTTACAGAGACATAATGGTGTTTCTGACATGTCTGAAAAGATGAAAGTACTGTCAGAAAATGGCATTGTATTAACGTCCACAATCGGCGGAAAAGAGATAATCCATAAACCATAATATTGTCTGCATAGATGGTCATGCAGACTTCCGTATCTCGATATACCTCGATGATGTAGGATATGCACAAGCTGCACTAGAAATGGCTCATTGTGCAGTGCAAAAAGGAGGGGGGACAATGTCAATGACTGACGGATGACTCTTCCGATATTAAATTGATTCTTTACTTTTGTATCAATATCTTGTGTATAACGACTGCACCAATCTTAAAAAGCTACATTGGAAACTCATTCTTTCCAATACCTGCCAGTGGAAGTCCCAGTGCACCCTGCTGAAGGTCTTTGCAGCATTGAGACGTATCAGGCCTGCTGAGCCCCTTTCTAAACAGCATTGTCTATTAGAACAGCTGCCTTGTTGGTATGTACAGTGTTATGTCCAGGAACCAGGCCTTGATGGGTGTTTTTGCCAATTGTCCGGTCTGATCAAAGGAACACATAGGCATGAATGTTTTGCAATCAGCATTAAGTAATGTGACCAGTTTACAAGATGCACTAACTTTTAGGATGTTTGTCTTTCTTAGGAAAAACACAAATATTAGTCTCATTCCAAGGTGCTGGAGTCATGCCAGTTTCCCTTGTATTCCTAAGTAGCCTATTAAAAATGTGCAGACTGCTGTTAAAAAAACTGGTTACATCTTGGTAGATTGCCCACCCTCTCCCTCTGCCTTTTGATAATTTATTAAGAGCCTTCCAAATTTCCTTTGTGGAGAGTTCCTGCATAGTTGGTGTTTCTCCTCATTTTGCTGATAATCTCATAAATCCTACAAGATTTTATGAGACATTTTATGCTGAAATTATTAAAATAAATATATTTTTGTGAAATACGCATGTAGTTTGCCTTAATAGGGTGTAACTGTTGACCAAAACCGTTCTCCTACCTTTCTCTAGAGTAACTATGGGCCTTTCCCAAAACCAAGGTAGGTATCCACTCCTTATAAGGAATGGAATTTGGGATCTCCCCCATTAGTCTTATACTTTAATGAATGTCACCATCAGCCGAGTGTAAATTCTGCCTTTTTGGGACTTGGCTGTGGTTCTTTGCACACAACCTTCGGCTTTGCTAAAAGGAACTGTCAGGAAGTGGTCCTGCCTGCGCAGACACCTGCAGACTTTGAACCGCATGGTACATGAGCACCAGCACACAGCCAACATAAAAGACTCTCACCACAGTTTCTGCCATAACCTTAGGAAAAGGATTGTGCCATGCAGCAAGTCAACGCTGTTCTAAGATGGCTCAGCTTTGATATAGGTTAGGTATATAGTCTGCATGTTAACCATAATAACTGTCAGCTGACAAAACGGGATTAGAGGTTGTCCATTTAGTAAGTTGGAGATTGCAGATCAGTGCAGTGTGGGAAAAAAAAGGAATAGAGTAGGCACCAGAGGAGGTTGGTGAAGTTTGTGTGTGCCGCAGAGCAGCAGGAGGGGGAGAAGGAAGTGGTGCAGGTGGTAGGGAGAATGTAAAGGAGGAGGAAGAATAACATCAAAGGAGGTGAAGTTCAGCAGAGGGGAGGGGTCACAATAGAGCGAGGAAAGAGGCAACACCACCTAATGTGTAAAACATGAAGGAAAGGAGGCGAAGGAAGAAGTCATATAGGGAGGGAGGTAATAACAGCCAGAGTATTGGAGACCAGGGGACGGGAAGATGTGAAAAGAGGGAGAAGTTGTCCCAAGGTTGGACAATGGTAACAGCAGAGACTGAAAAGCAGTTGTTGGTAGAGGGACGATATCAGGATGTCTAGAACCTACTGTTTAAATAATGAACGTACTATGGCTGCTGATTTGGAAACCCTAAGATGACCCATGTCTGTTTTTTTTCGCCCTCGCGTCCCCAGGTTTTATGGTGCGCTATAGAAATATAATAAAGTAAAGTAAAGATGGTAAAGAGAGTCTGGAGGAGAGCCTGATAGTTGTTAGGAAGGCGGTAAAGAAAGAATCTAGGAGTTGATGGAGAGGAGGAAACCTGCGAGGAGATGGAGTGCTGCAGAGCATTGCAAGTGCTCAAGGAAGAATAATGGGAGAGCCAAATAGCAGAAGAGAAGGCAGAGAGAGGGACAGACCAGGTGACAGAGGAGGAGGGGGCACCCAAAGGCAGGCAACAGGTGGAAAATCTGCCAGTGGCGCAGAGGGATGATGCAATTTCAATCCTAGACAATATTGTCAGTCCCTGGATGACAAGCCCAGGATTCAGGGGCTTTGCTGTGACTAGAGATGGTCATTGAATGTTTTACCAAGTAATGCATGGTCCTCAAAAGTACTGTGAAAGACGTAGATTGGCACAGTAAAGACACATATTGTCACCTACCAAAGTGATGAAAGAAGTGTCAGGTGACTTTAAACCCAAAGGCTCTGACTGACTTTTATTTGACTGCCGACTGGCGGAGTCCACTGACAAAGAGATGGACTGGCAGAATACAGTTATATAGCAAGCCGACGCGTGGAGATTGAAGCTAGAACTTTTGAGGTTGGATTCGAACCCGGGACCTTCAAGGAATCAAGACTTTACCTAACAACGAATTAATACTAATTGGACATATGCAAATGGAATTTATGCCCTGATTTGAAAAAGGCATTTGAGGAGCTGAAACACGTGTCATTTAAAAAGGGCTCTGCTTCGGGAGATTGGATACAACCTTTTGATTGATAAATTAAGAAAATTGAAATCAAACTAAAAACTTGTGACACAGTTCTTGTGTGAAAGCAACAAATCTATTCACAACCACGGAGGTGGGGTAGTGGTTCCTCCTAACTTTTTCACACACACGCAACACTCGCATACCAAATGTTAAATAGGTCACGAGGCGGAAGAAGTTGACGCCCCCAAAAAAAACCCTCTCAAACAAATTGTTCTACCACAGTACACCACTAGGCTGTCCAAATAATAGAGTCAGGCAAGATCAGGCCCTTTACTTTGATCATTCATACCTGATGCCACTTGACTCTGTTAGGTTATAAAAGATGTGGTTCTGCTCAAGTAGTTGAGCGAGCTAGGGTTGCTAGTTGGAACGCAGAGGTTGCAGCACGAGAAACCTGGAAAGTCCAGAGGAGAGCAGGACGCTGAGACTGTGACGCTGTGTGGCTGCAGGGTTACAGTGTGGAGAGAGAGCCGTGTCTCCATGGAGCCGGAGTGAGGCAAGTTGCTAATTATCGGCCATGTCCAGGCCATTGCTCGTTGTCCAGGCATGTGCTGGTCCCAGGGGTGTCTCATGAGCAGGTGGTGAGACATTGACCTCGGCCCGCAGATCCCAAGAAGCTGCCCGCCAGGGCTGTGCTTTCCGGGTGAGTTTTTTTAGCAGGAGAGAGAGTAAAACAAAGTGGCGTCCGTGTGGCTGGAGCAGGCCAGAGATTTAAAAGTGGAAAGCGGCACGGAAAAAGGTAAGCAAGGAAGACCAGATTTGCGAGCAGTGCAAAGATAGAGAACGACAGAAGAGAGGGCGCAAACGTCCCGAAAGCAGAAGAGAGGGTGCAAGCGACCCTAAGGACAGAAAGAGTGTATTTTAAAGAACTGTAAAGCAAAGAGTGGGTGCGAGTGATCCAAAAGCAGAATAGAGGATCAGAGTGACCTGAAAGGAAGAAAGTGAAAAGTGTGTGCCGGGGCCCGACAACACAAGAGGAGTGTGTAAGAGGCACAGCAAAGAGAAAGAAGGTGCAGAAGTGCACTGCAAAGTGGAAAGAAAAGAGAAAATGAAATAAGACAAAAGAAAAGATACAAAGTGTGAGGAGAGGGTCCGAGTGGTCGCGCAGGGGTGGAGCAAAAGCCAGGCATTTTCGGAAGTCTCTGATGCTGCCCCAGGGAAGGAACTGTGTCAACTTTTGTTTGAAACCAGAGGCTTGGGAAGGGAACCCTGAGAAGCCTGCAGAGACATTTGTGAACCTTTGCAGGATAGGCCTAGACTTGGGGAAGGTAACCCTGAGAGACCTGACAAGAACAGTGTCTTTTTGTTTGGAACTGGAAGGAGTAAATCTTGGTGAAAGGACCCCCAGGTGGCCCAGAGAAATTGTGAACTTTATTTTCTGCAAGACCCCTATATGGAGGGTTTTGAGGGCAACCCTTTTTTGTGTTGAACTATCTTTTTGAAACTGGCAGAACTACACCTGATGATACGGCCACCTGAAACCAGTAGTGGTTATATTTCTTTTTTGAGCCACCATTTTTCTTTTAGAAGATCCCAGAATACATTTTGTCCAACAGTGAGGGCAAGCATAGGTTTTGACATCGATGGACTTTGATTTTGGACCTACAGACATTGACGGCCCTTAGAAACATCAATTGATGCAACAACCCCTTTGCAGTTACGGTCACTTAGGCATAATACCAACCCAAGAAAAATTAACAATAAAGGTTTTCAAACTGATACATTTCAGTCTCCCTCTATCTCAATACCACTCCAGTCTCACACTCCGTAACTTTGGTTCCTGCCCTACATCTTCAGCATTCGGAAAGGCTGCAGGCTAGCATCATTGTGTCCATGGTAATGCGGAGGTCACTGCGTGCCTGGAACCGCCAGGTAAAGCTGCAACTGTAATAAAACATTTGGTTTCCCTAAGGGCGAGCTCTCTATTTCACTGGTAGAAGTTTGGTCCTGCACATAGAGAGGGAGGATTGACACTCTTGGGTTTGGCCTGTCCTGCTGCGCTGGTTGGGTGAGTCCAGACTGGCATGACTGTCCTGTGATGGGTCATTCTGATCATCCCCTTCCATTAAATGGGACAAAGGTAAGGTGATCGGGTGATCCTCCCATTCCACTCCCTAGCCCAACAACCACTAGCTTGGGATGGCACCCCGCCCGTTGTATCACCATGCATGGGACGCTCGTTTTGCAAGAAAATTATGGAAGAGTTTCTTCACACTTTCTGCCCAGAGGTCAGCCTCGACTTAGAGAGGACAAGCAGTACAATTGTCCATGCTATATAAGAAGCAGTATGGGTGAAAAATTGTACTTGAAACCATGTAATCCATTTAGATTAAATATAATTATATAAAACAACTACCCTTCCTCTCCGAACAACTAGAAAGGATCATAGTAAACTAGATTCAAAATCATGTTGAAAACTCAGTACTTTAAGATAATGCACAAATGGACTGTACAATTATTCACCACTTCCATTCTGAACTATTTACGTGAGAAATCAGACACAGGTTGCTCAAGTGTTTAGATCTTATTGGACCTGTCAGCCACATTTGACACAGTTGATCATTAAACTCTACTTGACAGACTCCACAATCTGGACATTCGGGGAAATACCCATAAATGCATTCAATCATTTATGACGGACCGAGTCCAACAAATATGTGCTGGACCGTTTTACTTGTGGACTTTTCATTGCCATGTGGGGTCCCACAGGGTCCGACCCTGTCCTCGATTCTCTTTAGCCTGTATCTCTGTTCATTGATGGGCATTTAGCATCGAATCAGGATTAACATTTTTTAATTACACGGCTGACACCCAGATGTTGGTCGATCCCAAAGAAGGGAGCAGCACTCTGTAAAGATCAGAGACTGTCATGTATCAAACATTGGATGGACCAAAACTATTTTAAAAATGAATCCTGATAAAAATGGAAATTCCTATAGTGAAGGAGAAACCTGATTGCTGCTCATTTTCTTACTGACCAGATTCTTTTTGCCATAGCCCAAGGCAGAAGTCAAGAACATAGGCATTATTGTGTATAATAAATCCTGTTTCTTCCTGATCAGCAAATTAAAGCATATCATCCCCTTTGTTTACTTTCTTCACCAGATTCTCTTAATGAACTCTGTGGTCTCATCTAGGCTATATTTTAACAATGGTATATATTTAGAAGCCTCCAATCATCTAATAACATGTCTTCAGAGAGTGCAAAACACTGCTGCAAGAACCCCAACGAAAGTTAAGAAATATGATCATGTCACCTCAGCTCTGTGCTCCCTACATTGGCTTTCTATTACAAGCCAGATCACATTCAAGAGCATGTGTCTGGTGTTCAAAATTCTCCAACACCCTGACTCCAAGCCACTTGTATCTACAATTAGATTTGATACTTCTTCCCTGTCCTTATGATCCAATTTGGATAGGAATTTGATTATTCATAGGTATCTGAAAGAAAGATAGGGCCATACCTTTGTGGTTCAAGCATCATGTACACCCTAAACCAGATCTATATTGCATAATCTCCCTTTTTGAGTCAATCCTTATGACTTTCAGTGCCTTATTCTGGTCCCTATATCGCTTGTACACCTTCAGGTATTTGCTGTGCTTTACAAAAATAAGCTGACATAAGATAGCATTTGGTTGGTGGGAGTTTCTCACATTGTAGGAGTCTCATTAATTCCATTTCAATCTCATAATTATCGATAAGCAACGTGGAACTGAAAGAAAGGAATGATCAAGAAAGAAGGAATGATCGGAGCAGTGGTGGCTGCACTTCACACATGACGGCCAAAGCCTATTGACTGTGCAGATGCTTGTTATGTATTACTGCTACCACTATGTGATAACACATTCCCTTGTTTGGGTAAAGTAACTGATGTGTATGGCGCAGGAATTCAGTTTAGAATGTTTTTCATAACGGTAATTCTCATGGGCATAATATCATTTGTCACAATATTTTTGCGGAGATTATATATCCTGGAACAAGTGGTTTGATGACTACCATTTCTTCTTGTACACAAGTTATTTGGCAGTATATGTGCTGTAGCATGTTTTTTTAGATTGACGAGAGCTCCCCTAGTTACAAAGCACCACTCCTCTCATTGTTTCTATTGATCACAAATTGCAATGATTCTATTAGTGCAATCGTGTATTTTCTAGTACAGAGGAATAATGCTTCTGGGTACCTTGGGATTGGCCGCAGCTTCCACGAAACCCTCTTTGTCGAGTAGTAGCTCACCTTCTGCCCTCACGGCTGAATGAGGGACCTTTTTATAAGGTTGTGATTTCGATGAAATGGCGCTTTCGTTCTTTTGTAGTCCACTTGCCATACCAGTGCCATGACTGTTTTTTTTGTTTGATGTTCAGGAACAGGAACTTAATGTTCTAATTAAACTTTACGCATTGACTGACATTTAGATATAATATTAACTTTTGACCCCCTTTCTCTAAAACTACATTTTTCACTGAAAGGCTTTTTTTTGTGCCTCAGGCACCAAGTTATCTCAACCTCCACTTAATAAAATATCAAGTTAACCACATCTAAAAACTGAAATCCTTTTACAGTCTCGTTTTTAAGGCCGTCTGAACCAGGGGGCCTTCGAAATACAAAAGCCAGTTCATCTTTGTGCTTGATTGCATCAGAAGAATACATACATGCCGCTTCCTATAGCCAGCAAACGTAGCTGTAAAATGGAGTTTTGCATTTCCATTGCCTGAGTCTTCTAGTAGCCTGGACACTCTAGGCAGAAAAGGCTTTTTTCCTTCCTCTCCATTGTCCCTCTCTATCCACCTGCATGGATGCTTTTTGTAATTATGAGCAAATATTCTTTTATTTTCAAGAAAATGAAATGAAAGTTAAAATCTGCCTTCGAAGCTTATTAGAAACGAGTGCACACAGTCACAAATGGATGTTGACTGACGTGCAAGAGAATGTTTTTCACATTTTGAACATAGCAGAATCTGATGGGCTTTGTCCTCAAAACCGAACCTCTGTGCCTTGCAATCAAGCATGGTGTTACGCTAATGAATTCTGGGCTAAAGTTGCATGCAACTATGCATAAAGGTTTTGAGGAACAATAGTTAGTGGTATTGTCTGCCCCCAAGTCATTAATGCTATAAACACACGTGTGTTCCATCTCTATCACCCCACCCGACCAGCTGACCCTCCAAAGTGCCTAATGAGAGGGCATCTACTGGGGGTATGTACTGGTAGCCACTGAATGCACTCTAAACTTCCAGGGTCTAGATTACATAAACGTGGCACACTAGTAAGCGCAACTTCGCATGGTATTGGTACCAAGGCATGTGCCAGTAAGCTTACCGGCAAGGTTGTTTCCGGGCCGGCAAGATTGTGATGAGGCACATTGTTTTTATTCTTTTTTTGTACAGCAACAGGTACATATGGGTTATTCCAGCTTGTCACATTGATGACTTCATGTTCCCAGATAACATTAGTTTACATATTATTTATAGATTGAATCACTGTTGAACATAGACCCATACTATAATTCGTATATGTTCCATGTTTTTGTTCTTTTGTGTTCTTTAGATGCTTTAAGGTTGTAACACAGCCAGGTAAACCTTTTTTATTTTTGACTTTTAAAGTAATTTCTACAGTACATACGGTTATATTCTTAATTCTGACAATTGCGTATTGATTCTGACTGTGTATTTGCTTCTTTTCTCTACATTTAAATTTGATGCTGATATCTACAACTGTGGGGCATGTATTTGAACAAATTATCAATATGTATTTATTTTGGTGAACTATGACACTTTTAGTGTCCAGCCCTGATGACAGACTGAGTTCCGAAATGTGTTGGCAACTATTTTGGACACACACTTTGGATGCACATTGCCTTTTATGAAATAATAAAAGCGATATTGGGATATTTTTACATGAAGATTTATGGACTATAATTTTGAAACGACATGAACATTACTTGAACACTGAATGAATAGTTGCAACTTTATGCAGCGCATAGCGTGAGCGTATTACTAGCTAGGTCATTCTTAGCGTCTTTGACAGATTCTTTACATCCTTCTGCCAAGGCTTTATTGATATGCTCCGATTAATTTTATTTTGTCAGTAATTATTTTTTTGGATAACTCAATAACTTTTCAGTAAATCTGTGGTGCCCACCCCTCTCCTCATTTTCTGTATTCTCCATGCAAACAATAAGCATGATCAGTCCAAGAGTACATTTAGTTTAGTTTAGTTTAGTTTATTATTTGTATAGCGCCGCCTGGCCCTAGGGCATCCAGGCGCTTGCGATGAATACAACAAGAATAATGAATACAACAAGAATAATGCAGCAGAAATGTACAAATCGATTACATATTTACAAATTTACAGTCTTGGTGCATGCTAGTGAGGTAGGGCTAGGCAGTTTCTTTGGATAGAAGCCAAGTTTTGGTGTTGTGTCTAAATCTGTGAAAGGACGGTTCTGATATCAGCTCGAGTGGAAGTGAATTCCAAAGTTTGGAGGCAAGCACGGGGAAGCTGGAGCCACCTGCTTTTTGGAGCTTAAATCTTGGGATATTTAAGCAGTGTGTTTGAGCTGATCTGGTAGGGCGCGCTGGGGTGTGGTGCTTGAGGTTGTCGGATAGGTATCTGGGTGCTTGGTTAGCTAGGCATTTGTGTGTGAGTGAGATGGTTTTATATTCAATTCTTTGTGGTATGGATAGCCAATGGCAGGTGCGTCTGGCGTCCGAGATGTGTTCATGTTTGGGTATGTTCAGGGCTGCTCGCAAGGCGTTGTTTTGTATGACTTGTAGTTTGTTGATGTTTTTCTGACTGGTTCCCAAGTATAGCGCATTGCAGTAGTCAACTTTGGAAAGGACTAGCGCTCTGGCTAAGGTGATGCAGTTGGATGGTGAGAGGTAAGGTCTGCTGGCATTGATGAGTTTACAAGTGTAAGCAGTGGCTGATGAGATGGAATTGATCTGTCTTGTCAGTGTGAGGGAGGAGTCGAGGTAGATTCCTAGGGTTTTGACGCTGTTAGAGACGATGATGTTATTGCCGTCTATAGTGAATGCTTGATAGAGTTTGTCGAGTTTATTAAGTCTGGGTTGGGAACCTAGGAGAAGAAGCTCGGTCTTGTCGTCATTAAGGCATAGGCCATGCTTGGCCATCCATTCTTGGATAATGGAATAAATGTTGTTGAGAGCAGTGAGGTCGGTGGAGTAGTCGCCTGTTAAAGGGATCAGTATTTGGGTGTCATCTGCGTAGTTGGTGTAGATGACACCCAAGCGGTCCAGTATGTCAAAGAGGGGTTTCGTGAATACATTGTATAGAGTGGGGGAGACGCAGGAGCCCTGGGGGACACCGCAAGTGACTGGGGCTGGGATGGCAGAGGCTGTGGGTGCGAAGACTCTCATGGATCTGTTGTTAAGGAAGGAATGGATCCATGCGTTGGCGTTATCTGAAAATTTGGCTGCTGAGGATAGATGTTTGCAGAGGATGTCGTGGTTGACCAGGTCGAAGGCGGCCGATAAGTCAAGGAGGAGAAGGAGGGCTAGTTTACCATTGTCTTTAATGTTGTCCATCTGTGTCTTAAGGTCAATCAGGGCGGTCTCAGTGCCGTGTTTGGGGCGGAATCCTGATTGTCTGAGTCCTAGTAAGTTATTTTTCTCAAGGTGGTTCTGTATCTGGAGATAGGCAGCTCTGTCGAGGATTTTTAGTAGGAAGGGTACAGTCGTTATGGGTCTGTAGTTGGTGGGGACATTAGGGTCAAGGGTGGGCTTCTTAAGTAAAGGAAGAACCCAGGAGTCCTTGAGGTTGTTGGGCACTATGTTGGAGGTGAAAGATGCGTTGATGAGGGAGGTGATGAAGGGAGCAAGTTGTTTGGCTGCATCTTTAATGATAGGGGCTGGGCAAGTGTCGCCTTGGCATTTGGACGGTTTAAGAGAGTAGATTATTTCTTCAACCTCTTTAATGGTTATGGTGGAAAACTCAAAGAGGTTATTGTCATCATTTTGGGGGGTGGTGTGGGTGTGTGTAGAGGGGGTGGTGTTATCGGAGAGGGTGAGGCTTTCTGTCTTTGTCAGGATTTTGGCTTGTAGCGTGGCAATTTTGCCTAGGAGTGCTTCCTGGATGTTCGTGCACCAGTGGATGTCTTTGTTGCAAGTGTCTGGAATGGGGGAGGGTGATTCGAGTTCTCTCAGGATATTGAAGAGCTCTTTGGTATTAGATTTGGCGTTGCTGATTCTTTCATTGTACATGTTTTTTTTAGACTGGATGATGGCTGATTTATAGATGTTCGAGGCCAGTGCGTAGGATGTCTTATTAATAGTGGATGGTGACTGTTTCCATGCTAATTCAGCTTGTCTTTTGGCTTTGCGGAGTGTTTTTAGTTTGGGGGTGAACCAGGAATTGAGGTGTGCTCGTGGTTTGGCTTTCCGAAGCTTGAGTGGTGCTATGGTGTTTATGGCCTTAAGGATAGTTGTGTTGTATAAATCTACTAATTCAGTAGGGTTGGTCATGGTGGGTGAGAAGTCGATGATGGGTTGGAGTAGCGGGAGGAGTTTCTCTAGTGTGATATTTTTGTTGTTTCTTGTGAGTGTGGGTGGGGCATTGGAGGAGGGCACTGGTGTTTGAGTGCCTTTGTTGATGGTGAAGGTAATAAGGTGGTGATCGGTCCAGGCGCATGGAGTGTTGGAGAGGATGGTAGTGTTGCAATTGAGGTCAGCTATCCAGTCAAGGATGCGGCCTTTGTTGTGTGTGGGTTGTGCGATATGGTGGGTGAGTCCTAATTCTGAGATAGTGTTGGCGATAGTGTGAGCTTTGTCATCTTTCTCATCATTGAGACCTAGATTAAAGTCTCCTAGGATGAGTAGTCGAGAGTTAGGTTTGATATTGTTAGAGAGTAGAAGGGCTATGTCGTCATTAAAGGATAGTATGGGGCCTGGCGGTCTGTAAATGAGGTGGATGGTGATAGTGCTTGTGTGCGTTGTGGATAGTTTGAGGGTGAGTAATTCCGCTGATGTCAGTGATTGGTTTTGTATGTGTCTAATGTTGATGGAACTTTTTGCAATAACGGCTACTCCACCACCTTTAGCTGTTTGTCTGTCTGCACGGTAGATGGTATAGTCATTGGGTATAGCAAGTGATAGAGAGGGGCCAGATGCTGGGTGGAGCCAGGTCTCTGTAATAGCTATGAAGTCGAGATCATTGACGGTAATAATGTCGGCAATGTCTAAGGCATGGGCGACTACAGATCTCGCATTGATGAGTGCACCTTTAATGGTTTCGGTGGTGATGCATGATTTTTTGGTGTGGGTGCGGGGGGAGGGTGCGATCAGGCCGTGTGATATCTGGTCTGTCGGAAGTGTAGGGCGTGTGCAGTGAGGGGCAGATTTGGTTAAGGTTATGTTTTGTTTGTTGCCTAGATTGGGGAAGGATGCGGGTGTGTGTGTTCTGGATCTGAGTCGGGTGAATCTCGATAATCCTGACATTGCTACCTATTAATGTAAAATATAAACAGTTGATACTTAACTTCAGATTATAAGAAACAATATGAGCCTTTCAAGTATTTAAATCGTTTTGCTGGTACCTCAATTTTAGCCTTGCTATTAAGGTTAGAATAAAACATAAATATGTAAATGTATAAGCACTTTAAAATTGTTCAGGATTGGCTACCAGGGTGCGCATAGATGAGCAAACTGCTCTGCGCAGCTCCTCATCAATGGGTCCGTTCTGGGTCTAGAGCCCCCCCAGAGAGCCCCCACTGACAGCAGCAACCTGCTCCACCCCGTGTGTGCCACACTGAGCCGTCCATCAGAGGATTTTCCCCAAGCTTCGGGGACCGAGGAGGGCCAAGATAAGCCCTGCTGTGGAGGACCGAGGGAGATCCCTGCTCCCGTGTGGGGTGCGGAGAGAGGTGAGCCCTGATTGCTGAGGGATAAAGTGAGGAGTGAGGGATAGCCCTGGGGTGTCTGTACCCCCCCCCCCCGCAAGGTGACCGCCTTCCCTTAGGGCTGGAGACAACTGGAGGGGGCGAGAGTTAGCTGAGGAGCCGTTACTGGTGTGGCCCCGGACCGACACTGGGTGAAAATAAAGGAGACTGTGAGAGTACCACAGGCCCTGAGTGGGAGAACCCATAGCTTGGGGGACACTGTGGGCCGTCGGAGGAACTAGTGAGGAACTGCAGTGGAGAGGAGGATCCTCCCTCTCGAGGCCCCCCAGATAAGGGCCTGCAGAGCACTTTCTGACCTCCACTCCCCCGCACCTGCCCAAGGGAGGAGGAGGGCAGCGCTGTTGTGGGTCCCATGTGGAGGGGCACTGAGACTCCCTCCCCACCATTACAGCCTATTAACAGCCTAACACTGAGCCCTGGGGAAACCCAGAGCCAATTGAGGGTCGCCCTCCAGTGGAGTCCCACCCCCCCAACACCAGCTTGAGTGCTCCGGAATGGATTCCGCCGCTGGGAGGGCTGGGTGCCCCCTGCAAAGAGTGGTGTCTCTCCCCGGTGAAACGGAGCCCTTGACCTCACAGTTACTTTAACCGCCCAGCATTGGGGTGCTCGACTAGAGCGGGAGCCTGATTGTCCCCAATACAAGCCGCCACCCTGATCTTGCAGTCTTCCCTGGGAGGCCAGTCACTCATGAGTTGGTCTAATTCCACTACACAGCAGGACGTCGGCAGCCCTTGGTGACTACACCCTCCTTGCCGTCAACAACCATGGAGGAATCCCAGTCTCTGAGGAAGGACATGGCAACGCTGCTCAAGGAAATAAGGGTCTTCAGATCGGACATTGGCAAAAGGCTTGATGGGCTTGACTAGAACGTGGACAATATGGCTGACAGAATCCAGGGCCTTGAGGCAAACCAATCCTCAATCGACATTCTGGACACCCGGATTGAAATGAGAATCTCGGAATTGGAAAGAAGAAAGGAACAGACTGCCTTGAAAATGGATGACTTTGAAAACTGAGAATGCCAGTGCAACCTGAGGTTTTTTGGCTTTCCAGAAAGGGATGGAGAAACGCAAAGTGACATAATTAAATCCATAAACAAAGTCGTTAGGAAAGTCTTAAATGATAAGACCACCAAACCCATCATTGACAGAGGACACAGAGCAGGAGAGGGCACCCAGGGCCCGCGGTCTGTGCTGGCTAAATTCCATAACTACTCGGAAAAAGCAAAAATACTGGACATGGTGAGAAAAAAAGGTCCGGTGGCATGGGAATCCTCCCAAATTTCTATATTCCAGGAACATTCGGCCTTCGCCCTGTCCCGCAGAAGACTCTGCACCCCCTAACCAAATGGCGCACAACAAAGGGGGTGCCCTTCTCTCTCACCTTCGAATTTGAGGGGTATGAATACAACCTGGTCACAGAGGACGGCATCAATAGAGTGACGCAGGAGTTGCTCAGAGAGGCCGCTCCAGTGGCCGCCTTCTGGGGCACAGAGGGATCACACAATACGGCCCCAAAAAGCAAGGTCGCTGGAGACAGACGCAGACTAAAAGGGCTCCACAAATTTAAAAAGTTGAATCCGGCATGCATGGGGTTTAACATGTACAACCTTTCAGTTAAGACCATTCTAGAGAAGGTTTGGAATACTAGGAGACAACAATTTTGGGTTTATGACACCAGTTCACAGGTCAGGTGGTCCCAATAAGAGTTTGGTTTATGGCTCGAATTCCAATTTAAATGGCTAATATGATCTGTACTTTGACACTGGGCTCACTGAATATAAGAGGTTTAAACTCCCAGAACAAGAGATCCCTAACAACATGCGAATTTACCCGCTGTAAGTTAGACATCATATTTCTGCAGGAAACACAGTGGCAGAGAGGAAAGGCACTGGCCCTTTGAGCCAAAGCTATATGTAAGATCTTTTGCGCATCTAACCCGTCTAAAAAGAAGGGGGTTGCAATTGTGGTGGCTAGCAAGCTAAACTTAGTCCCGAGGCGGAATCAAAAGATCACTGTGGTCACTATGTAATGGTTAAGCGGGAAATTAAAGGCAATGCGGTTACTCTAGTCTCAGTGTATTGTCTGAATGACGGGCAAGACCAATTCTGGGACTCACTGAAGGTTAAGATTCAATCGTTCGTTGAAGTTTCTCGATTGTAGGGGGTGACTTTAACATGGTCCTGGACCCTGACATAGACAGGAAAAGGGCGGACCACACACAGCCTACCGTGCGCAGTCCAAAAAGGCTTGCTGCTTTCAACAGACCAATGCAGAGTTGGGGGTGGTGGATTCTCTCTCCCAAGTGAGCCGACGCGACCCCCCCATTCACTTACTATTTTAAAGTACACAACACATTCTCAAGGATAGACTTCCTCCTAATTGAAAACCCACTTAAAAACAGAGTGCTTGATTCAACCACGGAAACCATACAGTGGTCGGGCCACAACATAGTCAGAATCAGAATAGGGGAATGTTCCTCAGATACACACAGCACTAAATAGTCTTACAACAACCTGTTGTTTATAGATAAGGAGATGGCCCAGACACTCTTGAAATCCATCAGAGAATTCTTTCACTTTAATAACAATGGTGAGGTGGGGGTTCCAAGAGTGTGGGAGGCATTTAAAGCAACTATTCGAGGAGTCTGATAGGAATGGGAGCCAAAAAGAAGAGAGAGAGAGTAGCACAAGAGTCAGCACTTAGGGGCAAGATAGAACAATTGCAACGGGGGAGGGGGATATTTGCATCCAAAATTCTGCCTGGAGACCAGGAGAAAGTTCAGAAATACAGAGCCGAACTGAAGGCCCTCCTCATTCACCAAATGGAACGTAAATTGGTGCTCCTTAAACAAAGATACATGGAGCCGGGGGAACGAGCTGACAAAATCTTGGCTTGGAGGTTAAGGGAGAAAAGAAACCCTACAAGGGTAACCGTAATACAACTAGCGAGAGGCGAACAACCTCTAGACAACGCCGAGATAGCAGAGGAATTTCATAAATACTATGAAACCCTCTATACGACTGAATATAGTGAAGAAGGTTCCCACATCGACCAATTTTTAAACGCTCTCCCCATCACATGCTTGTCACCGGACAAAGTAGCCTCCTTGTAAGTCCCCTTTACTGAGGAGGAGGTTCTTGATACCATAGTTAAAATAAAAGGGGGCACGGCACCTGGGAAAGATTGCTTCACGGTTTGATTCTTTAAAGGTTCTGCTCTACTCCTACCCCCTTCATGACCAAACTGTTCAATAACGACCTTGTATCTGGCTCCCTCCCGAGATCCATGCTCTCAGCCCTCATAGTTGTCATCCCAAAGAACGGCAAAGACCCATCACTATGCCAATCCTACTGCCCCATCTCTTTGTTGAATACCGAAGTAAAGATCATGGCAAATGTCTTAGCCAATAGACTCCACCACGCAAAGTCCTCCCTGTCCACGGGGTCCAAATAGGGTTTATTTTGGGCCGCCAGGGATCAGATAATATAAAGAAATCGATCAATTTAATGTATGAGGCACAAAATAAGGGGGTGAGTGCTTACTTGCTCTCAATAGATTCAGAGAAAGCCTTTTATCGAGTAGAATGGAGCTACATGGGTAACGTCCTGCAAAAGATGGGGTTTGGGAACAACTTGCGGCAATAGATCTTGGATCTTTATAATGATCCCGTGGCTAGGGTGACAGTTAACGGCACTACTTTGGTCCCTTTCCACCTGACTAGAGGACCCAGACTAGGCTGCCCCATTTCCCCCTTGTTATATTCACTCACGATGGAGCCCTTGGTCATTGCAATTATGGAAAACCAAAAGAACGCCGGAATTCGTTGTGGTATCTTAGACTTTAAACTCTCCTTGTTCGCAGAAGATATCCTCTGCTATTTTGACAGATGTAGAAAATTCTCTGCCTGAACTGCTCTCTCGAATAAACCTGTTCGGTCGGTTTTCAGACCTGAGAATAAATAGTCCAGCAAAATGCTGATTGGAACCAAGGACTCCGCAACTGGAGACAAAAGAACTATAATGGGGATGAGAATTGAGAACATAGCTACCCTGTATTTGGGAATTAAAATCCCCATGACCTAGCTGTTCTGGTAGATCACAACTTTTTCCCAATGTTGGAGAAGATCATATCAGACTTAACTATCTGTGCCCTCCTAACACTCTCATGGTTTGGGAGAATGGTGACAGTTAAGATGAATGTACTACCCCAGCTGCTGTACCCATTTACTGCCCTCCCTACCCTTCTCCCTGAACTTTTCTTTGCCAAACTAAAGACAATGATAAATAAATTCATATGGAAAGGGAAGAGGCCCAGAATTAAAATGACAACACTAACCCTGCCTAGAGATTTTGGTGGGTTTGGGCTCCCTGACTTTTGGTTGTACTACAAGGCAGCCCAACTTCAAGTCATGTTAGAATACCTTAGAGACGATTTAGGCACATACTGGACTTGCATCAAAGACCTATGCATTCACCCAAAGAAAGTCAGAGACTTATTGTGGTCCCGAACAAAAGCTATCCCCGACCATGTCAGGAAGCATCCCACTCTTGCCGTTCTGTGTAGTTTATGGAAAAAGGGTAGAATTAATAAACTCCTTTCTTCCTTGCCGTCTCTGTTGAGTTCAGTTTTGGGGGTCTCTGCTGGAGGTTGGTGCAAGGTGCTTTCACCACTCACAAAAATGGTCTGACAATAGTCTAGAGAGAGCTGGTCAACTATTCTGGAAGGCCAATTTAATGAATTTACTCCCTGAGTCTCTGGGGGGCGATTCTGGGAGCGTTTTTGAGTATCTTCACCTCAAGGGTATCCTGTCCGACCCGAGATGGCTACCCAAGATTTCTAAACCCCTCACATCCGTTGAGAAACTCATTAATGAAGCCAGAACAAGAAAGGGAATCCTGTCCAAAATATACAAAGTGATGATTACTTCCAACTCGGAAGTAAGCAATTTTGGGCCGAACAGTCACGGCAGGAAATTCCAGAGGAGTCCTTGGGTAAAATGTATAAGCTAATGTTTTCTGGCAATCTTTACACCTCGGTAATGGAGCACAACTTCAAAATACTAATCTGCTGGCACCTTCCCCCCTTAGACTTTCCAAGATGTTCCTGGGATCATCCCCCTGCTGCCCCAGACTCTATGACCAGACTGGTTCATGGTTCCACATGTGGTGGTCCTGCCCAAAGGTAAAGGTTTACTGGTCTGAAGTCCTCAGTTGGATCAAAGACACAGTGGGAACAGCCCCCGATCTGGATCCTCTCCAAATACTCCTGGGTGTCCCGGACGAGGATAGAAACGAGCTGATTCCCTAAACTTATTGAAGTTACGCTGAGAGCGGGTAGAGTGACTTTAGCCCAGAAATGGAAGTGTCGCCTTAACTTCCAAAAACGACTGGTTGAACAAACTATGGGACATGTTTTCACATGAGAAACTGTCTGCTGTGGTCAACGACTGTTTGGAGGAGTTTCATATTGAATGGGGGATATTTATATCAAAATGGGGTAGTGATAAACCTAAACTCTGACCGCTATGTAGCGATCGTGCTGGCCACTGACTATGCCAAAGCCCGAAGCGGATGTAACAAGCCAATCAACGGCCCGTGCATCCATTGACTGTGACTTACCCGCCTTATGTAACTGGACTACTGTTCATTCTGGTAGAATAGCCATTGTGTGTAACTCAACAGAGGGGTGTTCGGGAGGGATGGGGGGGGATTTCGTCAAGGAACTTTGACAAGTGTTTGTGTCTTAACTTTGTGAATTGTATTTCCTAAAAAAATGTCAATAAACATCTAAGTTAAAACAAAATTGTTCAGGATTCAGAGCGCAGGAGTTAAATTTTTGTGCAGTGCTGCTCAGGGAACGTAGATGAGAGGAACACTGTGAAGAAAGAAGATAAGCAAGTGGAGCCAAGGACATTTATTTGCAGGTAGTTACACACCAAATGGGCAAGGCACTAGCACACCAGGATAAATTCAGATAGCTTTTATGGCACTAGCAGCATTTTAAGCTGGTCAATACCCACTTTTTAATATTATATATGCGAAAGAAGGCATCTGGTTTGGGTTCTCCGCTCCTTATCATTTCTCCTTGTGGTAGATGCCACTGTATGCTTTCGATGATTCCAGATTCTTGAGATGGTCTTGGATCTGCCTTGGTCCCAGATAGCAATGTTGCTTCTTTAGAGGGTTTTCTGTGCTATGTCTGGTTCCCAGTTCCCAGGGTTGCAGAAAGTGAAGCAGAATATATGTCTCTCTCTCTCTCTCTCTCTCTCTCTCTCTCTCTCTCTCTCTCTCTCTCTCTCTCTCTCTCTCTCTCTCTCTCTCTCTCTCTCTCTCTCTCTCTCTCTCTCTCTCTCTCTCTCTCTCTCATCAAATAGTTTGTTGAAATCTGAGACCTAGCCTTTATCAAGGTTGCACCTTCCTACAGAATGTTGGACTCCTTGTTTTACTTTTATCTTCTTCATGAATGTAGACACTAGGGGCAGCCTATTTCTACAGAGGACATGATCTTCAGTATATGTAGGAAAACAATATAGTGCGACAAACCTGAATATCCGTGTCGGTGAAAGTAAAAACAATATCAATCGCTCATTTTCATGCCCGAAAATAAACAAACTACATTAATTTGTCCTAATTGTATACTAGTGTAATCTGGGGGTCTGGGAGCCAATTATCTCATAAAGGTTTGCGTAGCTGCACTGAGAGGTCAGATAGACAAATGCTTTGGCAGTCGTCTGCTGGGATTTATTCCAGCTACCTACATAACCAGTCTCCCAGGTACAGTGTCTCTCTGTCTCTCTTTTGCGCTCTCTCGCTCGCTTTCTCACTTCCTCCCTCGCTCTCTCACACCAATAAGACAATAAGAGTCATGAGGCTGGTGATTGAAATATATATATATTTTTAGAGGCTTGTAAATCTACTTAGATTCACATGTTTTGTATTGGCCGCCATCTACTGGTTGGCTCGGATTAAGACATATTGGGGGTCATTCCGAGGTTGAAGGTAAGGGAAAAACGATGCCGGTAAAGGATTACCGGCATCGCTTACTGCTACGGGCTATTCTGACCAACCAGACCGCTCTTTACGGTAACGCAAAGTACGATGCCGTAAATAGCGACACGCCATGCTGATATTAGCGGCATGGCGTAAACCAGAGCTGATCACAAGTAATGCGCACATGCAAATAACGGCCCCCTGAAGCTTGTTAAATACCTTATTGGCATGGAGTACATACAGGCATCTCAGAGAAGGTGTTAAGAACCCTGAGCAGTGGTTCCAAGAGCCACAGGTGCACACAATCATCACAGGTGTAGGCAATGGAGCCTGCCACAGCAGAAAAGGAGCACACCCACACACCACACCCCCCCCACACAAAGATGATACCAATAGTGGTAGCATTTCTGGAGCAGGAGGCCCTGCTTGCAAGGCCTCAACTACTACAACAACAACAGGCCCCACCACAGAGGAGACACATGAGAAGAATGAGGGTGAGACAGGCCCAGCATGCATCACCAGTGCAGCCACCGTTACCACGCCAGCAGCCCCCAATCCCTCACATCAGGTCCAGTCCTTCAACCTAACCCCTGAGCAGATCCACACCCTGTACCGGCTTGACTGTGACACCATCACCACCATAGTCGACCTGATACATGACGACCTAGAGAGCCTCATAGAAATACGCACCGCCATCCACCCTCAACTGAAGGTGGTGTCTGTGCTCCACTTCCATGCCACAGGCACCTACCAGCAAAAAGTGGGGCACATGCATGGCATATCACAACTGCTCATTTCACGGACACTGAACCAAGTGCTGGATGACCTCCTCAAGCACACAAGGGACTACAAATCCCTACCATGGACTACTCAGGAGAAATATGATACAAAAGTTGCCTTCCATGCACTGGCAGGCATGCCAAATGGTATAGGTGCCCTTGACTGCACCAACGTGGAGTTGGCGGTCCCGCATGCCATGGAGGTGGCGTATCGCAACCGCAAGCAAGACCACTCCATCAACGTGCAGATGTTATGCAACACAAGCAAGATCACCACACATAGGTGGGGCCGACATCCAGGATCAACTCATGACTCAATGGTCCTGCGGAACTCCACGCTATATGGAGCGACATGCTGAACGACGTACCTGGCTGCTTGGTAAATTGCCTGACTGAGCCATGGCAGTGCATCAGTGTTATGAGGTGGGTGCCTGCATACTCAACCCGGGTGGAAATGTTGACGCCAGTGCACGATGTGCACCCCACCAAACACTGTGCCACAGAGCCAGTGAAACGGCACATGACTACCGAATCCCACAGTGATGAAGTTAGACCCACACCTAACACCACATGACCAACAGATGACCAGGCCACATCACTCAACACATGCACCACTCATCGGCGGCCCTCACACACTGTAAGGGCATCTAACAATATATACACCGCGTCACTGGTTCTGCACACCCATAGGAGTGCTGGAAGTCACCATAGTGCGGATCAGAGCAGTATGATGAATATGCTACTGACTACAGCCAACACTCCCTACTACCGAATATCACAGAACTCAGAACTTCAAGGATCTTACCCCAAGACTGCTGCATGCATAAACGATGCATGTTCTACAAGATGTGCGTGCCATAGTCCATAGACCATCTTGAAGATGCTACCCCCTCCATCATTCCATTGCACAGGACACATAGCGGGGCCAGGAATGGGGTCAATGCATCCATAGACATGTGCATATGGGCAGAAATGACCTGCTGCCATGTAAGACTAGTTCAGTTGTCCACCATGAAAATACCAACACTCACCTTCATTCCCTTCCCATGCAGGTGATGGTGGCTGTCCTTTCACGCCGGGGCTCAGGACCCCTGTCTGAAACCCACAGAACAGGCACAAGGAGGCCTAAAATCGTGCCCATACCCGTGCAGGTGTGGTGGTTAAGCAGGCATTTGGCCTGTTGAAGGGACAAATTTGTTGCCTCAGCCGGTCGGGTGGGGCACCCATCTACAGCCATGAGAAGGTGTCCAAGACCTCCATGGCATGTGTAATGCTGCACAATATGTGCATCCCTTGGAACGTGCCCCTGTCCCCTGACATGGGACTGCTACCACCAGATGATGATGAAGGGTAGGAGGAGGAAGAAGGGGCAGGACAGCATCATGGTGCCGATGCACAGGAGGGACATGCTGTGTGGCAGGCATTGATTGGACAATAAAACTGAAACACAAGTCAGCAGAGGGTGTCATGACATGAGGACATAGAGCACTGGGTGTGGGGATACATGTACACCATGCACTGTCAGATATCAGAAGACACATGCGCAATGATGAATGTCCACACTGGTTTACCTTTGCAACACAAACGGTGTATTGAAATTGTACGAGCATAAGTGTATTACAAACCCTCCACCACCCCACCCCCCTCAAGTTCCCCCCAACACACCCTCACCCCCCTCCACTTCCCCCCAACTCACCCCCCTCCCCCCAACTCCCCAACACTAGTCCCATGGTGTCCATGTAGGCCACATGTGGCAGGTAGTCAAGTTACTCCGTGCTCCCGGGGCAGCCATGTCCCGGCGGAGCTGGGAATGGTGTGAACGACACAGTGGGCTCGTCCGGGTTGAGTGACTGGTCGACGAGGTGTCCTCATGCTCAGCCTGCTGAGAAGGACGTGCAGCCTCAAGGGCATCAGCAATGCGTCTGAGGACATCACATAGACGGTTGGTGCTGTCTGTCACCACCTGCCACATTGCCCTAAATTCCTCCTGCCACTCCTCCCTGCCCTGCCGATTGTCCTGCATCAGCTCGGTGTTGAGGGCGGTGAGCTGCTCTGCACGCTGCGCATCAGCTGATGGTGTGTCGCCCATGCAGGGGATTGGGCTGCCCTGCCAGGGCTTCGCCTGGGGGACTGGGCACAGGATTGGCTTGTTCCTGTGCTGGTCCATGGGCACATCGGCCAGGTGTGTCTGGCTCCCCCGAATCGCTGCATGAGACCTGTGGGTAGGTGCTGGCCTCTGGGGTGTGGACAACTGGATATGTGTCCTCCTCTGCCGCTCCACAGGTGGAAAAGGGGCTGTCTACGGATTCCAGGGGGGCAGTGGCTGCCACCTCCCCAGCAACGCTGGACTCCTCGGACCTTGGGGTTGACAATGTTCCTGACGCCAATGCAGGGAGGGGTGGGGGTGGGACACCCTCCGTGGGCTTTGCAGGAGCCGGTGTAGCACTCCCAGGTGTGGTCTTCCTGGCTGGGATGCGGCGCACCCTGCCTTTGCCCCTGGAGGTGGTGGTACAGCTGGTCTCGTGGTCCTCGCTGTCATGCTCACTGCCTGTGGGGGTAGAAGAGAGGGACGGCATGAGTGATGATTTGAGACGCAACTTTCATTCATGGCTACATTCACATATTCAGTCATTTGGGGTTTATGGGCATCTGGGTATGCAACAGCACTACATTCAATTAATGGGTGGGATATGCATGCAGGTGTGGGTGTCACTCATCTTGGCTGGGTACTGTGCTGTCTGACTAGCACACTGACCACACCCGCTGCACAGTGTGCCTCATGGGATGTGCCCCTTCATGCAGTATGTATGATGTGCGCTAAGCCCTTGCACTTTGAACTTTCTTGGGTCGCAGTTTGTTTGGCATGACTTTTAATGGGGCGGGGGCACCATGCCATGATTTCTTGGCCGGGCCTTTCAAGTGTATATCATGGAATTGGCATTGGCAGTGTTGACTTTGGACACGCACCTCCATCAGCGGACGACGGTGCCCCACACTCCATGTTGCCGACACCTTCTATTGATTCCTGTCCGATCAAGCCAGCACACGTCTCCTCCCATGGCATCAGTTTCATGGGGGAACTTGGGCCCCCTCCGGTCCCCTGTGCCTGGCTGCCGTTGGCCGAGAGGATGCTCCGCACCCTCAGCCGCAGGTCATCCCACCGCTTGCGGCAGTCCTTGGGGGTGCAGGGGGTGCTGTCGACTGCGCACACCCTCTGGGCCACTAGTGCTCAGATGTTCTTCTTCCTGAGCACCGTCTCAAGACGATGTCGGCATGCTCCTCAAGGGTGTCCACCATGATCTGCAATTCGTCTGGGCTGAATCGCTGCTTGCGGAGCTGGTCTGCTGTCGTCTTGGGTGCTTTTGGCATTCCTGCTGCTTCTGATGGCCTTTCCCAAGGTTCAAAATGGTCCCAGAGGTCCTGCCTGGTGAGGATGGCAATGGATTGTGTTTTTAAAGATGGCTGCCGCGCTCCTTCCCATCAGATGACGATATTTCCGGTTCCGTTATTTAGCGGTGGCCGTAATTTACGGGCAACGTTATTTACGGGCATCGCTGTTTCCACTTTATTCTATGGAGGTATTGTTAAGTAAGGGGCGCTTCATGCCGGTAAGGGCTTTTTCGGGCCCTTTTGCGGCATGGCGCTAGGTACTTTACCGGCATGGCGCAAAGCTCGTGCCCGCGAAGTCGTAATAGGCCGCTATTAGCGGTCTGTTACCAGATCGGACACGTTATTTGCTCCATGCCAGTAAAGCACGGTACTTACCTCCAACCTCAGAATGACCCCCATTGTTTTCGAATTCGAAAATAGGGTCTGGACAGAGATGTTCCTGTCCCACTTTCTCGTTCCTGTGTGTGCAGGGACCCATGATGCTTCATGCATCAACGTCCTCAGATGCTTTTCCTTCCAGGCGGAGAAAAAACATTTCTAAACCCTGGATGAGAGATTGCTTATTTTGGTTTCTAGTACCTTCTGATTCCTATTGTGGGAGAATAAAGCATTAAAGACGTTCAGCTACGACCGCAGTCGCTAGGCGTACAGTAAGGAGTGCAGGGTTATATATCCTAATATTTTCCAAGGCCTAGAGAATGGCTTCTCCCCTTCCTATTCTATGGCTGTGTCGATTCTGTGTGGCCCAAATGGAGAACACACCAGGGTGTAATTCAAAATGTACGTGGACAGACATGCACAATGTTTGCAATAGTTGTCTACTGTAAGGGATCAAGAGTAAGACTCGCACGCAGTGGCAGTTTTGGGTGCTAGTTATAAACGTTTATTAATAATAGTAAAGAGGGGTTTGTGGGAAATCCTACCGATCCCTAACTCTAGGAGGGGTTTCCCTGTTCAACACAACTAAGGAACGTCTGTGTCAGAATGTCCAAAACAGAGTTCTCTGTCTTGTGTCCAAAATCCTAAACTGACCCTTGCACAATAAACTTAATATACGTGAAGTGGGAATATCTTTTAGCCGAGCACCTGCAGCTTCTTTCCAAAGTTCCAAACATAAAGTTCTGAAGTGAAAAAGAAACCAATAAAGTTTGGTATTACCCAAATTGTTCGTTTACAATTGTTTGAATGAACAATTGACCGAATTTAAAGGGTCACAATTGACCTTTTCACAATTGACCGAATATATATATATATATATATATATGTGTGGGTTTTGGTGGGTTTGGCGTTGGGTGGGGGGTTGTGGGGGGTTTCCACCCACATATATGGTAAAATTGACCTTCACAATTCGGTCAATTGTGAAAAGGTCAATTGTCATTCGAGCAGTTGTAAAACGAACAATTCGTATACAACCTAAAGTTCCACCAGAAAAGGGGGCCTTCCCTTCCCCTGGATTTCTCTGGCTTTGTCAATGTCACAGTAATATACCCCACAATCTCAGGGGGACGACTCTTCCCCTGAGGTTGCTCCAATTTACACATTTTCAATGTCCCATTAATATATTCCACAAAATCTCGGGAAGGGCTGATGACTATTCCCAGTCCAGTTTGAACAGTTTCAGCGTCACATTAATATACTCCACATTCTCAAGGGGGACACCTCTTCCCCCGAGTTTCCTCCAGTTACACAGTGTATCAACTCCAGGTTTTAGCATTAGAAAATCTGAAGGGGTATGATCCTGCCCTTCAAGGGTTTAACAGTTCCATAATTTACAGGATTAAGGGGTGTGTCACTGGCCCTGAGTTTTCTTAGCTTTTCCAAAGTTTGCATATTTCACATTTGGGGGGCTGTTTCTCCTTTTCTCAAGTTCAACAATCCTTATTGGGTGTGGGTCCCAGACTTGCTGTGTGCCTGGTTTACACTCCTGCTAGGGCTTTCTTATCTCTTTACTTGGGTGCGGGTCCCAGACTCGTCGTATGCCTGGTCTACTCCCCTGCCAGGACTTTCTTATTTGGCTCAGTATTTGGGCGCAAGTCCCTGGCTCACACTTCTCATCAGCAATCACTCTCTCTTTAATCCAGTCGCACGATTCTTTAACTATTCTTTTCATAAATTGGGTTAGCGACCCATTTTCAGCAGTTTTAGTCTCTTTGCTCACTTTTCCCGGTATCCCACCTCCCTTGTTTGGGCTTACCACATTCATCAACAGTACACAGCATCTACCATGAAGCACCCTGGTGTCCCAACCTCTCGATGTGGGCTTACCGGTCTCCGTCGGCAGCATCAGCGCCTCACCATTCTCCCTTCCAGCAGCCTCTCCGTCTCCACACTGCAGCCTGCTCTTCTCTGTTGTCGCAACTGATGTCGGGAGAAGCAAGTATATTCTTCTATCCAGGTCTGCTGTATTTAAACGTCCCAACACCTGTTAACCTTTTCCAACAACTAGAGCACAGCGTTTGCTTTCTGCTTCTAGTGATCTTCATTACACCAGTCCTCTTCCTCTCCTCAGTGTTATTTAGTAAAGGGGAATGTAGATATGGTTGGTGATTAGTCATGACTGGAGGTTCTACCCCTACACTACAATATGCCATACTGGAAGGAGGGCTGGGGGGTTGGGTGGGGGAGGGGGGCAGTGGTTGTTACCAGAAGCAAAAGAAATAGGGAATTGTCTGTTTTGACCCAGCAAGTTTACTCCCCAAGGGTTGTCCTCCCTCATGTGGTCCTCCCACAGAAAGCCACCCCCAGGGTTAGAGTCAGGCAGCTTCTGCCTTTACCTGGCCACATAAGGAAAGCAGTGACAGCATCGCTAGTTTTGACACACTACCCAGGAACCCCACCGAACACTGTCTCTGGGCTGACCCGAAATTTAAACACAAGACAAATCGAGGAAGTCATCAGAAACCTGGGCAGCATACGGCATGCAGATGGAATAGGTACAGGGGGAGGCCAGCATCCACACACAGGAATACACGGTCAGGGATTTAGACACTGGGGTCGAAACTGACCACCGACAGCCATGGGACGGCGTGCAAGTAGGCAAGGCTTCACAGCTGAGATTCAACTCTGATGGCTCATTGTCAAGATGAGTTATGGAGAAAATCCCTGGCGATTGAGGGGCTACACGTAAGTCAATACACAAACAACACAACAGTAGTCGTGACAAAGACGTAGTGTCGGGATCAACCAGTAACAGCAAAGACATAATGCACACTAAATCTTCAGGCACAGTAAGCGTCAATGCCGGGAAAATCAAACTGGCCACATAGATAATCCATAAACAATGAGAAACAGAAAACGGGGCTATAAAAAAGAAGTCACCCACTTTCACTCCTCAGACTGTCTGATGAAAATACCTACACTGAGGGAGGTTATGCACTCTATGCATCATTACATCAGAAGGGCTTAGTGGATATCTCAAACTCAGATGAAGATTGAGAGGAGGAGTTTGGTGCCACCTTCAAGTGTTTTGATGCTGAAGTCACCATATTAATGCCAATTTAATTGGCGTCTGTGTCAGAGGTTTCTCTTCAACCCCATAAAGAATGGAACAGGAAAGACATAAAATAACTTTTAATGGAAAGATTCAAAAGCATAAAAGACTCCTAGACAAATCTTTTAAAGAACCCTCCCCCTCCAAAAGAGGTTCAGAACTGAGTCCCACCCAGGCACCCAAGATGACTCTTACTTTGATCAAGGGGATATAGGAGACACTGATTCGCATCAGGGGGATTATCTCGATTTCATAGACTCAGACGACTATATAATGGTATCTCAAGATGAGGAGGCACCCCCTGCCTCTCTCTCCCCCACAGTCGCATCTTCCCCCCCCCTCAGAGGTGAACTACCAGTATACAGATATTTTGGGTGCTGGGCAGCAGAACATTTAGTATTCTGACTTTGGAGCTAGATGTCGAAGTGGACTTCATTGAAGAAATATTAGAAGAGAAAAAACATGTTTCACAATGTGTACCGTTGCTGCGCTCATTTAAAAAATGCATCACTTCCTCCTTTATTAAGACAGTTAATTCTAACCCGTAAATGGACGGATGGAGAAGAAATACAAACCTGTCCCATCAGACCTAATCTACATCATCTTTCCCCAGACTCTTTAGCAGCAACAACTGCCAGAAAGAGGTCTAATGCTCCCATGTCAGGTACAGAGTAACTTTTAAATAGGGAGAGCAAACATATTTATTCACTTGGCCATAAGAGAGCAACCTTTGTGACTAACAGTGTGCAAATAGTCAATGCTACTGCACTTATGGCCTGATATAACAGATCCCAGTGGAATAATGGAGAGCCATGGGGTAAACAAATTCCACTGGATATATAGGCTTCTTTCCAAAAAATAGTTCAGGAGGTGTGAAGGCATCTTGGAGTAAGACACAGACAACAGATTCTGAATTAACAATACAATTTTATTATCTTAAAAGTCAGAATGGAAAAAGGCCTATCTTGCCCTATACCATGGTGGGATTTCCCTTCCGAAACTAAGGAAAGTCAAAGACTTCAATTTAGGAATAAATCTGTGTGCAAAACCTATACTTGCCCTCCCTACTAATCTAAATAATGTGTAGGGATGTCAGCAAACAACAAAATAGTGTTCAACATAAAGTTTGGAGCTCTGTCCAGCTCGCAGCTTTCTTTCAGCCCCCTTCCTCAGGTATAAAACAGTTCTAATAAATGTCTCAGGATTGCCTTAAGTTCAGGATGCTCTAGAGATAACCAATGCTCGGTGTTCCCTTCCCCAAGTTCAAAAACACAGTTCCAAACACAAAATAACATGACTCTGTCCTCAGGTCAGTAAGTAGATTAAACTGCAGGATTCCCTTTCCCAAGATTCACTTTCAATGTTATTTGGTATTTTTCAGTTTTATTAAAGTTCTCCGCCACACTAACGCCCTCTGCATATGGTGGGTCTTTGTACAAATATTTCTTGACTGAAAATTGCATCTCATTCAGATTTCCCAGTATATTTTATTATTTACAAATTCTCCCACTCTGTTGTTTAAACCCTTAACTGCTGAGGGGTTTCCCTCCGAGTGCTGAGCCCTTTTTTGGAGATTTCGGTACGTTGCATTCAATCCCTTGTAACTTTTTTCTTACATGAGATATCGTGGCCAAATCATGCCCTTTTCTTACCACCTGTATGCAGCCATAATGCCATCAAGGAATCCGAATTTGCTATAGGGGGAGATAGAAAATGACAAAAAAAGAGAGCAAATGTTGTGTTTTTTCAGAAAATGACAATAAAATGATGTACCAAGAAGGCTGTGTTTTTTTCCTTGTAAGAGCTAGGAACAAATGGATGCTGTTCTGAATCTGCCATTTTCCAAGCTTTCAAGAACAGGCTCAGTGGAAACAAAAATAACATATGTTAAAAGGTTATCAGTTTTGAGGGAGGTAGGCGAATTTACCCTTTTTGGAAGAGTAGGGTAGGAAATCGAATGGGAAGACAGAAGGGCATACATTTCTGAAAGGTAGACAACATTCCAAGTTTAGGAAGGGGTGATTTGCACAGGTCAGGCAACAACTCTTATGTGCTGGGCATATTTGGACTTGTAAGATAATGGCTTCTGTGAAAATTGAGAAAAGCAATGCAGAAAAGCATTGCACCGCTACATTCCCGATCTCTTATAGTTAGGAAATCACACATTTTAAGTGCACAGGCAGACCAGAGGATATCACAGGGGCAACGTGCTCGTCATGGAAGCAAGGTGACACGGAGCAACACAGGTTTGATCCCCGGGTCTGCGCTTAGAAACCTCAGTGTATTATGCACTTTATAAATAACCTATTACAATTACAGTATGTGACTAGGGCTGGTTACAAAAGCGTACAGTGCCTAAAGCAGCAACTAAATGTAGTTTACATTTGGGAAATGAAAGGGTTGTGTAACAAAGTGCAGTAGCAAATGTATGAAAACGTTATCAAAACCAAGACAAAACAACAAATTTCCTACCTTTTCACATTCCCATAGATGTCCCGACGAAAACGGTACCTCACATGAGTGGGTGCACCTACCTGGGCGCAAAGGGAGAAGGCTAAACCATCCTGTACATCATACGCCCTGGGGAAGACTGGATTTGGCTTTGTGGACAACCCACGGATTTGAGCTGGGGTGTCGCAGCCACTAAAAAACGAGGAACCCCATGCATTTCTAAAAAGAAGACATTTGTGGGAATCCAAAGAGGTCTGACGAATCGCCCTAGAATGTATTACCCACAATGCCTGGCAAAGGCCAAAATTCAGGGCTTTTTTTTCAGCCATTTGCCACCAGGAAACCACCAAAACACACCGGCAACAACACATGTCCTACCTTCCCACATTCCCACAGGTGTTCCGACAAAAACAGTACCTCACATGTGTGGGTGCATCTACCTGGGCGCAAAGGGAAAAGGCTGAACCACTGGTATCCCGAAGAATAAGGGGAGACATTTTTAGGATTTTGGTTTTGTGGACAACATACAGATGTGAGCCTGGAGTGTTGCAGCCACCAAGGAGAACCGGGAACATCATGCATTTCTGAAAAGAAGACACTTGTGGGAATCAACAGAGGTTTGACTTGTGCAAATCACCCTTGAATGTATTAACCACAATGCATGGCAAAGTCCAAAATGTAGGGAAAAAATAAAATTTTCAGACATTTGCCACCAGGAAACCACCAAAACATGCCAGCAACAACACCTACCTTCCCACATTCCCGCAGGTGTTCCAACAAAAACAGTACCCCACATGTGTGAGTGCACCTACCTGGGCACAAAGGGAAAAGGCTTCACCACTGGTATCCTAAAGGGTTTAGGAAAGAGGACATTTTTAGGATTTTGGTCTTGTGGACAACCTATAGACTTGGGACTGGGGTGTCTCAGCCATCAAGGAAAGCAGGGCACCAAATGTATTTCTGAAAAGAAGACACAAATGGGAACACAAAGAGGTCTGAATTGCACGTTTTTCCGTAGAATTCATTACCTACAATGCCCGTCAAAGTCCAAAATGTATGGGGAAAAACAACATTTTCAGACATTTGCCACCAGGAAACCACTGAAACACGCCAGCAACAACACATGTCCTACCTTCCCACATTCCCAACGGTGTAACTCGCATGTGTGGGTGCACCTACCTAGGCGCAAACGGAAAAGGCTAAACCACTGGTACATCAAACGCCCTGGGGAAAACTGGATTTGGCTTTGTGGACAACCCACAGATTTGGGTTTAGGGTGACGCAGCCACCAAGGAAATCCGGGAACCCCTTGCATTTCTGAAAAGACACCTTTGGGAATCCAAAGTTGTCTGATTTGCGCAAATCGCCTTAGAATGTATTAACCAGAATGCCCCTCAAAATCCAAAATGTAAGGGAAAAACAAAATGTTCAGACATTTGCCACCAGGAGACCACTGAAACCCGCCGGCAACAACACATGGCCTACCTTCCCAAATTCCCACAGGTATCCAGACGCAAACCGTACCTCACATTTGTGGGTGCACCTACCTGCGTGGAAAAGAAAAAGTGTTGACCGTCCACAAGTCCAGCGCCAGTCGCAGGGAGCCCCGGCATGTTCCCCATCCCTAACCGGAGGGAAAAACTCTTAACACAGCACAGCCAGAGCCCTGGGACGTCCTGGGGTGCTGCCTCTTTGCTTGGGTACCTTTCTCCCTTGTTGATTGACCATCACCAAGTCCAGTGGCGGTCCCAGGGAGCTCTGGCAGTGTGCCAGTGCCTCCCTGGAGAGAAAAGCTGTAGCGCAGCCCAGCCAGAGCTCCAGGACAGTCGGGGCTACTGCCCCTGGCCTTGGGCACCTGTCTCCCATGTTGGTCGACCGTTGCCAAGACCAGACGCAGTCCCAGTGAGCCCCGGCAGGGTGCTCATCCCTCACGGGAGGGAAAACATGTAACGGAGGCCAGCCAAAACTCCTGGATGTTCGGGGGGGATGTGCCTGGCCTTTGGTGCCTGTCTCCCATGTTGGGTGACCCTCCCCAAGCTCAGCGGCAGTCCCAGTGAGCCTCAGCAGGGTGCTCATTCCCTTCCCGGAGGAAATGCTGTAACGCAGGCCAGCCAGAGCTCTGGGGCGGCCAGCAGTGCTGCCACCAGGCTTGGGAATCTGTCTCCCTTGTTGCTTGACCGTCTCCAAGTTCAGCAGTGATCCCAGTGAGCCCCAGCAGGGTCCCCATCCCTCCCTGGAGAGAAAACCTGTAACAGAGACCGGCCAGTGCTCCAGGACGCCCAACGGTGCTGCCTCCGGCTTTTGGCGCCTGTCTCCCATGTTGGGCGACCATCCCCAAGTTCAGCGTCGGTCCCAGGGAGCCCCGGTAGGGTCCCCATTTCTCCCTGGAGGGAAAAGCTGTCTCCCTGGAGGGAAAAGCTGTAACACAGGTCAGCCAGAGCAACGGGATGGCCGGGGGTGCTGCCTCCCGGCTTGGGCATCCCTGTCCATGGCCAGTTGCAGCTTTTTCCTGCCAGGGCTCCCTGGGACAGCCATTGAGCTTGGGTGATGTACAAAAAGGTAGACAGGCGCCCAAGCCCGGAGGCAGTTCACCCGGCCGTCCCGGAACTCTGGCTGTCCTGCATTACAGCTTTTTCTTCTGGGAAGGGATAAGGGACCCTGCCGGGGCACATTGAGACCGCCACTGGACTTGGAGATAGCCGCCCAACATGGAAGACAGGCCCCCAAGCTTGGAGGCAACACCCCCAGCCGTCATGGTGCTCCGGCTCGCCTGTGTTACAGCTTTTCACTCCGGGAAAGGATGGGGTCGCTGCTGGGGCATCCCTGGGACGGCCACTGAACTTGGGGGCAGTTGTACAACAAGGGAGACAGGTGCCCAAGTTTGGGGGCAGCAGCCCCGACTGTCGCAGAGCTCTGGCTAGGCTGCGTTACAGCTGTTCTTCTCCAGGGACAGTTGGGGACCCTGCCAGGGCTCATTGGGACCGCCGCTGGACTTGGGGACGGTCGACCCACATGGGAGACAGGCATCCAAGGACTGGGACATCATCCCTACCCGTCTTGGAGCACTGCCTGGGCTGCATTACAGCTTTTCCCTCCACAGAGGGGTTGGGATCCTGCCCGGGCTCGCTGGGACCGCCGCTGGACTTGGGGATAGTCAACCCACATGGGAGCCAGGCGCCCAAGGCCATAGACATCATACCGACCATCCTGGCGCTCTGGCTGGCCTGCGTTACAGCTTTTCCCCATCATGGAGCCCCAGCAGTGTGCCATCCCTCCCCAGAGAGAAAAGCTGTAATGCGGCATGGCAAGAGCTCCAGGACGGTCGTGTGATGTCCCGGGCCTTGGGCGCATGGCTCCCTCGTTGGTCGACTGTCCCCAAGTTCAGCGGCTGTCCCAGGGAGCCCTGGCAGCGTCTCCATCCTTCATCTGAGGGAAAAGCTGTAATGCAGCCCAGCCACAACTCCAGAACGGTCGGGTCAATATCCCAGGCCTTGAACGGCTGTGTCCCTTGTTCGTCGACCGTCCCCAAGTACTGCAACGGTTTCATGGCACCCCAGCAGGGTCCCTATCCCTCCTTGGAGGGAAAAGCTGTAACGTGGCATGGCCAGAGCTCTGACGGCCGGGGTGCTTCCCCCAGCCTTAGGAGTCTGTCTTGCACGTGGGTAACCGCTCCCCAGCTCAGCAGCGTTCATCGGATGACCTGGCAGGGTCCCGGTCCCTCCCAGGAGGGATAAGCTGTAACACAGCCTGGGCAGAGCTCCAGGACAGCCGGGGGTGTTTCTATTGGGCTTGGGCGCCTGTCTCCCATGTGGGTTGACGGTCCCCAAGTCCAGCAACAGTCCAAGGGAGCTCTGGCAGGGTCCCAATCCTCCCCCGCAGTGAAGAGCTGTAACGCAGCCCAGCCAGACATCTAGGAAGGCCAGGGGCGCTGTCCCCAGCCTTGGACGTCTGCCTTGCACGTGTTGACCGCCCCTTGGCCCATCGGTGGTCATGGGGCGATCCAGCGGGGTCCCCGCCCCTCCCCAGAGGGGAAACCTCTGACTTGGCTTGGCCAGAGATCCAGTACGGCCGGTGGTGCTGTGACGGGCAACGGGCCAAACAGCCTCCACCCCCAAAATCCTTTCCCTGGTGACTTAGAGCTCCTTTCAGCTTCCCAGGGGTGGGCAAATTGGGGGTCAAATTGGGTGGGCAAATTGAGAGGCCTGTCCTCCAGGGACTGGACCAGCCCCCAAAGCCCCAAGTGTGCCACTAACAATGTAGTGCAATGTTGTTTTGCCTTTCCTGGGGGCAAATGGGTGCAAAACAACATCCATCTGCCCCCAAAGAAGGCAAAACAACATTGTGCCACATTGGTGACTTTTTTTGGGGTTGGGGAATAGTTTGACCTGGGGGGGGGGCTGCACCCCTACAATCAATTACATGGTGTTCTAGTGCTCCTTTTTGCTTCCTATGGATGGCAAAAAGGGGCCAGACCCTCACTTTGCCCCCCACCCAGGGAATCAGAAAGGATCTGCCCCTGCTTGGGGATGGGGAGCTTTTGAGGGGGACTGGCCTACAAGTCTGCCCCAAATATTTCTATTATTATTTGGCCTTCCTTGGGGCAAATGGTTGCCAAACAGCACCCATCTGCCCCTAAAGAAGGCAAAACATTGTGCCCCCTTTAGTTTCTTATTTTGGTGGGGGTGGGGGCCTGTTTGGTTTGGGGGGGGGGGCCCAGCATGTGAATTTCATTTCCTGATGACCTTGGCGCACGCTACGTGCGCTGATGTCATCACGGCATCCCCTGACCCCCAGGCACAGACGAGGAAGTCCTCTCCTTCATTGCCTGGGGATCAGAGGCATCGAGGGAGCAGCAGGTAGGCGATCCGCCCTCCCCCCAAAAGTAAGCACTGCGGAGGATGAGGTATCTCGTCCCCCGCACTGGAAACGTTGTGCAGAGGACGAGATACTTCATGTGAATTTCATTTCCTGATGACGTTGGCGCACGCTACGTGTGCCGACGTCATCACGACATCCACCGAGCCCCAGGTACAGACAGGGAAGTCCTCCCCTTCACTGCCTGGGGGTCGGAGGGATCGAGGGAGCAGCAGGGGGGCGATCTCTGCCCACCCCCCCAAAAGTAAGCACTGTGGAGGACGAGGTATCTTGTCTTCCGCACTGGAAACGTTGTGCAGAGGACGGTATACCTCGGCTCCCGCAGTTAAGGGGTTAATATACTTTTCTTTGGTTCACTTGCTAAAGTTAATTTCCAAAGATTCCATTCACCTTGGAGTTCCATATATATATTAGGTTCACTTGTATTGTTGAAGTTTAATCACTTTAAAGTTCAATGGGCATTGGTTTCTTTGGTTCAAAGTTTGTAGATTCAGCATATAGGAATTTTACTTTTATTTAAAGTTCCATTTCACTTTTGCTCTTGACACATGGGAATTTTAAAGCTGCATTTGTTTGTATTCTTCATACGTAACAGTTCCATTTATTTATTGAATTTTCTTTCATTTCGGTATTCAATAAGTATGAAGCTGTGCTTATTACTCTTGTTATTCCATTCGGAATTCAATAATGGTTAAAGGTTTTTTATCTGTTCATCTCATTGTTATATATCTTTGTAGATTGCCTTTATAATGTTCAATAGTAAATGAGAATTCCTGCATGATCGGAGACCTTTGTGTTTTATCATGCACACGACCACTTTGCTACAAAGTAATCCTCTACGTAAATCCAAACACTCGCATACTGGGTTTCCTCTCTCATATACACTCACTGGTTGCTTCTTTGGAAGTTCCCGCAGTGCAGATCTCTCGGCCTTCTGTTCTCCGCCTTAGTGCTCCACCTCCTGCCCTAAGGCACTCCTAGGTCGGCTTCACACCACAGGAGGACGAGCGCTTCAAACACCAGAAAAAGTGGCAGCCTTCCTGCACAGCTCCCTTTTTAGTGTTCATTTGGTTCCACAGAGCCCCAGGTCCCGGGCCGTACTCCCTTGAACCGTCTGCATATTGCACACGTACAGCTAGCTCCCTGCTGTTTGTCTTGCCCGCTCTGCTGCTGCTTCACCATCGCTGCCACTGCCTCTCCTCCCATTCTTTGTTTGGGCTTTCTTTTATACACCTGCAGCCCTTTAACAGGCTACAAGTGCGAATGTGCAATCAGCCCTGTCTGACCCTCATTAAGGGGACATGCCTGACCTCTACAATTCTCAGCAGGCTTCTTCCTCGTCCCAGTACCAAAGTGATAAAAGCATTTAGTCTTCATTACTCCTGGTTGCCTCTTTTTCGTCCCAGTACTAATAATATATGAGGAAGTCAGTGAAGTTGATTCACAATAACCCATGAAGGCGGTGGAAGGGTTGGGTTGTTCATCAGTAGGAAAAGGGGGATCCCATGTCTCTCCGAAGGGCATCCCACTCCTAGTCCCCAAAGCCCCTCCAACCAGGGGATCCTCCCTCACTAGTCCGTCCCCAGGGTCAGGATCGCGGGGGAATAGAAGTGAGAATACCCTCAGGTTTCTCACATAGGGCAAACAACTGCCAATGCTCTTATTTAAAATGCCCTTGATGTTGTTGCAGGATACGTGGCTATAAAACAACATGCCTGGCTAATGCGGTCAGGGAAGAGGCCCAAACCACTCTGCAAGACAAGTCAGAGAGAGCCTCTACTCTTTGGAAAAGCAATTGAAGGACCTTTAGAAAGGTCGAAAGAAGGCCATGGCACCTTGAAACGTTTTCACATTTCTGGGAGAAATGCTCAATTCAGAGGTTCCACTGAAAATGGTCAGACTTTTTGTACAACAGCTTACACCCAGCCAACTACCTAGCACAATCGGACATTTACTGATGGTTGGTATGCAGGTTCACAGACATAGCATTTCACATATTCTACAGGCTCCCATCTTCAAGGCACAGACGAAACCGAGAGTGAGAAGATACTTCTCAAGAGGTGCATCCTCCACTTTCCAACAATGACCCGAAAATAATGTTCCCGTCAGGCTCTTGGCTTACCTGATGCTGGATAGCCAGTGGAGACTAAGGTGACGAGCTGGACCGGCATTTCACTCGAGTTCATGTGTCGTGGAGGAATGGACAGTCCGTTCTAGACACCACCCTGCCTGTGTAGTGAAAATAAGCTGGATGAGGTCGGGAGAGAATCTCCTCAAAAAGGGGAAAGAAATCCTTGATTGGGAAAAACCTGCAATGGTTTTCAAGAAGGGTACAAGACTAGGTAGCATCCAAGGACTTCAAAGGATGAATAATACTGATGGTCCAGAACAAATTGAGAACAACTATTAGGAATGAGCAGGGAGGAGGCTGGCAGGAAGAAGGAGAATGAGTAACAGGAGTCAAGAAGAAAAGGCAAGTAATAATAAGAAGAAAAAAGGGGAACGCTGATCTAAGAAAACCTATGTTGAGCGATGCAGAAAAGGCTGCATGATGCAACTTAGCACATTTGCTACGTCCACGCTATATAATCCGAGGTCCGGACCCTATGCAGCAATGTCCTCGCAGGACAAGGCCACGGTGTTGAGCAACACAAGTGTGCAGGAGACACTGCACGACGAAACGCAGCGCGTTTGCTACGTCCACGCTACGAAGCCTATATAATCCGAGGTTCAGACCCTATGCAGCAATGCCCTCGCAGGACAAGGCCACAGTATTGAGCAACGCAGGTGTGCAGGAGATACTGCACAACGAAACGTAGCATGTTTGCTATGTCCACGCTACCAAGCTTATATAATCCGAGGTTCGGTCCCTATGCGGCAAAGCCCTTGCAGGACAAGGCCACAGTGTAGTGCGACGCAGGTGCGCAGGAAACGCTGCACGATGAAACGTAGCACGTTTGCTACGTCCACGCTATCAAGCCTATATAATCCGAGGTTCAGACCCTATGCAGCAATGCCCTCGCAGGACAAGGCCACAGTATTGAGCAACGCAGGTGTGCAGGAGATACTGCACAAAGAAACGTAGCATGTTTGCTATGTCCACGCTACCAAGCTTATATAATCCGAGGTTCGGTCCCTATGCGGCAAAGCCCTCGCAGGACAAGGCCGCAGTGTTGAGCGATGCAGGTGTTTGTCGGTAAAGGGGTCTGCGGCACAGACAGTGAGTGCGGACGACTCACCCTCCTGTCTGCGGCTGCCAGGTAAGAAGGTGTGGGGAGAGTTAGCTTGCTCTGCTCTTCGTAGCCCTTCAGACTTGGTGCCCCTTCTCCCCTGACTTGTGTCTCCCCTCCCCTGAGACTTGCCCCTCTGCCCTTACCCCCTAGGCCGGGTGCGCCCCCCTTCCTTTGATCGCTTGCGTCCCTTGTAACCCTTACTCCCAACCTGCATGGTTCCATTGCACTCCTGTTTTGCGTTGCACTCCCTTGCCCCCTCCATCCTGGGCTGCCCTCGCGCAAGCCTGTCCTCTGCCTGCGAGGTTCCCTCGCAATCCTTGATCGCATGTGCAAGGGCATTGCTCACGCGCCCCTCCCATCCTTGGGTGCGCTTGCCCTTGCGCATCCACTGCCTGCATGGTTCCCTTGCAATCCTCGATTGCGTTGTCACGCGCCCCTCTCATCCTTGACTGCATTTGCACCCTCGCGTCCTCTGACCAGACGGTTCCCTCGCATTCCTTGATCACTTGCGCGCCCACGCCCCTTGCATCCCAGTCTGCCAGCACGCCAGCTCTACTTCAGCCAGCGTGGTTCCTTCGCATTCGTATCGTGTGTGCTCCCACACTCCTTACGTCCCTAGGCTGTGCACGTTCCCCTGTGATCCTTGATTGTGCGGGCCTCTCGCAACCCTTGATTGCGAGGCTCCTGCTCTCCCCTTGCATCCCAGGCGGCTCCTGCGCAATCTTTGGTTGCACACGCTCTCTCAACTAGGTGTAGTTGTGCCCTTGTGCATCCATCGATCGCGTGCGCCCCCCTGTAACAATAAGCTTGCAACCCTAGCCCTGTCCTTACTGGCTGTGCGTCCCTGCTCCCCCTGCAGGCTGTTAACCTCCTACCTGCCCTTTCCCCATCCCTGCCCCTTCCCTTGCACTTTGTTACTACTCTGTGTCTGTTGCTTTTTTCTTCTTCTAGGCCCCTTTTTGTTTGACTGCTCTGTTCTATAGTCTGCTATCTTGGACTGCTGTATACTCGTACTGCCTACTTCAGGATGTTTTTTACTCTCCTCCTCTAGGCTCCCTCAATCATTGTTCTATTACTTAGCCCTCACTCTGCCTGGTTGTCCATCACATTGTTCTGCTGCCACCCCTGTTGTGCTCCTCTTTTCTTTCAGGTACCCTTGGTCATTTTTTGCTCTGTTAACTGGTTTGTTACTCATGACTATATGACTGTTTTTTTGTCTCATCAAGCCCATCTTGAATTGAAATTAATTTGCCAATTAATATCCTCTGTCTTGTTTGTGTCTCGTCTGCTTGCCTCCCTCCTTCTTGTGCCCACCCCTGCTGTCTCCTACCCCCTTCTTTGTTTCCCTACCCCTATCACCAGATTATACACTATATAGACTATACTATCACCAGATGCGACCGCAGTACCAACCAATCCAAGGGCGGTGGTGTTGCCTTTATCCATAAAAGTTCACTTGGCCTCAGAATTATCCCTAATCAACAAATCCACACCGTAGAGTTACTCTCGGTTAAGCTTCCTATTTCGTCCAACCAAACCAAACTGCCACCATGCACCTGATTTACAGGCCCCCAGGACCTGCCACAACATTCTCTGACGACATTACCTCCATTCTATCAGACAATACCAAGACTAACTCCCAAATCATTCTACTAGGGGATTTTAATCTGGGCTTCCAAGACCCTAACAACCCCAAAGCACTGGACACTGCCAATACTCTCTCTGACCTAGGATTCTCCCATCACATCTCCCAACCAACCCATATCAAGGGGAGAACCCTCGATTGGTTAACAGATCTGAACTGCAATATTAACCATGTTACAAACTCTCCTTGCCCTTGGTCTGACCACCATTTAATCACCTTCAACATTAAAGCCAATGATCTCTCCCTGTCAGGATATTGCACCATCAACCTGCACCAGAAATAAAAAAAGATATAACAAAGGAGAAACTGCTACCCCTCATCCTACCACTACTAAACAATGCCTCTCTCACTTGCACTGACCCCACAGTGCTAGTGGACACTTTTAATGCCACAATACTCAAAGCCTAAACTCCATCGCCTTTCTTAAACTGCGCAACCTAAACCTCATGAACATCTCAATTTGTGGTTTACACCACAACTGCAAGTGCTACGCAAAGACAAAAGAAACGCTGAATCTCACTGGAAAAGTCACCCCTCTGATGCCAACAAGGACTCCCTAATCATAGCATCCCTAAACTATAAAGAAGCAATCCTCCAAGCAAAAATCTCTTATAATAAGCATATACTGCAAGCCAAATCTAACAACAAAGAGCTCTTTCTGATACTCAAAGAACTTGAGTCACCGACCACCCCCCCAGACACCTGTAACAAAGACAGCACATGGTGCTATAACATCCAAACAGCACTCCTCAACAAAATCTCTATGCTTCAAACTAAAATCAATGCAAAAAAAAATGGCCTTCAGTCTCACCCTCAAACTTCTCCTCCCGCAGGTACATCCACCCACCCTTCTCACACCGTTAAACCATTCAGCTTCTCACCCCTAGCTACTCTAGAGGGTGAAAACGTCATTAACAAACTCAAACCAACAAATTGCCAGGGTGACACATGCCCAGCTCCCATCATTAAGGAGTCCTCACATTCATCACAGCACTCATTAACCCCTCTTTTAGTACCAGCATCGTTCCTGATAACCTCAAGGATGCCTGGGTTATCCCCCTACTAAAAAAACAACCCTTGACCCATGCATACCCACGAATTTCAGACCGATTACAACTGTTCCCTTCCTGCTTAAAATACTGGATTGTGCAGCGTACCTGCAGATCCAGGACTATCTGGAAACTAACAAACTACTAGGCCTCAGGCAATCGTGCTTCCATCCTAAACACGGAACAGAAACCGCCCTCATAGATGTTAAAACCCAAATTGAGGACTACTTCTAGACCTATTAGCAGCTTTCGACCTGGTGAACCATCAAATTCTCTGCCAGCACCTCAAATCGGCAGCCCACTTATCTGAAAAGGCCACTACCTGTATTAGATCCTTCCTGGACAATAGAACCATGACGGTTTTCTCTCCCACCACAGCCGCAGAACCATCTCTGGTACCCGTGGGGTCCCCCAGGGATCTTGCGTTTCACCCACGTTTTGTAATGTGTTCACAAAACCTCTCTTTGATATTCTTGATTCTCTGGGTATCATCTACGCTAACTATGCAGATGATACCGGGGGCGTGGCTTGGCAGCCATGGAGTAGGCTGCATCTCTACTGAGCTCTGTGACCCGGCAATTGATCCTGAGAAGCGTGAGCTGCCTGACAGCAGATCACAACATTAAAATAGCACCATGGGTGCATGAAGGCGTCTGGAAGAATAAGCAAGTATCCGCGAGTAAATCGACCCAGGCGAGCGCAAGAATTGAAACTTTGTTGCACGGACCGAGAGCGGCAACAATAAATACAAGATGGCAACCTACTCGAGACAAAGGGACCCGTGAGGATGTAAAGAGAGAAAGCCGAACGGACTGCCAAATGAAATACGATATACCAGCAAATGAAAGAAGACGTGCGCCATCATAATATAAGCAGATCCGCCCTGGCCAGCAAATAAAAGAATACGGAAGGTGCGGTGCTCAGTGGTGAGAGGAGACCGCTAGAGACTACGTGACATGGCCGTGTGCAACGAGGTGCACAAAGCTGGAAACAAAGACTATAAGGAACCCCGCACACGGACAGCAAAGCCAGCCAAACCGGAGTACAAAGAGCAAGGGGTGACACAGCACAACGATCGACGCGCGGGGCTGTCTGCACTCACACAGAGGCTCAGGGATAAGCCGACAAGTACGGAGCGGAGTGAGAATTGCTGGGAGTCGGGTGCGGACGATCGTGTGCCCCCTCCCCCCCAGAGATTGGCAAGGACGGAGAACTCCTAGGCAGTAGACAAAGCGATGAGATACGGCCTGGGACAAGAATTACTGGGGAGCATTGGAACTCATATCATCGGATGGAAACATATGATAAGTTGTAGCAGTCAGCCCCGTCGAGGACAGGCCCTAGGGCACGAACAGAGCGGAGCAATGTCTGTGAGGGGCGGAAAAGTCAAACAATCACAACAATCTTCCAACACCCCAACGACAGATGTGGCCACTCCTCGGGAGGATAGCGCAATCCTAACGGCCATAACAGAACTGAGAAACTCATGGGGGGCAGCGATGGCAGACATGAGAACTGCACTGGAGAACAAAATAGATGCAGTGGGAATTGAGGTCCACCTGTTGAGACAGGACGTGAGGGCCCTGGCGGAGCAAACGAGTGGCCTAGAAAGTTCAGTGAAGATTAACACGGACACTAGCGCGAACAATGCCAAAGAAGTCCACATATTGAAGCAGCAAGTGGCTAACTGGGAGAATCGAGCAGAGGAGGCGGAAGGACAGGCGAGGCGCAACAACGTACGGGTGGTCGGGCTCCGGGAGGGGGAGGAAGGACAAGATCCCACAAACTATGTGGAAAACATGATATTGCAGGAGATCGGAACTGGTGAGCTCTCCCAAGGATTTGCAATCGAGCGCGCACACAGGGCGCTGATGAGGAGACCGAAACCTGGGGCCCCTCCCAGAGCAATTATAGCAAAAATTTTGAACTACAGAGACTGAGAGAAGATATTGGAATTCTTCCGGAAAGGAGGGATGATAAAAAGAGGATCCGCGATCATCACTGCATATCCCGATTACACCATGCAAGTGTAGAGACAGCGGTATAGCTATGTGGCGATCAAGAAGAGACTACGCGCAGCTGGATACAAATACATGCTCCTATACCCCGCAAAGCTCAAAATTTTCCACAAAGGCAAAGCGTTGTTTTTTGATACCCCGGAGGAGGTGGCAACATGGCTGGACGCAAACGGCTGTCCGGAACGAGACGTGGATCAAGATCAGCAAAAACACGATAAGTGACTATAATGCCATGTAGGGTGGCTGGAGGGAGGAGGGAGCCAGTAAAGGGGTAACAGAATTGGGAAACAGAATAGTGCTGGGAGAGGTTAAACAAATGACAATTGGACATGTTGGACTACAATATAACTCGTGAAATGCATGACGGGCAGCGAAGAAGGCGCTTAGACTGATATATTGAAATGGAGCTCTGAGCTGCAGAAGGCTATGGCTAAGGAATAGTTGGATCAACATTAGGGTGATATTTCCCTGCTGAGCCGTAAGTACGGCATTTGCTGGAAAAGGGCTAGATGCTGGGGTGCCTGAGATCCAGGGATGAAGCTGGGCAACAGTTGTGGGAGGGTGGGGGTGGAGGGGGATTGCAGTGGAAATTTAGAGTTGGGGGTGTTGAGGTGTTTGAAGTTGGGGAGAGTTGGGGAGGGGGGAAGTTTGGGAAACAGTTGGGGTGCGAGCCTACACGCCAAAAAAACGATATAAGTCATGGGATACCTTAAAATAGTTACTTGGAATGTTAGGGGGCTCAATAGCTATTTGAAAAGAAATAAGGTTATGATGTACCTGCGCAGGCAGAAAATTGACATAGCCTTGCTACACACATTCAGCCTATGCCAGAGGGGTAATTATTTGAGTGGCACTGCATGTCCCGTTCCAGCTATTGCAATCTATGGCGGAGCCAGACGGGAGGATGGTGATAATGAAGGGGCTGGTGGAGAACAGAGAGATATGTATTGTAAACACTTATTACACTAAATCAGGACACAGCGGCATACTTCAGAACCCTATGAGGCAAACTCAGAGGGAGCGTGGGGGGGGGGCAGTGATCTGGGGGAGACTTCAATTGTGTACTGGACCCGAAAATAGATAGATTGGACACCAAGATAGACAGACCCACTCCAGCTGCGAGGACATTGCAATCACTATTAGCGGATTTTGGGTTGGATGACACATGGAGATTACGCCATCCGCAAGACAGACAGTATTCACACTATGCAGCCCCTCAGAACCTACATACTAGGCTAGAATATGCACATGAACTAATGATAGAAATAGCGCAAGCAGAGTACAAGGCAAGGGTCCTTTCCGACCACTCGCCATTATTATGCTAGTATGGCAATACCGGCCCCTAAGAGCAAGGATACCGACATGGCGCCTGCGAGCAGAGGCGTTGAAAGACAATGTATTTAGGGAGGACATGCAAGAGGAAATAATAAGTTATTTTGAGATAAACACTGGCAGCGTAGAGACAGCGGGCACACTCTGGGAAGTCTTTAAGGTGGTGGTGAGGGGGATAGCCATAGCTAAGTCTAAAGGAGTACAAGGTGGGATCTTGACCGAACTGCAAGGAGTGGAAACGAAGCTAGAAATAGTGTTGAAAAGGGGAGGTAATACCAAAGAAAACACTGAAGTAGTACTTGAATTGCAACAGAAATGCGCGAGATACTGGGAAAGATTATGTAATCTCAACTACAAAAAGTATATAGAGAGACAGCATGCAGGAGGGGATAAACCAGGGAGAGTTCTGGCATGGCTATATAAAAACGAGACCAGAACAATAGCGAAGAATGATGGGAGCATAGTAGATACTCAAGAGGGGGTTAATCAGGAGTTTGTAGATTATTATAGGCTCCTGTACGGAGACGAGAAAGGAAGCAACAGCAAAGAAATAGGAGAAACGTTAGGAGATATTGGATTACCACAGATTAGTGCGGAAGAGAGAGGAGTTAGACGCACCGATTACCCTAGAGGAACTGGAGGAGGTACTGAGGCAGCTACCCACCAGTAAGACCCCGGGGACTGATGGACTACCAAGCGAATTCTATAAAACATACAAAAATGAGGTACTCCCCCACTCTTAGAGATGCTCAACGACGCATATGAGGTAGGGAAACTACCAGAGTCTCTGCGAGAAGCGGTTATTATACCACTTCCCAAACCTAACAAGGCTGGCCGAGACTGCGGCTCTTACAGGCCCTTGTCAATGTTAAATCAGGACAGTAAAATATTAACAGTGGTCTTGGCAAACAGACTGAGGAGGGTCATCAACAAGCTAATGCACCCCGATCAGACTGGCTATGTCCCCAATAGGAATATATCAAACAACCTCAGGCGTCTTCACCAAGTCATTGAATATGCGAACGGAAACGCGGGTGAGATGGCAATGGTATCGCTAGATGGAATAAAGGCATTTGACTCGGTCAGATGGCCCTGGCTACTTGCGGCCCTGGCCAGTTATGGCATAGGACCGGGATATCTCAAATGGGCTAAGCTATTATGCAGCACACCACTAGCCACGGTTAAGACAGGAGCTATAATATCAGAGAGATGGCAACTCAGTAGAGGTACTAGGCAGGGATGCCCATGGTCCCCCATGCTGTATATTCTGTCCCTAGAGCCCCTGGCAATATACCTGAGGCAGCAGTATGACGTAATAGGCATCACCATAGAAGGGGAAGCGCATCTAATTTCATTGTATGCAGATGATATGTTGTTGTACTTACGCTATCCGGAAGAGAACCTCCAATACATATTAGAAGTGATGGAGCGATTTGCGAAGCTCTCCGGCATAGCTGTGAACCCCGGAAAATCCTGTGTATTTCTACTGGGTGGGTACCGAGGGATCCCGTTAGAGCAGTTGCCGACCCTGCAGATACCATGGGAGGTCAACACATTCAGATATCTTGGGGTAGATATATATTATACGGTAGAAGCAGAACATAAACACAATACAGAGGAAACAGTTAAGAAAATAGAGAATAGTATGACGTTTTGGGCGAAGTTACCCTTGGCAATGATGGGACGGGGAGCAATGCTTAAAATGGTGGTATTGCCCAGACTGTTGCACTGCTTCGCGAACATCCCATACTTGATATCTAGAAAATTCTTTGCTAGGTTAGACAGCGTATGTACAGAATTCCTATGGCATGGGACGAGGAACAGGGTGGCCCTATGGAAGCTACACAATTCATATGAAAAAGGGGGCATAAAACTACCAAACTACGAAAGTTATATAGCAAGCCAACTACAATATGTAGCTAAATGGCTCTCTGAGGAGCCGACTTTAGAATCTAGATTGTTCCAAAAGGACTGCCCCCCCATTCTTCTTAAGAGGGATGATATGGTTGCCCAAGTCGGAGATGGAAGGACGCCCGAGGATGATGATGCTCGGTTGGGAGATATGGCGGATAGCCTGTCAGTTAATGGAAAATCCGTCCCTGTGCTCCTTTGCAGATCCCACTGGTCGCTGTGGCGGGAAAAGAAAAGCAACTAAGACTAATGATTAGAAAGCACTGGGAACCGGTTGGGATAGCAACAATGGGGGATTTGTGGCAGGAGGGGAATATACGGGATTTTGAGGGGCTGCTAGAGGAAATGGGGTTACATGCCGGGCAGTATATCGCATATCATGGGGTGGTGCAGCGAATCAGAGACCTGGTATGAAGTGGTACTAGCAGAGGAACCGGACGCCACCATAGACACGATATATGACATAGCAGAGGGAGGACACTAAGTATCCAGATTGATTATATGAGATGATAATGACCAAAGTGGGGAAGGAGGTGGTGCAACTTAGACTGAACTGGGAGGATGAAGTAGGGGCCCCGATGAGTGATGGGATGTGGGAGCGAGCTCAAGGATATCACAAAAAAGTGTAGAGAAACGCCAGGTTACAAAAGATACAATTATATATAACTCACAGGTCGTATATGACACCCCAAAGAATAGCCAAATTCAAAAACGTAGGACGTCAATCATGCCCCAAATGTAATGAAGAAAATGCGGGAATGGTGCACATGTTTTGGTCATGTCCAATAATAGAAAGATTCTGGGGAGAAATAGCACAGAAGATGGATGAAAAAGGGATCAAAATGGGGGTGGGTACAGCATGGGCTTGCCTGATAGGATGGTTTCCCAGACCACGTAAACTTAAGCATGTGAGCAAACTGAAAGATCTAGCGTATGTTCTAGCAAAGAGAAGAATTGCTATGGTTTGGAAGGCATGTTATAGACCAAGACTGGAGACGTGGTGGAAAGATCTACAAAAATGGGCAGATGCAGAAACTACGGTGTGGCAGGAAGCGTGTAAAGGTGGGGAGGAGGAAGAGGCTGGAAACTTACTAGGTTGTAGGCAACTGGTAGATGAACTATTTGGGCCCACGCATGAAGAGTCAAGCGACTGAGATTCAACAAATAACGTTGGAGAGGAATCCCTACTGCAGGATGTAGTAACGGAAAATGTGGGGGAGTAGGCTCGGTGCGGGGGGAATGGGTGAAACAGTGGACTTTGACGCAGAAATGTATATTTGATGATTATTTGTACTGTTGGTTTGGTTTGTATTGTTTGTTGAACTAAAATTGTGTTTAAAAAAAATAAAAACTATGCAGATGATACCCAGATACTCATCCCTATCACCAGCAACCACACAACTGACACCAAAGCATTAAACAATGTCTATCTAGGCATTCAGGCCTGGATGGCTCAACATGAGCTTTGCCTCAACGATGACAAAACAGAGCTTCTCATCCTGGGCTCCCATCACCGACTTAGCACACTACACCCCATTTTTAAATCCTTTATCATTGATGGCAACACCATTAAAGTCGCCAACGACACCAAAACACTACGCATTTACCTTGATTCAACCCTATCACTAACCAGACAAACTAATGCTGTTATCTCGACATCTGCCTATACGTGCAAACTAATCACAGCGTGCCGCCCCTTCCTCACCACTGCCAACTGCACTATACTGGCCAGGACTCTCGTCATGGATAAATTGTATTACTGCAATGCATTGTACCTAGGCACAAGTCAACGCAACCTCAACAAACTACAAGTCACCCAAAATAATGCCATTAGGGCTGCTCTTAACATTCCCAGGAATCAACACATATCGGACTCCAGACGTAGCCTACACTGGCTTTCAGTAGCACAACGAATCTCGCTCAAAACCTTAGCTCTCACGCACAAATGCTTGGCCAACCAAGCACCCATCTACCTGGCTAGCCACTTCAATACACACACTTCTAACCGCCCTCAGAGAGCTGCCCAAGCACATGGTCTCTCTGTACCCAGATTTAAGCTTCAGACAGCTGGAGGCTCCAGCTTCCCCGTCCTTGCCTCAAAACTCTGGAGCTCACTACCCAACCCACTCAGAACAGAATCCTCATTCCTCTCCTTTAAAAGCAAAGCTAAACTTTGGCTTATTGCTCGAGACTCCCACACGCCGCCTGGCCAGGTAACCTCCTTCCTCTCCGAGTGGGTGGAACTCTCCTCTTCCCTCCATGCCTCTACCACTCCTCCTGAGAGACCTCAACATCCACTTGGATGCTTCCTGTCCTTCCTCTGCACTCTTTCGCAAACCTCTGCCATTCTCTTTCTCTCTAATCTTCCATCTGCCCCAACTCATTCTGGATGTTCTGATCTCCTCATACCTCCACCTCTCTAACCCTCTCACTATTCATCTCTTCTGGAGTGACCACTTTCTCCACTCATCTCTCTATCTCTCTACCCCTCAGGCCGAGCCAACTGCAGCACTGCCACCCACCTTCTCGTCGTCTGACCCATGAAGCGTGTGTCAGTTGAGGGGAAATTGGTGGTCGGTCGAAACCCCAAAAAAAACCTTCTACCCCGACCAAAAAACCTTCCACCGACGAGTCAAGAGGCGACTCTCCTCGGAGGAAGAAAGATAAAAAGATCGAAATTGAGGAGTTGCGCCCACCACTCCTCATCATCGTCGAGGAAGTCCAAGAAGAGGCACCATAGGTCATCATCTTCGACTTCGTCGGACACCTCCCCTGAGATGGTATCTTGCCCTACAAAAAAAGTCCACACCTGCTGAATGGGAAGCGTTTAGAGCAGAAATGCTTAAAATAGTTGAAAAGCAAAAACCCAAAACGCAAGCCATGCTCCTACCGCTCTTTCCAAAGAAGCCGGTAAGGTAGGGGATGGACCCAAATCCTGCGTGCCCTCGAGCCCGGGATGAAGGCCTGAGCCTCATCGAGAGCCGTTGAGGCCTCGATGCGATGACAAGTCATCGAAGGATCCATCGAGCCGAAAACATAAGCACAAGTTGAGGTCGACACCGACTGCATCGACGCCAGCTGCGCCACCAATGCCAGCTGCGCCACCAATGCCAGCTGCGCCATCGACCCCCGCTGTGCCCTCGACGCCAGTTGTACCGTCGACGTTGAGCACCCCATCTAAACCTATGGTGCCATTGAAAACATTTTTGACGACTCCTTGAGCGTTGAATCCACAATTTGTCAAACTCTTGATGCCTGAAAAAACATGTTCCTTTACCAAGGAAGGAATATTTTAAGTCCCTTGCCTCAATATATGAGGAGAATGAACCCTCAGACAATGATGCACCCTTTGGTCTCGATTGTGGCACACCAAATGTGCCTGAAAGTTTCATTTCTGAGGAATTAAGGTTGCAAGACCTTTATGATAACTTCCAGATGGCTAGTGGGGTAGATGCCTCACCTGAGCTAGAATTTGGAAGGCCAGAGGCTGGAGAACACGCTTATGCATCTTATAGACAGCTAATGTTCAAGGTGGAAGAATATATGGGGTGGAGTAGACCTCCATTACAATTTGAGCAGGATGATCTTATGGACATCTTGGATAAGGGTCCACAGTTGGATCCTACACTGCCTTTCCATAATGCTCTCCAAAAAAGGGTGGCAGAAAACTGGGTGACGCCAGAATCTAATCTGGCTGTGAATTAAAATCTGACCAAAAAATACCACCCTTCCAGTGGTGACCCCGGCTACCTGTCTAAACACCCCACTCCAGAGAGTCTGGTGGTGCAGGCAGCTACTGCTACTTCCAAGCAGGCAGCTTACCCTACCATCCCTCCAGATAGGGACGACAAAAGAGTAGGTAGATGGGCAAGGAAAGTATTTTCTGCATGGAGTATGGCGCTTAAATCGGCCAACTCCACAAGTGCTCTTGCAAAATTCTCATTCACTCTATGCGACTGCATTTCCATGGCGGCAGAGCACATTCCTGAGGGTGGAAAAAAAGACGGTTTCTTGGCCATAATTAGAGATGGCAAGGAAGCCATGTGTGAGTCTCTTCTGTCAGGTCTGGATTCTGCTGACAGCATCAGCAGAGCCATGGCTACTAGCACCGTTATACGCAGATTTGCGTGGTTGAGGAAGTCAGGTTTTTCACCGGATGTGCAATCCAGACTCCTCAACATGCCATTTGACGGTGAAGGCAAGTGTCCCCAACCAGCACGATCCTCCCCGCAATGAGAGACAATGAAGGACTCTCCCAGAATGGGAATAAGGCCAAGACAGAGTGCGGGTGAGCGAAAGAACTCTGCAAACTCCGAGAGCGCTCTGTCTGACAATAGCAAAGACAGGCGTATATATTTACAAAATACGTCATCAGAACCTACATACTATAAGGGGCACAAGATCAATGGGATTGGGTGGCGATGGCTGGCTATAGGTGCTGCTGCGATGTGGTTGGCCTTGGCTGGAGGACGTCACTGGTCAGCCTCGTGGGTTGGGCTGGGCCTGGCAGGTCAGCTGAGTTCATCTGGGCGGTGTTGTTTTGCCATTGTGGCCAGTGTCAGAGATGAATGTCTTTTCCTGACTTATTTGCCCTAGGCCATGCACACCGCAGTCATTCAGTTATTGCAATATTATCTTTTTTAGTAAATCTTTCAATAGGTTATTCTACAGGTTAATGCAACACAGGAGGAATGCACCTTGAGAGGGGTTTCATGGTGATTCATCAGTGCATGGTTACCAGTGTCCTGTTGACCGGTACCATAGGTCGAGGGGCTAAGTCTCAGGGCATGGGACAGGCGGTACATGTCTTTCTGTCCTGTTAGAAGTCGTTATGAATGTGCTGCTGTATGTTGCCACAGTATTGGGTGTCCTAATTGTACAGGGGCCATAAGTCTAAGGCGATCCAGTGGGTTGTGGGGTTTAAGAGGGGGCGCCTTTGAATTTGAGTATTCAGGCGGAGGTTTACTGCTGGGCTGTAAATAATGCAGGTGGCGGGCCATGGCCTTGGGTGCTGCAGAGGGGACTACAAATCTTTGAAGCGGCTCCAGCCCAGTTGGGGGAGGTGGAGCAGCGCGGCGCGGGCCTCTGCTCTCTTGTTTGGCAGTCTCCGCAGGGAGGGAGGGGGAATGGCCTTGCGCATATTCATAACGGTATCTTCCTCGTGTGTTGCCGATTTTGGTGAAAACATCATAAAACATTTGAACACTCTACAATACTCATTTGGATCATTCGAAAACATACATTTTTAACTTTGCTAAATGTCTCTCAAATATAGCCAGTCTAAGCACATTATTTGTACACTAGGTTTTAACAACTACAACATTTAGTTATATGCATATACATTTGCAGTGAGTGAGGTAGTAGTGAGGTTGGTGGAGCACATAGAAAATGACTCGCCACCGTACATGACGGTAGTGGCACATAAGGGGCTTAGACATACACACATGACAGTTGCATTCTCGCGCGTCCTTCACATGAGCCCTCTGTATGGTTACATTTGTCTTCCCTTGCACTCTAGCAGCATTAGTTCGGTTATGGCGCGGGACCGTGGGGTGTAAGCTTTTCAATGATACACATAATGAATAGTCCCCCGGGATGCTTTTTATTATTTGCACACAACTGCAGTGGTGTGGGTTGTTCATTGCTAATGTCATGTGAACATGCATTCTATCATGTTTATACATTTTACAAGTTTCCTTAATAGAAGAAGTTTTGTGGAGAGAATGCACGCTTTGCAAGTAGTCTTGGCATTAATATTTGGGAACATTTGCTTTTATCTGAGGATCATTTTACAGTTCTCTTTTTCACCCAGGCCTCGCTGGCCGGGTCATGCTGGGAGCAGTGATACACTGCGGAAGGTGAAATGTTACAGTGTTGCTATCTTACACTAGCTCATGTCCGTCTTGATCGTGGGAATGGGCTCACAGCGGATCTGCCAGGGAGCTGCGGCCACAGGGATAATTGAAACTCTCCGAGGGTGGGGGTCGGGCTACAGTGCGCTGAACTCACACCATCTTTATTAGACAAAATGGTTTCTGAGGCCTAGCTAAATTCAATACGTGTGGGCAATGTCTTCAGCAGGTGAGCCCTCCACCACCTGAGCCCTGGTGGTATGAGGGGACGCCCGATGAGCCATGGCCCTCACCTGGGGAAGTGATGTAGGCGAGGGGGGTCTTTTGGACCAATCCTCCCCTACATTTCCCCCCTTTCGTTACTTAAGTAACAAATTCTTTAACTCATCCAATCTCCTACACTCCTCTTCATCAATGATTGCGTCATCCCATGCTTGTGTTCCTTTTATGGGCATCCACGCTCTGCACACCCCCCTTAAGCTCTCACCCCTCCTGGCATATTCATCTGGGGTACAGGTCAGGTTATACATCTGCTCTCTCCTTCCAAGTCTACCCACACCTCCTGGTACCATTCTAGTATACGGGGCTCTCTGATGGTGGTATGCCACAATTTGTCTACGATATCCTCGTCATGATACCTGGGCACTAGCTGATACCTGGGTGTGTCATCAGTTCCTGTTTGTACCTGCACTTCCTGCATAGTTTGTATTGTACCACGGGTGTTGCCCATTGTCACCATCATCATTGCACCATTAGGTACTGCGTTAGCACAACATCGAAGACCCACCTGGCACAGGCAAAAAATAAAGAGGATGAACACCACAGCTGGCATCAAAAATTTCACAGTCATTCCCAGCCATGAGGGATCCCAGGAGAAGATATTGTCGAACCACGTGCTTTCTTCTGCTCCACCTTCCATTTTTATCCTTTCTCCTAGGTTGTGTACTGCTTCGATCACATGGGACAGGGAGCCATTGTCTGCGTCTTCAGATGGTACGAAAGTGCAGCAGGCACTTCCGATTTTTCGGCAAACACCTCCATCCATCGCTGTCAACAGGTCCAAGACATACCTGTTTTGCATGGTCATCAGCCGTAAAGCTCTTAGTTCCACTTTTATTACGTTGAACCCTTCTTCAGTGTCATTTGCCAGCTGGATCAGCTCCCAGCGTGTTATCTGGAGCCATTTTGCGTTTGCTCTGGCCTGGATACTTGGGATGAGTGAGGCAAAGAATGTTTCTGCCGAGCTGAATAATCGATATCTGTTTGGGATCTATGCCAGCAACTCTGACGATGCCTTTGATATGTAGTTTGATGCTCGTCTGTTTCGGGACAGCACCTCTTCCTTGTTCCCGGAAGACAGGACATAGATTTGTGACTCTGCAGTCGGCTGGGTCGCACTCTGTTGGGTGTTTTCTCGTGTCCTTTTGCTCCCATCAATGTGGCTTTCTGGGATTACCATTAGGGCTGAGTGCAGAGTGGCCATCGAGCAGCTGCCACTCCATGATTGGGGGAGGTGCAGGTATGCCTGGTTGCCGCATACCCAATACGTGTCCATCAGGGCCGCTGTCCCTTTTCTCAGATCTGGGATGGTAAGGGTCTTGTTACAGTTCTTGTTTGTCCCCATGGAGGTTTTCCTCTCTCCATTAAAACATAGTTCATAGTCTATTTCGTTCTGCAGCTTGAAGGGTTTTTCAATGGCTGTTACCTAAGTTAGTTTTGAAATGTGTTCCTTCCATACTGGTGTGCACGTTTCTTCTATCCATTGCAATTTCTCTGGTGCCACACCCCTCAGCGCTTCAGCTTTACACATTACTTCTTCGTCCTTCCACTTGTTGTCCGAAAAAAGTGTCCCTTGTATCACAAAAAATGGTTCTTCCAGACATACCACTCCTACCATCTTTGGGTAGCAAGTTTTCCCGTTCTGCAGCATTCTAAAAGTAACTTCATGTGCCTGGAAGGTGTTTTTAATCCTGCACAACGTGAGATGGAGGAGACATTGGGCATCTACAATAGGCAACTCTTTGGGTAACAATACCTTGGGTGTGCCTGAAGCATGGGGAATGAGGGTGCAGACATAGCAGCTCTCATTTGTTGTTTGTTTAGCTGTTGCACTCATGTCCGCATACCATTTATTCGTCTGGTGGGGGTGTCATGGGTCTTCCATTTTATCTAGTCCTAACCCATAGTACTCGTCATACTTCCTCCTCCCCGCTTCCCTTTTTCGTCTGTTATTTTTGTTCCTCATGTACTTCCCAGCCCCATGGGCGATGGACAAAATGGGCCCCCCTTTCTCCTTCCCGCCCCCTTTGCCCAATAATCATATAATATTTCGTGTGTTGCTCTCATCCTTTCCTTTTCTTCCTTTACGTTGTCTGTCAGTGTGTTTTTTGCTATGGGGGCAGGCTGGCTGGTGGCAGTGTTATACAACCAGGATATGGCGGACGGGTTTCGGTCATTTAAACTGCGAGCATTGTAATTAGATATCTTTGGCGGAGACACTGTGTTATTTTGCATTTCACCCTGTAGCCCTTCATTTTTTGAGATGACAGCATTGGATGGTGTGGTATAATAACCCCATACAAGTTTAGTTCCGTCCCATACAAAAAAATCACCTTCCTTAGTATTTACACTCGTGGTGGCATTGATCACAGTAGTGCTGTTAATCCCTCCCCCCTCGTTCATCTCGATAGAGATGAACGCTATGAACCAATATGTAACCAGGCCAAACATTATTGTAAAAAACAATGTAATGCATACAGATAATCCACACTCATACGAATATCTGCATCTCTCAGTTAACAACTCTCTAAATCTAATAAATCTATCCGTTGCAGGCTGCCCGTTAGATGCCATGGTAGCTCCTGTTTGAGATATAAAAGTGCATTAAGTGCATGAATGTAAACTTTTTGTTGGCACTACCAGTGCCAGTATATATTGAAAGGGAATGGAAGCGGGTAGGGCTGTAGGGATGGGGATGCACAGACAAGGGAGTAAACACTTCATAATTTTATCACATCACTAATTACATATAAATTCACAAGAGAAAAAATGTTTTTTTTTTTTTTTTTGTAATATCCTTAAAATGCAAGTCTACTTGTCAGCCACTTTTTCATTCAGGTGCATTATTGTCACACACACAAGTTCATATTCAGACATTCTGCTCATTTGCATTGTTTGCTGTTGTCTGTGCCTCCTCATCCACCTCTTCCTGCACATTATGATATGCCCTTCGTACATCCGTCAAATGTACCCAATACTTCAGGCCCTTTACTTTTACTGCTGTGGGCGTGCAAAACACTAACTCGTATGGGCCATGGAACCGTGGTGCATTCCACCGACGCACAAAACTCCTAACATAAATGAATTCACCCGGCATCAGCTGTAGCTGTGGTTCAGGCTCCGTGACAGACCCTGTTGTGTTTCCCTCCTCTCTCGTGAAAGGTGGAGAGGGCTGCTTTGATATTGCGCGCGCTGCCCTCGTTAATTTCTTCAAATAGTCTGTGAACTCGTCTCCCAATATCGCAGCGCTTCTGTGTGCATCTGAGTGTTCGCGCAGTGGGGAGTGTGCTGTGTGCATTCGTCTCCCAGTCACGATCTCGTGCGGGGACAAATGGTGGTCCTTGCTTGGCTGATTTCTCATCTCAAACAGCGCAAGGGGCAAACAGTAAATCCAGTTCTTTTTTAATGAAAAGCATAGTTTTGATAACCTTCCTTTTAACAGTCCGTTCATCTTCTCCACTACGCCATTACTTTGGGGGTGACAAATCGACCACAATTTATGCTTTATTCCCTACAATGTAGTTACTTCCTTGAAGAGCTTGTTTACAAAGTGAGTGCCGTTGTCCGAGCGAATCACGTCACAAATTCCCCAGCGCGGAAACACTTCCCTCACTAGGAATTTTGCAGCGCTTTTAGCATCAGGTCGTGCACATGGGCCTGCTTCTACCAACCTTGAAAATGGGCATACAACCACAATCATGTAACGTGCCCCATTACACCTTTCTCCCATGTCCGCGTAGTCGATGTGTAGCTCTCTGAATGGCCCAATTGGTTTTGGAATTGTTCCCCGGAGCGCACTTAATGTCATTCCTGAATTGTATATCTGACATGTTGTGCATTCCAGCGTTAATCGAGATAGGTGCTTCTGGAGACAGGGCACGAACCACTCCTCCTGTATCTCTGCTGCAATGTGTTGTTTCGTATTGTGTGCTGGGAAGTGTAGTTGTTGGAACGCAATTTCCAATAACTTTACTGGCATTACCACTTTTCCTGAGTTATTTTGTCGCCACAGTAAGTCTGTCGCCGATTTGCTGCACCCTCGTTTCGCCCACATCAATTTTTCATCTGCACTTGCTCCTTCCTGTAATTCTAGTATTTGTGATATAGGCATCATATTGTATCCTTCTGGGAGCTCTTCGTTTATCTTGTGCTGCAGCATGTACTCACCTGCTTCATATTTCTGAAAGTAGGAAGCTTCCTTGGCGGCAGCGTCCGCTGCCGCGTTTCCCAAAGACACAACATCTGTGTTGGATGTATGTGCTTGGCACTTCACTATTGCTACCGCTGTGGGATCTTGTAGGGCCTCAATCAACTCCTTCAGCAATTCTGCATGCTGCACTGGAGTTCCATCTGCTCGTCGAAACCCCCTCCGCCCCCATCTTGCTAGACCCCCATGTACTGTTGTCGTCATGTAAGCTGAGTCTGTGTATATTGTCACTGCACAACCTTTAGCTGCATGTAGTGCTTCTATGAGGGCAATCAGTTCTGCTGCTTGTGCGGAATAATGTGATGGAAGGCGGTACTGCACTAGCGTCTCATACTCACCGTCTTCTAACCTCACCACTGCCATACCCACATGTTTCTCTCCCGTGTCCACGTCAATTGATGCTGACCCGTCTACGAAGTACACTTCCCCCTCGCTCAGAGCATTCTCACACACCACTGTGTCCTCCCCTCTTTCTCCTATGTAAGTTGCACAATCGTGTTCCTGCATGTCCTCTAGTGTGCACGCTTCTGTAATGAATGTTGCTGGATTCACTGTCTTGCATCGCACCACATGGATGTTGGCGCTGGACAATATTATCTCATAGGCGGTTGCCCGCGGTGTTGTCAGTGTGCTTTTTGACCTCTCAAGTATTGCAAATAATGAATGTTCCACAAACAATGTCACAGGGCATCCCATTACTATTGTGGCACTTTTCTCAATTGCGAACGCGGCTGCAGCGAGCGATTGCTCGCACGCGAAATGTCCTTGCATCACAGCATCTAAAGTGCCACTATAGTAAGCCAAAGGTTTGTGTCCTAGGGACGTCTTTTGTGTCAGTACAGCTGTCATGAGTGTTCCCTTGCAGTGTGAGAACAGGTAAAATTCGCGTCCATAATCAGGATTTGTGAGCACTGGAGCGCTTGAAATCAACTCTTTTAATGATTTAAAGGAGGCGCTCATTTCTTCTGACCATTCTATTTTTTTTTTCTCCTGTTGTGCCTCCTTGAGCGCTTGTAGTAAGGGTCTGGTGTATGCTGCATAATCTAATATCCATGCTCGGCAATAGTTGCACATTCCCAGGAATTTCTGCATGTCTTTCACTGTTGTAGGTTCTCCTACTGATCTTATTGCTTCTACCCTGTCGGGGATTATTCTTTTTCCATCTTTTGATATTAGCTGTCCCAGGTATAGAACTTCTGTCAGACAGTACTGTAGCTTTCCCTTGTCTACTTTGTACCCCTTATTGGCCAATAGGGTCAGGAGTGTTATTGAATCCTTTCTGCATGTTTCTTCGTCCTGTGCACAGACGAGTAAATCGTCTACGTACTGAATGATTGTACTCTCAACTTGTCATGATCTCTGCTTCCAAAAGGTCAGGGTTTTCCCAACTCCCTTGGAAGCAGATCCATAACCCAGGTTCCGAGTGCCAACCAGTCCCAATTGGGACCTTTTGGACCCAGTCCTGGCACCAGTGGCACCAGGCTCATAAATATGCCCAGTCCCAGCGCTGGAAGCGCCGGGCTCATAATGCTTGGGTGGACTTACCTGCAGCAGACCATGCTGCTTACTTGCCTGCCAGTTGAGTCTCTGATCCTCTTCTGTTTGGAACTACTTTTCCTGTTGGGTGGGGCAGGAGCCACTCCCTAGATTCAGAACACTGGAACTCTTCTGGAAAGCAGGAACTCTTTTCTTAGGCTTGGCTGTGGAAGGAGACACCTAAGCACTACAGGAGGCTATTTAAACCACACCCGATGGATGAATCTTGCTTTGCATTATTCTGCATCCTCAGCAGCAGAACGCTCATCGTGTCTTCTGCATCTGATCCTGGGCCTAAGGAAAAAGGCTTACCATTCTGAATCCAGTCTTCAGCAACGCCTATAAAGACAAGAAAGAACAGGTTAGCATTACGGTCTTCAGTGACAGCTCTTCACTTACCTGGTCCATCGGCTGTCACCAACGCCTCGCGCTGCATTCTGGCATCTGAAAGACAAAGGCTTACCTACTCTTCGTGCGCTCCGGAGGTCTTCACACTGCATTCCGGCATCTGAAAGACAAAAGCTTACCAACTCTTCGCACGCTCCGGAGGCCTTCGGCGCTGCATCCCGCATCTGAAAGACAAAACAAGGTGCGTTTAAAGACATTGGGGAACTTTAATACTCACGTGCCATTACTCCTTTCCACATCTAACCCAGTGGGTATTCCGGCACCCTGCAGCCGCCCCGAACTTGTACCTGCAAAATAAAAAGACAGTTAGAGCGCATCGTGAAGCAGGCAACAAGCGCTTACTTACGTGCTTCCAGGCGCTTCTATTCATCACACGGGCTCCATCTTCAACTCACTTCAGCCCGCCATCCGCCATCGCCGGAACCCTGCAAAACAAGAGACATCATTACTAAAGACTTTAAAGACATTAGAATTACTCGAAACTTACCGTTCGTGCAGTAAACGACGGACAGCAGTTCTCTGAAGTCAAGAGGCCTGCTCCCCTTATCCAGTGAAGAAACTGGTTACAGCACCCTGCCTCGAGGCAGATGGAGAGCACGGCGTTCACTTACCTAAGACATCTTACCCTTCGAGCCAGACATACAGTGCACAGAGGTCCAGCCCAAAGAGCCAGCCGTGTGTTACACATCACCTTTGAAGATACGGTATACGCCCAGTCAAGACCGGCGCCTCTACGGGAATCAGGTGAGCGTTACAGAATGCAAAGCCTACCACAAAACTCCCGTCCAGGCGCTATGGAAACCTCGGATACCGACCAGCTAGCCCAGTTACTTGGGGAACTAAGGGCAGAAGTGCATGCAGCCCGTCAGGAAACGAACGCTCTAAGAAGGGAACTGATTATTTCCAAGGAGCGAACAGATGATCTCGCTAGACAATTGCTACAGTCACAAGCCGGACAGACCCCGTTACCCGCATCTGGGGGAAATCTTCCTTCTACATCCTCTATGAATCAAGTGCAGATCAACCTACCTGGGAATGTACCTCTGGCTCCGCCCGAACGATTTTCTGGTGACCCAAAGAGGTTTGCAGTATTTATCAATCAGTGCCGGTTGCATTTCTTATGCCGGCCAGCAGCCTTTCCAACTGATCAAGCTAAAGTAGCTTTCGTGCTTTCGTACCTTAGTGGCAATGCGGCAGACTGGTCGATCCCTCTAGTAAATCAAGATGATCCGGTCCTCCATGATTTTCAAGCTTTTCAGCTCAGTATGGAAAAACTGTTCGCAAGACATTCACAGGGGCAGGCCTTGGACAATGAGCTTCTTTCGTTGCGACAAGGTAATCAAGACCTTTTGGCTTATATTGCGTCTTTCAACAGACTGATAGTGGAAACTCAATGGCCTGAAGACAAAAGGATTACGCTGTTTTATAGAGGTCTACGCGGAGAGCTCAAAGATGTGTTAGCCCAAGTAGTGAATCCCCCACAAGATTGTTCGGACTATATAGACTTAGTCGTTCAAATAGATCACAGACTGCAGAACAGGAAGGCCGATCGTTCCAAGTTTGATGCTCGAGTATTTTCCAAACCGCCAACTCCTTCCAAAGGAGTAGACTCCGGGGAACCCATGCAAAAAGGGGGTCTGAAAGGTCCTCTAACACAAAAGGAGCGGGAAAGGAGAAAACAGTTGCAATTATGCCTCTATTGCGGAAACTCAGGGCACTTTCTTCGAGACTGTCCGGTGAAGCCTGCCAAGAAGGCAGTAGGAGCTGCAGTTACCAAAGTTACAAACTCTGAGCAGGGAAACGACCTCGCCCGACAAGAATAGAGGTCCTCTTGCCGAGCGTGAAAACCAGTTCCGTGACCTCGCATTTCGTGATACCTATGGTCCTCATTAGCCCTGATAATCCGGATCGATTACATGCAATTGAAGCTTACGTCGACAGCGGTGCCATCGGCAATTATGTGGATCATGAAATGGTTTTGAGGATGAATCTAACTCTTTGTCCCAAGGCTGTAAAGGACGTCATTACTACGGTGGATGGTACGGAGATAGCCTCCGGGCCAGTAACGCATACCACTCAAGAAGTGACGCTAGTAAGTCAAGATGGACACCATGAGAAGATCGTGTTCGATGTGATCAAGGCCCCTCAGTTTCAGATTATTCTAGGAATACCTTGGTTAGAGAAACACAATCCTCTGATCGATTGGCGAGCAAGAACGGTCCAGTTTCTAGAATGTGTCTCTACTTGTCACCCTCCACCTGGTGTTGCACTGGCAGCAATTTCTTCAGAGACTCCCCAGTTACCTCCCGAATACCTAGAATACCAAGATGTTTTCCGGAAGGATCAGGCTAACTCTCTACCTCCTCATAGGTCTTATGACTGCCAGATCGACCTGATACCTGGATCTACTCCTCCTTGTAGTAGAATTTATGCCCTCACCGAGCCCGAGAACCTTCACCTTCGACAATACCTGGATCAATACCTGGCAAATGGGTTTATTCGTCCTTCCAAGTCCCCTGCTTCTTCAGCTTTGTTCTTCGTTCCAAAAAAGGAAGGAGACCTTAGAACTTGTATAGATTATCGCTCCCTGAACCAGATTACCGTTAAGAATAGATATCCGTTACCTTTGATCCCTGAACTCCTGGACCAAGTCAGAAAAGCATGCATATATACAAAGCTGGATCTTAGAGGAGCTTACCACTTGGTATGAGTAAAAGAGGGTGATGAATGGAAGACGGTCTTCCGCACCAAGTATGGGCTATTTGAATATCAGGTCATGCCCTTCGGACTTTGTAATGCCCCGGCCGCCTTTCAATATTTTATGAACGATGTCCTCAGAGAGCTCATAGATGTATGTGTTGTTGTTTACATTGACGACATCCTCGTTTATTCTTCATCGGAATCTGAACATCGGAAACACGTGAAAATGGTCCTCGAAAGATTGCGTCAACACAAACTTTTCGCTAAGTTGGAAAAATGTGTTTTCAACGTGACTGAAGTTGAATTCTTGGGATTCATATTATCACCTGGCGGAGTGCGTATGGATTCAAAGAAGGTTGATGCAGTTCTCAAATGGCCATCACCATCCTCCGTAAAAGGTGTGCAAAGCATGTTAGGCTTCGCTAACTTTTACCGCAGGTTTATCCCCGAATTCTCTCGAATAGTCCAGCCCATCACTGCCTTGTTAAAGAAAAACAAACGTTTTGAATGGTCTACCGAGGCGGAACAAGCTTTCCAGGATTTGAAGACTAAATTTATCTCTGCACCAATCTTAAAACACCCTCGCCCCGAACTCCCCTACATCGTGGAAACTGATGCTTCAAGCCTTGCCATGGGGGCAGTTCTATCACAAAAGGACCCGGTAACCAATCAGTTGCATCCCGTGGCATTTTGGTCCCGCAAATTCTCGCCTCCTGAAATCAATTACACGATTACTGACAAGGAACTTCTGGCTATCAAGTCTGCCTTTAAGGCTTGGCGGCATTATCTGCTGGGGGCCCGACACACCGTTACTGTGATTACGGATCACCGAAACCTGCAATATTTGAAAACCGCAAAAGCCCAATCCTCTAGACAACTCCGTTGGGCATTATTCTTTGCCGAGTTTGACTTCATAATTACCTATCGACCTGGTACAAAAAACGGTAAAGCTGATGCCCTTTCTCGGATGGGAGTTGAAGAACACTTGATCACCCTAAACCTGTACCAATCATTCCCGAACAAAGAATTCTGGGTGTAATCGCCACAGAATCCATAGAGGAAGTTAAGGATAAAGCCAGGCAACTTGTAACTCCAGCAGACATACAGAATTGGCATCTGCAGGGAAAGGACTTTGCAGTAAAGGACAACTTATTGTATTTCCAAGAACGATTATACCTACCCAGTACAGATTTACAGAAAAAAGTAATCTCTTGTTATCACGATTCTTTAATGGAAGGACATCCCGGTATAGCCAAGACCTCAGAAAAGATCAAGCGCTACTTCTGGTGGCCGTCTTGGAAAAAAGATATCAGAGACTTTATAATGTCCTGTGGAGTATGCGCCCAAAACAAGAGTCAAAAGGAAAGACCAGCAGGCCTCTTACGCCCTATTGACATCCCACCTCGCCCTGGGCATACGCTTTCTATGGACTTCATCACCGATCTACCTCCATGCTCCGGATACAATACGATTCTAGTAATCGTGGACTTATTCTCCAAGATGGCGCATTTCATTCCGCTCAAAGGCTTGCCAACAGCAGCAACTCTGGCCCGAGAATTTCTCGAAAACATCGTCCGACTGCACGGTTTTCCTTCAGTTCTAATTTCGGATCGAGGTAGTCAATTTATTTCTCATTTTTGGCGAAGTTGCTGTCGGTCGGCTCAAATTGATGTGAGACTATCGACCAGTCACCACCCTCAGACCGACGGACAAACCGAGAGGACCAATCAAACTCTGGAACAGTATTTACGCTGCATGCTGCAACAAACTGAAAAAACTTGGAAAGACATCCTTTGGATAGCCGAATATGCCTACAATAACTCTGTCCATTCGGGAACTGGGGAAACCCCGTTTTTTCTTTTGTACGGCAGTCACCCTCGAACCTCGGAGTTGGATCCCCTCCAAGATCTTGAAACACCAGCAGTAGACTACCTGCATTCTACAATCACCCAAGCCTTTAAGGAAGCTGTTTCTCACCTTCAAAGGGCTAAAGAACAATACAAGAAAGGAGCAGATCAACATCGGAAGGAAGCCCCTCAATATCAAGTAGGGGATCAAGTCTGGTTATCCACCAAATATCTACCTCTAAAAGGGCCACGCACATTCAACCCAAGATACCTTGGTCCCTATTCCATCACTACCATAGTAAACCCAGTAGCGGTCAAGTTGGACTTGCCCCCGCACATGAAGATACATCCGGTCTTCCACGTCTCTCTATTAAAACCCGTGCAACCTCAAACCCGACTAACCAAATCTCCAAAACCTATCCTAGTTGATGGAGAACTCGAGTTTGAAGTCAAAAGCATTCTGGACTCCAAGATCTCCAAATCTAAACTATTCTACCTAATTGACTGGAAAGGCTACGGCCCCCAAGAGAGATCCTGGGAACCTGCTGAATATGTCCACGCTCCTCGCCTAATCAAAAGATTTCACCGAACATTTCCTGACAAGCCAAAACCCCGGAGAAGCCCGGTTTGGGAGGGGCCTTGAGGGGGGGTACTGTCATGATCTCTGCTTCCAAAAGGTCAGGGTTTTCCCAACTCCCTTGGAAGCAGATCCATAACCCAGGTTCCGAGTGCCAACCAGACCCAATTGGGACCTTTTGGACCCAGTCCTGGCACCAGTGGCACCAGGCTCATAAATATGCCCAGTCCCAGCGCTGGAAGCGCCGGGCTCATAATGCTTGGGTTGACTTACCTGCAGCAGACCATGCTGCTTACTTGCCTGCCAGTTGAGTCTCTGATCCTCTTCTGTTTGGAACTACTTTTCCTGTTGGGTGGGGCAGGAGCCACTCCCTAGATTCAGAACACTGGAACTCTTCTGGAAAGCAGGAACTCTTTTCTTAGGCGTGGCTGTGGAAGGAGACACCTAAGCACTACAGGAGGCTATTTAAACCACACCCGATGGATGAATCTTGCTTTGCATTATTCTGCATCCTCAGCAGCAGAACGCTCATCGTGTCTTCTGCATCTGATCCTGGGCCTAAGGAAAAAGGCTTACCATTCTGAATCCAGTCTTCAGCAACGCCTATAAAGACAAGAAAGAACAGGTTAGCATTACGGTCTTCAGTGACAGCTCTTCACTTACCTGGTCCATCGGCTGTCACCAACGCCTCGCGCTGCATTCTGGCATCTGAAAGACAAAGGCTTACCTACTCTTCGTGCGCTCCGGAGGTCTTCACACTGCATTCCGGCATCTGAAAGACAAAAGCTTACCAACTCTTCGCACGCTCCGGAGGCCTTCGGCGCTGCATCCCGCATCTGAAAGACAAAACAAGGTGCGTTTAAAGACATTGGGGAACTTTAATACTCACGTGCCATTACTCCTTTCCACATCTAACCCAGTGGGTATTCCGGCACCCTGCAGCCGCCCCGAACTTGTACCTGCAAAATAAAAAGACAGTTAGAGCGCATCATGAAGCAGGCAACAAGCGCTTACTTACGTGCTTCCAGGCGCTTCTATTCATCACACGGGCTCCATCTTCAACTCACTTCAGCCCGCCATCCGCCATCGCCGGAACCCTGCAAAACAAGAGACATCATTACTAAAGACTTTAAAGACATTAGAATTACTCGAAACTTACCGTTCGTGCAGTAAACGACGGACAGCAGTCCTCTGAAGTCAAGAGGCCTGCTCCCCTTATCCAGTGAAGAAACTGGTTACAGCACCCTGCCTCGAGGCAGATGGAGAGCACGGCGTTCACTTACCTAAGACATCTTACCCTTCGAGCCAGACATACAGTGCACAGAGGTCCAGCCCAAAGAGCCAGCCGTGTGTTACACATCACCTTTGAAGATACGGTATACGCCCAGTCAAGACCGGCGCCTCTACGGGAATCAGGTGAGCGTTACACAACTGATAGGTTTCCTAAGTCTTCATGTAGTATGCGGTTGAATATGCTCGGGCTCTCACAGTATCCCTGCGGTAATCTACAATGTTCATATCTCTTTCCCCCTAGTGTAAATGCTGTCAGGTATCTGCTCTCTTCAGCCAGGGGGGATGGAGAAAAATGCGTTTTTCAAGTCGACCACCGTGAAATGTGATGCCGTTTTTGGGATGCTGCATAATATTGATGCAGGGTTCAGGACCAATGGGAACTCTTTCTGAATTACATCATTTAGGGGGCGTAAATCCTGGATCATCCTCCAAGACCCTCCCTTCGCTTTTTTGATTGGGTAAATACATGTGTTACATGGGGAGTTTGAAGGCACTATTATCCCTTGTGCTAGTAGTGCATTTATTGTCTCTTTTATCCCTTCTTCAGCTTCACGGGACAATGGATACTGTTTCACTCGGTGTAGAATTGCTCCTTGTTTTAGTTTTATTATCACAGGTTGTACTCCATGCAACAACCCCACATCATGGGGGCCTGTCGTCCACAAATTATTTGGTACGAGCCTCATGTCATCATCGAAGAATGACGGTGGTGCTCCCACCACTGCCATCAGCTGAACAGGGATTTCCCTAGCTTGGATCAAAATGTCACAGGGCATTGCTATCTCCATTACTATTCCACCATCCCCCTCTGAATCTGAGAATAGGTCCTCATCAGTTAAGTCTCTTAGGGCAATATTGGCATTCGTACACAGTACTGTACGCCACTCGCATCCTTCTATATCTATTTCAATCACAGAAATCCTTTTCTCAGATACCTGTACAGCGTGCAAATCTAATGATACAACTGATCCTGGTGCTGTGTAAGGGCACACTATTGGGCGGAAGAGGAACTCCGCAGGAATCCTCCAATCCATTCTTCTTAGCTCAGGAATTATGAGGGCCAGTGTCTTTAGTCCTTCAATAAACATTTCCTCATTTACTGGCAAACCTCGTATTTCTTGTGTGGTTGTGTGAGCCTGTACTACCAACATTACACGTAATGGGCATATTCCAGGTGTTGAACACACTATACCTCTCTCAGTGAAGGATATCGTCATGTTGAGTTTGCTAAGAAGATCTCTCCCTAGTAAATTTATTGGCGAGTGTTCATAATACAGTAAGGGTGTCTTTACAGTTTTGCCTCCCACTGTTACATCCAATGCTTCTGTGTAAGGAACTTCAATTACAGCCCCAGAGAACCCTTGCGTCTCTAACTTCCTGTTAGATAACGGGAACCGGCCCTCCCTAATACATGATTTCTCTGCTCGCGAATCCACCATGAATATGAACAGCGTGTCTCCTATCTGCGCTCCTACCAATGGTTCCTCTGCTGCATCGTAGGTGGTAGATAGAACTGGACACGCAAGTGTTCTCTGTGGGCTGTCCTATGCGGGGTGTCTCATTGCCCCCCCCTGGTTGAACACGCTCCCTGAAACCACTGACACGCCACTATAGGGGGCTGGTGCGGGGGCTCCGTTTGCTGTTGTCGCAAAAGGGTTGCCTGGCGTGTATTGCATAGTGTCATTGTTTTGTGGGTGGTTCTGTGTTCTGTACTGATGCCCCTGTTGTTGCTCATTGTACCCCTGGCCTGGGTTTCTTTGTTGTCGTCCCATTGGGAGACCATATGGGCTCCCCGGATGGGGATGGCCATAATGTTCTGCCTCTTGAAACCCGTTGTTGGGTCTGCTTCTGCACTCCCTAGAGTAATGTCCCCATCTCCCGCAGTTCCAACAACTCCCTTGCGCTCCTCTGGGACCCTGCCATCAATTTCCTCCCATTCCCCCGTACCCCGGTCCACCTCCTCTTCGGCCCCTGTACCCACCTCGTCCCCCTCGAGGGGCCCACTCTTGCCACTGCGGACCTCCGCCTTGCTCCTGCTCGTTCCACTGCCGCTGTCCTGCTCCCGCCCAATTAGTTGCCATCCTTCCTTGTATTGCTACCAGCCCCTCCTCCTCCTTATCTCCCTCCCTGCTCTGTGGGAGCGCGGCTACTGCTGCTGCGACCTTCACCAACTTTGTCTGCACTAGTTTCGCTTCATCTGCCAATCTTTTCTGCGCCACCTCCTTCTCCCTATCTTTTATTCGCTTACAGTGGTGCACTATTATGCTCTGAATCTCAGGCCATCCTTTCGCTTCAATACCTGCTATCTTGTCGAGTGCCTTTTGCACCTCCTTTGGCAACCCCCTCTTTATAATGAAGTAAAATAAAGATGTAGATTGATACCAGGGCGTACCCGTTTCTGCTCTCCACATCTCTTGGACCCGAAAAATGTAATCCATAGCATCTTCCCCGTCATTCATTGTGCACTGCATTACTGACTGTAAGTCTGGGGTGTCTGGAAACGTTTCCCGCAAGGCATCCCATACCCTTGCACATACTGTGTTAAAGGAGGCCCCATCATGGCGGTCACTGTCTAATGTTACTCCTGGGAAACCAGCCTTGACCCATACTCTGTCAGCCTGATCTCCTACTGCTGATACAAGCAAGCTCTTCACATCCCTTATTGCTAGGGGTACCCCGGCAGTGTGTTTTTCAAAGGCGTATATCCACTTGCTCGCCCCTCCCGATAACGGGGGCAATAACTTTAGTAAGTTGGCCTTATCCATCTGAGCCCAGGGTATATAATTCGGCCTCCCTCCTCCCCTATGTATTAGCGGGAGCTGCAACTTCCCTTTCATTGTGGCATCTGTACCCGTCTTCACTCCGAATGTTCCCAATGATGCCATTTTCCCCACCCTGTTTCTTAATCGCCCTGTCCACTAATAATCCAGTGTTCTCATTGAACATGCACCATCCAACCCTTCGCTTCCCCCTCCCATTGCCATGCTCAACCTGTCGCTTTCCTCCAAATCGTCCCTTATATCACATAGTAGCTCCTCCCTGTCCCCTATAGGCCTTTCTTCATTGTCAGTACATCCCTCTCTTGTCCCTAGTTCAATTATTCGTGTTGGTTCTTCTTGAATTCTGAACATTATCTCGCCTTTTTTCCACCCTTCTTCAAGTGTTCTACCCTCGTTCGGCGCTCTAGACGTGTGCTCTGATCTCGCTGCATTGTGCTGTTGGCTCACATATGCCTTTTATCCTCGAGAGCTCATCTTTGGCTATCGAGAGTCTTGACTCTAGATCGTCTGTTAGCTTTTCTATGTCCACCCTTGGTGTGCTCACCTGGGCTCGCTCCCTAATACTCTCGTATGGCGGGGGTGCCGTTGGCCTTTGGGTTGTAGTAGCTGTCGGGGAGGCACATAAGTGGGGTCACTGTACCCCTCTGCGGGAACTGGCTTGTTTAGTATTGGGTATAAACTTATTACCTCTATTGGTGGCTCTGCGTCGGGCAATGCTTTAGCATCTTTTTGTATCATTAGTGGATTGTCAGTGGTAGATGGTAGGTCAGGATTTAATTCTGGTGCCTTAGGCGGCGGTATCTCTTCAAACAACCTCCAGAGATCTAATATCTCTCTCCTATTATGCAACTGCTTCCCCTTGTATTTCAAACAAATGCATGTGGCTACCATATCTAGGACACTTTTGTCAAATGACCCCCCTTCGGGCCATATATGGGGCAACCCCTCTCCCTTCAACTCTGTGATCCATTGGTCATGATATTTCTTAATCCGCTCTGCGTACCCCGGTAAGTTCTTACAAATATGTGATAAGGGTGTTTCTGCCCCCATACTTTGTGCCCTCCTGGTACTTATGTGTCTCTATGTATCTCAATATCGCAATGTTAACGTATCACCATGTGAGTCCTCATATTTTATATCTTACTCAATAGTGGGGTCCTTCGTGTTCTTTCCCCTGCCTGCACACCATAAGAATGGCTGTACACACTCTCTATTCTATTCTCTTTGGGGGGCACGTACAAGAGCAAACCATCAGTAATCTCAACAATGTTAACCCAGAAATCAAAAAGGTACACACTCACTTCACCTTATTACTCTTGTCTTTATAAATCTTTGTCTGGCCACACTTACCATGACCACTCAATGGCTATACATTTATGACCATTTTTACACACCCATCACACCAAATTATCTCCTGACGCATACGATGTGCACACACCTCTCTGTAACACTCTATTCACAGTTCAATTTGCCCTCCCTTTCCTCCCTGGCCGGCTGTCCCTGTCCGTCTTATTCAGATATATGTGTATATATATATATAGGTTTGATCTTCACTCTTACAGTAGAACTCTCTGTCTCTTACTTTATCTCTATGGTTTTGTATTAATCTCACTTTTATTTTTCCCCCAACCCTAAAGAAAAGAATAGAAAGAATAGCAGTCACTAATATATTCTCTGTGTCTCCCTTTGCCAGACACCTTTATCTTATTATCCACTTCTTCATATATTCCCAGTACTAGTCAAGATAGCACTATGCGGCGCCGCCTTCCACCCCCTCTCGGAGCTAGGTTCCCGTCACTTTTATCTCTTATTCACCTCTTAATCCTAATGGCCATATGCAAAGAAAAAGTAAAGAAAGTTTAAGATAGTCCTTAGTAGACCTACGTGCCCCCTTTTTTACCCCGCCTCGTTTCCTGTCCTAAATTCCCTCTTCTCCTCCCTTTATGATCGCTCGCACTCAATACTCACGTGCCCGTCTTGAACCGATAGTCTCCGAAACTGGGTCCGTCCAGGCAGTGCTGCCGTCCGCTCAACAGTCAGCCCCGGCTCCGGCGAGCGGTACTCAAAGGGGATTTTTCAACCGGGATCCCGTACCCTCTCTCTGTTGAGTGCGCACTTCTGAGCGTACCGGTCGCCGTTGGCGGGCAGCCTCCAGGAGCCGGCGCACCGTGCGTATCCCTTTTCGACCGGAGATTTTTGTGCCAAAAGGGGACGGTAGTGATAGGTTGGGAAAAAATAATAATAATCACGCTTTCGGGGTCACCACTGAAGGCAAGCGTCCCCAACCAGCACGATCCTCCCCGCAATGAGAGACAATGAAGGACTCTCCCAGAATGGGAATAAGGCCAAGACAGAGTGCGGGTGAGCGTAATGGGAGTTTATCAATCAAAATAGGGCATGCAAAGAACTCTGCAAACTCCGAGAGCGCTCTGTCTGACAATAGCAAAGACAGGCGTATATATTTACAAAATACGTCATCAGAACCTACATACTATAAGGGGCACAAGTTCAATGGGATTGGGTGGCGATGGCTAGCTATAGGTGCTGATGTGGTTGGCCTTGGCTGGAGGACGTCACTGGTCAGCCTCGTGGGTTGGGCTGGGCCTGGCAGGTCAGCTGAGTTCATCTGGGCGGTGTTGTTGTGCCATTGTGGCCAGTGTCAGAGATGAATGTCTTTTCCTGACTTATTTGCCCTAGGCCATGCACACCGCAGTCATTCAGTTATTGCAATATTATCTTTTTTAGTAAATCTTTCAATAGGTTATTCTACAGGTTAATGCAACACAGGAGGAATGCACCTTGAGAGGGGTTTGATGGTGATTCATCAGTGCATGGTTACCAGTGTCCTGTTGACCGGTACCATAGGTCGAGGGGCTAAGTCTCAGGGCATGGGACAAGGCGGTACATGTCTTTCTGTCTTGTTAGAAGTCGTTATGAATATGCTGCTGTATGTTGCCACAGTATTGGGTGTCCTAATTGTACAGGGGCCATAAGTCTAAGGCGATCCAGTGGGTTGTGGGGTTTAAGAGGGGGTGCCTTCGGATTTGTGTATTCAGGCGGAGGTTTACTGCTGGGCTGTAAATAATGCAGGTGGCGGGCCATGGCCTTGGGTGCTGCAGAGGGGACTACAAATCTTTGAAGCGGCTCCAGCCCAGTTGGGGGAGGTGGAGCAGCGCGGGCCTCTGCTCTCTTGTTTGGCAGTCTCCGCAGGGATGGAGGGGGAATGGCCTTGCGCATATTCATAACGGTATCATCCTTGTGTGTTGCCGATTTTGGTGAAAACATCATAAAACATTTGAACACTATACAATACTCATTTGGATCATTCGAAAACATACATTTTTAACTTTGCTAAATGTCTCTCAAATATAGCCAGTCTCAACACATTATTTGTACACTATGTTTTAACAACTACAACATTTAGTTATATGCATATACATTTGCAGTAAGTGAGGTAGTAGTGAGGTTGGTGGAGCACATAGAAAATGACTCGCCACCGTACATGACGGTAGTGGCACATAAGGGGCTTAGACATACACGCATGACAGGTGCATTCTCGCGCGTCCTTCACATGAGCCTTCTGTATGGTTACATTCGTCTTCCCTTGCACTCTAGCAGCATTAGTTCGGTTATGGCGCGGGACCGTGGGGTGTAAGCTTTTCAATGATACACATAATGAATAGTCCCCCGGGACGCTTTTTATTATTTGCACACAACTGCAGTGGTGTGGGTTGTTCATTGCTAATGTCATGGGAACATGCATTCTATCATGTTTATACATTTTACAGGTTTCCTTAATAGAAGAAGTTTTGTGGAGAGAATGCTCGCTTTGCAAGTAGTCTTGGCATTAATATTTGGGAACTTTTGCTTTTATCTGAGGATCATTTTACAGTTCTCTTTTTCACCCAGGCCTCGCTGGCCGGGTCATGCTGGGAGCAGTGATACACTGCGGAAGGTGAAATGTTACAGTGTTGGTATCTTACACTAGCTCATGTCTGTCTTGTTCGTGGGAACGGGCTCACAGCGGATCTGCCAGGGAGCTGCGGCCACAGGGATAATTGAAACTCTCCGAGGGTGGGGGCCGCGCTACAGTGCGCTCATCTCACACCATCTTTATTAGACAAAATGGTTTCTGAGGCCTAGCTAAATTCAATATGTGTGGGCAATGTCTTCAGCAGGTGAGCCCTCCACCACCTGGGCCCTGGTGGTACGAGGGGACGCCCAATGAGCCATGGCCCTCACCTGGGGAAGGGATGTAGGCGAGGGGGGTCTTTTGGACCAATCCTCCCCTACAACGGGTCTCACCATTTTGGCAACATAGCTGACGAGAGCCTTGAGAAGTTGTAGACCTCAAAGGCGGCAGCCAAATCTTTAGGTGCTGATATTAGGCAACATCAGCCTTTTCACCCTAGTCGACAACCTTGGAGGGGTAGATCTTTTTGCTACTACTCGGTTGGAAGAGCGAGAGGAATGGGTTGTCAAAGCGGCCAAAGAAGATGTCCTCAGTTCACCAGTGGGGGGCAGACTGTCTCAGCATCTAGAAGAATGGCGCGATATTACTTCATATGCTTGGGCATTGGAAATCATAGCCCACGGGTACTGCCTTCCTTTAATTCAAAGACCGGGGAGCAATCCACCGGGGAGCCACTCTTTTAGGATTCCCGATCCACTCCTTGTGCATTAAATGTTAACCCTGCTAGAGAAAGGTGCTGTAGGACTGGTGCCTGAAGCGGAGAGGAACAAGCAATGGTATTTTCCATATTTCCTAGTACCCAAAAAGGACGGAAGACTGAGACCCATCTTGGACTTGACATACTTGAACAAGTTCCTCAGGAAGGACAAGTTCAATGTGGTCACGCTTTCTCAGATCCTTCAGGCCCTCCAACTCCCGCATTGGATGGTGTCATTGGATCTTCATGATGCTTATTTTCATGTGCCAATCCATCTCAAGCACAGGAAATACCTGAGGTTCGCTCTTGGCAGTTCTCATCAGTTTCGAGTTCTGCCATTCGGGCTGACCTCTGCCCCCAGGGTTTTGACCAAACTGATGCCGGTGGTGGTAGCGAGTCTCAGGAGAGGGGGGATTCACGTTTACCTCTACCTGGCGATTGGCTGATCTGGGCGCTTTCTCCCAAACAAATCCTGGATCATCTCAACGTCACCTGCCACTCTCTCCACAGACTGGGCTTCTCCCTCAATTACAAGAAGTCCCATATGATACCTTCTCAAAAGCTCCAGTTCATCTGCGCTGTACTGGATACATCCTTGGGGAAAGAGATCTCCTCCCGAGGTGAGGGCTCAAGACATTCTACGGATGGTCTCCAAATTTCAGAGTGTCTAGAGTCTACTGGCCTTACATTTTTTGAGGTTGCTAGGCCTCATGGCATCCTTCATTTTTCTGGTGCCAGAGGCTCGCCTGAGAATGAGATCCCTTTAATGGATTCTCAGAACTCGATGGTCCCAATTCTCAGGAAAGATGTCGGGCCTACTTCAAATTCCAAGCAGGGTCGCACAGGATCTTCTGTTGGGGGCCTGCGAGGACAATATGCTGAAGGGAGTACCTTTTTGGCAACCATGGCCGGAGATAACAGTAGTGACGAACGCCTCACTCACTGGGTGGGGAGCCCACACCTACGATCTGACAGTCAGCAGTCGTTGGTCTCCATCATCCAAAACTACATATCAATCTTTTGGAACTGAGGGCAATCAGACTAGCACTGAAGGCCTTCCTGCCCTCGGAATGTCCTGATAATGACGGACAACACATTGGCCATGTACTACCTCAACAAAAGAGGTACCACAGTGCAGAGAGGCAATGCAACTCTGGTACTGGGCAATTCAAGAAGGAATCTCTCTATCAGCAGTACACCTAGCCAGACAAGAGAACACGGCGGTGGATGCTCGGAGCAGGCAGATCATAGTCTCCCACAAGTGGAAACTAGCTCTGGAAGTCCTTCAAGAGATCTTGACCCTTTGGGGAACCCCTCAAGTGGATCTGTGCGGGACCAGTGTCAACCGGAAGTGCAAGTTGTACTGCTCCAGGGAATTTCCACCAAGACGAGCTCTAGGAGACGCCTTTGTAGTGGACTGGGAGTTTCCACTCCTTTACGTGTTTCTTCCAGTCCCTGGTTGAGGAAACGCATGATCCTAGTTGTCCCGGATTGGGCCAGGAGGACGTGGTACATCGTGGGACATGTCCATCTGTCCTCCTATACGTCTTCCACTAAGAGATGTACTTCGATGCGAGAGGGGGGTCGGGTTCTCCAGCCAGAGGTCAAAACACTCAGCCTTCACACGTGGTTTCTGAGAGGCTGAGATACAAGGATTGGGACCTGCTGATTGACGTAATGGAGATATTGCTTTTGGCCAAAAGGCCAGCAACAAAGTCTTTTTACTTTTGCTGTTGTAACAAATTCTGGAACTGGTGCAGAGACAAGAATGTAGACCCTTTTCTGTGCAAAACACCTGAGGTGTTATCCTTTCTTCTATCCTTAGCCAATCTGCGGCTCGAGGTTGGAATGATTAAGGGCGGTGCTGTCCATCTTTAAGCACTCGTCTGAAGAATGTCCATATTTCAAGATGCCACTGGTGACACAATTTCTAAAGGGGCTCACAAATGTGTTCCCCACCAATCTCCTTTGCAGGTTCCAATTTGGGACCTTAATCTGGTACTAACATTTGTAATGTGTGCACCCTTGGAACCCTTACACTTATGCCCATTAAGGTTGTTAACTTTAAAATAATTCTCTTAGTAGCTATAACTTAAGCCCGTAGAGTGAGTGAATTGCGACACTTTCATCCGAGCTACCCTTTACCATCTTCCATAAGGAAAGGGTTGTTCTGAGGGTTAAGCCTTCGTTCTTACCCAAAATCATTTCTGATTTTCACATAGGGCAGAAAATAGTTTTGCTGTCTTTCAATCCCCCACCTCATCCTGGCAAGGAGGAGGAGGAGAGATTGCATAGGTTGGACCCTCGCAGAGCTTTGAGCTTTTATGTATCTAGGCTATCAAAACTTTGCATTGATGATCAGCTTTTCATTGGCTATACAGGCCACGAACTAGGTCAGGCTGTTACGAAACAGACCTTATCCAAGTGGATCGTTGTCCCAATTTTCGTAATGTTACAAACTGGCAGGCAAGAATCCACCTGAAGGATGAATGGCCCATTCCACCAGGGGCATGGCTACCTCTACAGCCCTGCAAAGGGGTGTAACGATAAAAAGGATTTGTGAGGCAGCAACGTGGTCTACTATTCACACGTTCACAAAACATTACTGCCTGGAGTCGTCCCTCGGTCAGGATGGTAGCTTTGGCAAAGCAGTCCTGCATTCAGTTCATGAAAACCATTAAAAAACGAAATTCTTACTTGCTCCACCAAATCTAATACTGCTTTGTGAGTGTATCAAAGATGAGGAATACGTGGGCAGACACAATCCATTCGACAAGTTACTTACGACTGGTTGTTCCCCCCACGTATTGCTCATCGCCCTCCCAACCTACCCCACAGTAGAATTTCCCATGCTACTACAGCTTTCGCTCCTTCAAAGTTAAGTATGGTCATTCCCGTGATTATGCAGGTATTTCTACTGTAAGAAAAAAACAGAACTGTAGCCAAAGGGCACTGCGCGTGCTATATATGCCTTCGATTACATCATCCTCGAAACAGAGGCCCTCGAGGGACATCGAGTCGACTGCATCGATGCCCAGCGCCCTCTTCCTAATTTTTATTTCTTCTGAAGCTAGATATCGTTTATCAAAGATGATGAATATGTGGGAAGAACATCCAGTTGAAAGAACATTACCAGGGTAAGTAACTTGTTCTTCTAACCTCCATTGTTCTTTCTCTAACATTCTCGATGCACTTGCCCCTGTCATAAGGATCTGCTTGAAGCCCAAAGCCAAGTGCAACTCTTCGTACGACTCAGACCTCGTCACCCTTTAACGCAAGTGTAGGGTGGCTGAGAGGAAATAGAGGGCATCATATGCACCCTCTGACAAACTGGCCTGCACCCTGTTCCAAAGGCAGTACCAACTCTCTCTCTCCACACTAAGAAGAGAGCACACATCCAAGCCTGCGTCTCTGCGGCATATAACAACTCGCTGAACTCTTGAAAATCTGCAAGGAGCTGGCCAATCCTTCTGCAGTCTCTACCTCTCCTATTCCCTCCCAGGCCCTCTGCACAGCCTTAGCTTCACATTTCATCTCTAAAACCCAGGACATCCTGTCCACCCTCTCTTCCTCTCCTCCTTCTTCCTCTACTTCTGGCCTTCTTGTGGCCGCCTCTCCTCCTCTCTTCTCTTCCTTTCCTTTTTTCACCCCTGCCGACATTTCTAGTCATGTCCAATCTATGAAAGTCTCGTCAAAACCGGTTCTTCCCTGTTCATTTGAACCATATTGACACCCTTGCTCCAGCCCTGGCCGACTTCTTTCGCCACTGGAACCTTCCCTTCCCCCCTGAAACACTCTCTTGTGCACCCTTTTCTCAAGAAACCCTCTGCCGATACCTCCTGTCCGGCTAACTATTGCCCGATCTCCATTACTCATTTCCTGGGCAAACTCTTGGAAATGCTGGCCATCTCCCAGCTTAATCTTCACACTGAATCAGTTGGTTGTCTCCATGACCATCAGTCTGGCTTCAGAGCGTCCGGAAGCACAGAAATTGCTGTGAAGACCTGCTCTCAAACCTCGACACTAACCATCCTTCGAAGGGATTGTGTCCTCTGACGTATTCCTCATCTTAGATATCTCCTTCCAGCTTCGCTGGCCTCGGAAAATGTTTTCTCTAGAGGGCGCTGCGCGTCGACGTCCTCCGAGTCGATGTCCCTCGACAGCCGCCGTATCGACGTCGACGTCATCCTGCCTATAAAGACCGCACGCAGCGTCCGTTGCTCAGTTCCGTTTTTCCGCGCTTACTCAGTGCCTCGGAATACCGTTGCTCAGTTTTGTCAGGTTAAACCTATTCACCTCGAGTTATTCGATCCGTACTCTATGGCTTCTTCGTCGGAACCGACAACTCCTCGATCCGGCTTCAAAAAATGCTGCGATTGTGGGAAAAAGATGTCGCTGACTGACCCTCACAGAGTTTGTCTGTGGTGTTTGGGAGCTGAACACCATTGTTCGTAGTGCGAGGACTGTATGTCCATGACAGCTAAGGCCCTGAAGGAGCGTAGGGGGAAGCTGGAGAAAGGTAAGACTTTTAAAGCTTCTTCTTCGTCGACGAAGTCGAGACATTCGTCTCCTCGTCACCATTCGCGCTCCAGGTCTCGGAGTGGGTCCCATCACTCCTCGAGATCGAAGCACTCGAAGAGGAGACGTCGAAGATCCCCTTCTCCGTCTTCCTCTTCCTCTTTTTCGCCAAAGAGAATCCCTTGCCCCACGAAACATAGTTCCCGGGCTGAATGGGAGGAATTCCGCAAAAATATGAGCGTCTTCGAGAAAGCGGCCTTGACCCCCTCGAAGACTGCCGAGAGCGATGCTCTGGTCGAAAGACCCGAAGGTCAAAAACGCCGCGAGTCGCAGTACCCGGCGAAGGAAACCTCTCGAGCGCGTCTCGAACCCTCGAGTAGGACTATGACCTCCAAACCTTCTTCGAAGGTTCCGTCGACGAAGGTTCCGTCGACGCCGAGGTCGGTGTCTTCGACGCCGTTGTCGAAGGGACCTTCGACACACGGGTCTGTCGACTCGACGCCAGCTTCGACACCGGCGTCGACGCCAAGAAAAGTCACGGTTACGACACACCCAGTGACTATCCCCAGGTCCTCGATGATGATGGCTTCGAGATTGTCGAGCAGAATCCCAATTCTGTCGAGGTCATCGAGGCCTCCGCCTTTGTTTTCGACGCCACGCTCGAAGCCTTCGGCGTCAGCGTCAACGACATCGACGTTTTCGAGGCCGATTATGACAAGTTCGGCACCCTCTGCCTTGGAAATGGGGTTTACACCCTTTATGAGTTCAGAACAATTGAGAACTATGTCCTCAATTATGGAAGAGGGTGAATTGTCTGAACAGGAAGACACATTTGAGTTGCAGGGACCTGTAACCCCAATTAGAGAGGAATTTTCCTCTGAAGAACGCAGGTTAAAGGATCTTCATGATTCCTTACATGAGGCAAGTGGGTTAGACACTTCCCCTGAGGTGGAGTTTGCTAGGCCAGAACCACCTATAGAGCCTTAATGGCCAGAATCACAGAGTTTATGGGGTGGTCTGCACCTTCACAATCTTTCCAACAAGATGACCTCACGGATATTCTTGACAAAGGCCCACAGGAGGATCCTGTGGTGCCTTTTCATAAAGCTCTTCAGAGGAAGATTATGACGAACTGGGAAACCCCAGATGTCGTCCCGGCAGTAAATAAAAAAATGTCTACAAAATACAGGGTATCCTCTACAGACCCGGAGTTTTTGTCAAAACACCCATCCCCAGAAAGTCTGGTGGTACAGGCAGCATCTTCTACCGATGTCAAGACGGCTTATCCTACCGTCCCACAGGACAGGGACGATAAAAAGTATGATGCTATGGCAAAGAAAGGTTTTTCGGCATGTAGCATGGCGTTAAAATCTGTTAATGCTACTTGCACCCTTGCTAGATTCAGCCATACACTTTGGGAGTGTGCTTCTACAGCGGCTGACTGCATCCCAGAGGGAGAAGAAAGGGAGGCGTTCCTGAATATCATACAGGACGGTAAAGACGCTATGTGCGAATCCCTCCAGACGGGCATTGATTCGGCTGACAGTATCAGCAGAGCAATGGCGGCAAGTACAACAACCAGGAGATTCGCTTGGTTGAGAAAGTCTGGTTTTGCCCCAGATGTGCAAGCCAGGCTCTTGAACATGCCATTCGATGGCTCTTCTTTGTTCGGGAAAAAGGCGGATGACAGTTTAGAGAAACTGCAAACTTCAAAAGCAGCAGCAAAATCCCTAGGCGCTGCAATCCGTCAGACACCTTTTCGTCCCACAGGAACCTCTGCGAGGGGCAAGTCCTTTCGCTTCTACTCCGCATTCGGAAGAGGTAGAGGACGACCGGCTCAAAGGGGACAAAGAAGAACTACCCGAGGTGGACGGGGTAGATATTCAAAAGCCGCAGCAACAGCAGGTGCCTCTTTACCATCGGCATCTGCATCAGCCGCCCCAAAACCACTCTGAGGACTTCCCTCACAGGACACCTGTAGGAGGCAGGTTGACTCAACATCTGGCGGTATGGCAGGCTATCACGTCAGATGCTTGGGCATTGGAAACAGTTGCCCAAGGTTACTGCCTGCCTTTCCTATGCATACCTCAGAGTCGTCCACCGGGGATCAGCTCTCAGAAAGCTCCAGATCCGCTCCTCTTGCAGGAAATTTTGGACCTGCTAGAGAAAGGTGCCATAGAACCAGTACCTGTAGCGGAGAGGAACAAGGGCTGGTACTCCCCTTACTTTCTCATTCCAAAGAAAGACGGAGGACTGAGACCCATCTTGGACTTGCGAGAATTGAACAAATTCCTCAGGAAAGACAAATTCAAGATGGTCACTCTTTCTCAGATCCTCCAGGCCCTTCAGTTCCAGGACTGGATGGTATCTCTGGACCTTCAGGACGCTTATTTCCATGTGCCTATCCATCTCAAACACAGGAAATACCTGAGGTTCGCAATTGGCAACTCTCACTATCAATTTCGAGTGCTGCCATTTGGGCTGACCTCCGCCCCGAGGGTCTTCACCAAGTTAATGTCGGTAGTGGCGGCAAGTCTAAGGAGGGAAGGGATTCACGTCTACCCCTACCTGGACGATTGGTTGATCAGGGCTGTTTCTTCGGAACAAGCTCAGATCCAGCTAAATCACGTGTGCCACTCCCTTCACAAACTGGGCTTCTCCCTCAATTTAAAGAAGTCAAAAATGATACCATCGCAGAGACTCCAGTTCATAGGAGCGATCCTAGACACTTCCCTGGGAAAAGCCTCGCCACCAGAGGTGAGGGCTCAAGATATTCTACAGATGGTTACCAAGTTCCAAGATACCCAACGTCTCCCAGCCTTCGACTTTTTGAGGTTGCTAGGACTCATGGCATCCTGCATTTTCCTAGTGCCAGAGGCTCGCCTGAGAATGAGATCCCTCCAGTGGGCACTGAGGACTCAGTGGTCACAATTCTCATGGAGAATGACAGATCTTCATGTTCCCGACAGGGTGGCTCGAGACCTTCAGTGGTGGGCCTGTCAGGAGAACATTCTGAAAGGAGAACATTTTTGGAAACCCTGGCCGGAGATAACAGTAGTCACGGATGCCTCACTCACGGGGTGGGGAGCCCACGCCAACGACTTGACCATCAGCGGTCGTTGGTCTCCATCGGAGTCCAGACTACATATCAACCTGTTAGAGCTGAGAGCCATCAGACTTGCGCTGAAGGCGTTCCTGCCAGCTGTACAAGGGAAAAACGTCCTGATAATGACGGACAACACGGTGGCCATGCATTACCTCAACAAAAGAGGAGGCGTAGGATCACTACCTCTGTGCAGAGAGGCGATGCAGCTCTGGTTTTGGGCAATCCAAGAAGGAATCTCTCTATCGGCAGTTCACCTGGCCGGAGAGAAGAACTTGACAGCGGACGCTCTGAGCAGGCAGAGCACAGTCTCCCACGAGTGGGAGCTAGCTCAGGAAGTCCTTCAAGAGATCTTCGCCCTTTGGGGAACCCCTCAGGTGGATCTGTTCGCCACCAGCCTCAACAGGAAATGCGATCTGTTCTGCTCAAGGGAATTTCCCCCGAGAGGAGCTCTGGGAGACGCGTTCATAGTGGACTGGGAGTTTCCGCTTCTGTACGCGTTCTCACCGGTCCCTGTCATTCCTCAAATGATCAGGAGGTTGAGAAGATTCCGGAGAACCATGATCCTAATTGCCCCGTATTGGGCCAGGAGAACGTGGTACCCTGACCTTCTAGACTTGTCCATCTGCCCTCCAATTCGACCTACTCTCACAGAAGGGAGGTCAGGTTCTCCATCCAGACATCAAAACCCTCAACCTTCACGCTTGGCTTCTGAAAGGCTGAGGTACAAGGATTGGGACCTCCCTGATGATGATATGGAGGTGTTGCTTTCGGCAAGGAGGCCAGCAACAAAGTCTTTATACCGCTGCCATTGGAACAGATTTTGCAGCTGGTCTAGAGAACAGAATATCGACCCTTTTTCATGTGGTACACCAATGGTTTTGTCCTTCCTACTATATTTGGCGAATTCAGGCCTTCAAGTTGGCACCATTAAGGGCTATCTCGCAGCGCTATCCATCTTTAAGCGCACTGCGGAAGAACCATCCTATTTCAAGTTACCCTTGGTAATACAGTTTCTAAAGGGGTTAACCAATGTTTATCCCCCAAGACCATTCCAAGTTCCCCTATGGGATTTAAACTTAGTCCTAACTTTCCTGATGGGCACACCTTTCGAACCACTCCATTCTTGTTCGTTAAGATTCCTTACCCTTAAAACTGTTTTATTAATAGCACTTACATCTGCTAGAAGGGTGAGCGAATTACAAGCTCTTTCTTGTAAACCCCCTTACACAATCTTTCACAAAAACAAAGTTGTCCTGCAAGTGAAGCCTAATTTCCTCCCAAAGGTGGTTTCTGAATTCCATATCACTCAGAAGATTACCCTACCATCTTTATATCCTCCTCCTCATCCGGGAAAAGAGGAAGAGAGGTTACACAGGCTAGACCCTAGAAGGGTTTTAAGTTTTTACATCAGTAGACTAGCCAGGATAAGACAGGCAGACCAGCTGTTTGTAGGTTACACAGGTCACAAGCTGGGGTTACCAATAACTAAGCAGACCATTTCCAGATGGATCATTCTAGCCATTCAGTAATGTTATAAACTGGCAGGGAAAGAGCCCCCTCAAAACCTTAGGACTCATTCGACCAGAGGTATTGCAGCTTCATCGGCCCTCAAAAGAGGTGTGCCGGTTAAAGACATCTGTGCGGCCGCTACATGGTCGTCTGTCCATACCTTTACACGATTTTACAACTTGGATTCCTCCTCCAGTCAGGAGACTAGGTTTGGAAGGGCTGTACTGCATTCTATTCATCAATAGAAGACAGCGTGAAGTCAGTACTCCCTCCTCCAATAATGGAATACTGCTATGGGAGCCTATCTAAGATGAGGAATACGTCGGAGGACACAATCCCTTCGAAGAACAAGTTACTTCTTACCTTGTAACGTTCTTTCGACGGGATGTTCCTCCGACGTATTCCTCATCGACCCTCCCATCCATCCCCGCAGTTCTACTTCCCTTGTTGTTGCAGCTTACGCTCCTCCAGGGTGATTAGTCTAGTCCAGAAAGAATTATTGTGGGCTACAAAACGGAACCGAGCAACGGACGCTGCGCGCAGCCTTTATAGGCAGGATGACGTCGACGTCGATACGGCGGCTGTCGAGGGACATCGACTCGGAGGACGTCGACGCGTAGCGCCCTCTAGAGAAAACATTTTCCGAGGCCAGCAGAGCTGGAAGGAGATATCTAAGATGAGGAATACGTCGGAGGAACATCCCGTCGAAAGAACGTTACAAGGTAAGAAGTAACTTGTTCTTCTGTCCTTATCCTCCATGATCTCTCTTCTGCTTTTGATACTGTCAACCATGCCATCCTGCTCTACCGGCTCCGTGATAATTTGGGTATCAGTGATCAGGCCCTGGCCTGGCTGGCGACCTTTCTCTCTTGCCGACCCTCCCAGGTCCAACTTGGGTCCTTCCTCTCTTCTATCTCTCTCTCTACCTGTGATGTTCCCCAAAGGTCTAAACTTTCTCCTTGGCTATTCAACCAATACCTGGCACCTCTCGCCCACCACATAGCTGCTCTGTGCTCCAACTTCCACTGCTATGCGGATGATACTCGGCTCTCTGTCAGGCTCCCCTCAGCTGCCACTTCTCCCTCTCTCATGCCGGATTGTCTGCCTGCAATCCAGGAGTGGTGTGTGGACAATGATCTCTACCTTAATGCCAGTAAGACAGAGATCCTCCTCATCGGATCACCTGCTCCCTCCTTTCCTCTCACTCTCTGGCCGCCCACCCTGGGCCCTCTTCCTGCACCTACCTGTGTGGCTAAGAACCTCAGGGTCATCTTAGACTCCACACTCTCCTTCTCTCCTCACATCTCTGACATCTCTAAGAAGTCAAACTACCAGCTGCACCTCCTCAGAGGTATTCTTCCTTTTCTCACTTTCCCCCAGAAGCTCACTGTCTCCAGAGCTCTGATCCTCTCTAGGCTGGACTACTGCTCTTTCAAAATCTACCTGCTTCTACTCTCTGTCCTCTATAATTCATCCAGAACAGGACTGCAAGAATTGTCCTTGGTCTCGAGCCCAGGGATCTTATCTTTCCAGCACTGAAATCTCTTCATTGGCTCCCAGTGGCGGCAAGGATCAAGTTCAGTACCCTCTGCATCGTACACAAGGCTTTCTGGGGCCAGGGACCGCAATACCTCCAACTCTCTCTTGCGAGATATCTTTCTACTCGGGCCCTTCCACTTTTCCACCTCCAACTCCCTGAGGGTCAGTTGCTTCTCCAAGCAACGAGTTGGCTGCAGATCTCTTTCTTCGGTTGGTGCCTCCCTCTGGAACAGCCTCCCTGCCTCTCTGAAACTTGAGCAGAACCATCTCTGGTTCCTGAAGCACCACAAGACCTTCCTCTTTGCTTCTGCCTTCTCTCTTCCTCTCCCCTGTTGATCTCTTGTCTGATCCACGCACTGGTCACCTGGCCACCCTCTGAAATCGGGCCCAGGTCCATGCCTGTCCTGCTGCAAACCTGTACTGCCTCTTGGCACCCCCTGTACTTGTGATCTGTATCTGTAACCCTACAGTCCTCTCTCCTGCACTCATTAGACACTCGATGTCTGCACTTCTGAGCACCCGCACTTGCCACCCGTTGACTGCACTACTTGTCTCAGTTTTCCTTAGTCCTGCTCTTCACCATCCTCCCATCCCCCGGCACGTCTCCCCTCCCTGTTGCCTTGCACTTACGCAATCTGAATGTCACTAGGCTTAGTAAGATCGTTGTTTTTTGTCCTCCCTTTGTTTCCCCTCCCTTGCCTTGTCACCTTGAAACACTTGTGTATAGGCGTGTTATAAATGCCATATCATATCAAATATAAGCATTGAGACGCGCTGTGGGACTGGCGTTTGCCTCTGATATAGGAACTAGTTCCTGTTCCTAGGGCAACGCAAGAGCATGAGAGGAAATGTACATGCTGTCATGATTGATGGGGCACGAACATTATAGATGGACATTCAATCACTGCCATGTTCGAAGGGGCACAAGGTCTGATGGACGCTGCAGACACGGGAAGCCTCCAGCGGTGCCATAGGGACCCATTGGTAAGCACGGGGAACCGTGACGGGTCCCCTCCCAAGTGACCCCAGTTGGTAGTCGAATAACATCATTCACCCTCACCTGGGAGGGATAACATCAGACCAGTGGGTTTTTCGCTCAGTAGCAAAAGGTTACTGCATAGAATTATTGGAGAAACAGTATCATATACCCCAGCAAGAGAGAAAAATGCATCACAAACACAGATATCTCACAGAAACGGAAGTCAAAGAACTACTACTGAGATTTACTAAAGATTCATTTCCTTACATCAGGTAAACCTGGGAATTCATTCACCTTATTTTCTAGTGCCCAAAAAAAACAAAACCCAAAAGACCAATCTTAGACCTTTGGACAGTAAACCAGCATGTTAAAACACAAAAATGTAGGACGACCACTCTTCAGGGGGTAATTCCGCTCCTCGAAAGGGTCATCTATATGACAACATACGACAGGAACTATGCTTACTTTCATATTTCAATGTTCTCAAGTCTCAGAAAGTTTCTTCGGTTCAAAATCTGGATACAACATTACCTCTTCCGTTTGGGATTCCATTGGGACCTTGTGTGTTCACCAAGGGGCATGCAGTATTGGCGGCTCATCTGCACCATCTAAACATCAACTACCCTTATCTGGATGACTCACTCATAACAGGTGAAACGGATGGAGTCCAGTTGCTTATACAACAAACAAAAGATTTAAACTTTTTACACCAACTAAGTTTCACAATTAACAAAACCATATCAAGCTTAAAATAAACTCAAGAGAAACAGTTCACTGGAGCAGTGCTTGACACAAAAGTGGCCCAAGCCAACACCTCTCAAGAAAGAGTGCAGGTAATGTTGGCACAGATTTGCTGTTACCAGATCAGTGCCCACTTAATTGTCAGAAAGGTCATGAGAACCTTTCATTAATTCACCAATTAAATTATAATTCGCATTGATGCCAAAACCACGAGTGGGAAATAAAAACAAACACATTTTGCAATGTTTTGGCAGTTACCAGTGGATCTATATGCAATAGCCCATCATGCCAAAAGCCACATTTTTGCATTCAGGTACCCAGAGAAGGGGTCACTTAGGAATGTTCTATGTATAAATTGGTCAGGGATATTTCCCTATGCTTTCACACCAACACCTCTATTTAGGTAGTGCACAAACTATTTCACAAACTAATTACTGTAATCCTAAATATACTAATCCATTCATGCCCACGAACAGCAAACTTGGCATCATTGCTTCTGAAGTCATTGAGTTTGGACACTTGGACTTTCCAGCAAGATGTATAAAATGATTACACCAGACAACAAAACCTAACACTAGACATTGCTACTTAACAAGTAAGCGATTCCTCATACGATGCACAAAGAAAGTATTAACCCTATTGATGTTTCACCAGCAGATATTGTATATTTTCTTGACTCGGATTTAGTCTGTAACTCCCTTGAAGTCCAACTGCAAGTACTCACATCCTACAGAACGTCTCAACACAAATATCCTGGTAGAGCAGTGGTCTTCAAACTTGTTATGCCAAGGCCCCCCTGAGCAAACAATAAATTGTTCGGGACCCCCCCCTGTCCCGCCCCTCAGTGTTGGTGTTCTTTTTTTTATAGAGATAGCTGTGAAATGTGTGATGTCCATAAACAAGCACACTGGATTGTTTTGTATATGAGACTCTGACAAGCATGCCAATCAAAGAAGTTGCCTCACATTGTAAATCCACTAGGCCAGTGGTCTCCAAAAATGTTTAGCCTGGCCCCCCCGGAGCAAAATTTGGGCATGCCGGGCCCCCCAAAAATTGCCAAATGGACAGCATGTATTGCGCACCGTCACTGCACCCTACTCCCAGTATAGTTCCTGGGCTCCCCCACCTGCTCCCATCACAGTGGCTGGGCTCCCTCATCCCACTCCTACCCAGTCCCTGGGCTCTCCCCACACCATCGCACACCCTGGGCTCTCCCCACCCTGCTCCCACCACTATCCCATGGTTCCCGCCCATCCTGCTCCCACCACAGTCCCTGGGCTCCCCATCCCGTTTCCAACACAGTCCGAGAGCCAGTGGTGACTGGTGAATTTTTTAAGTGGAGGGGCATAACTATTTCCCCCATAAATGCCATAGCGACCGAGCGCAGTGACGGAGTCAGAACCAATCAAGGGAGCTCGGGGGGGTTTCTGTCATGATGCCTACCCCCGGGCATCAGGACCAGGGCCCTCAGCTCCAGGAGCAGGCATCCAGACATTTGTTTAAACCTCAGCAGCCCCGGCTAGGGGCTGTCTGGGTTCAGTCCTGGTGCCTTAGGCGCCAGGCTCATCAGAGAAATCAGTCCTGGCGCCATAGGCGCCAGGCTCATAGACTTTACTTACCTGATGCAGACCATGCTGCAAAAGAGTCCAAGCCTACATGAGGCCTGGATGGGACTGTTTTGTTACAGGGACTATTTTTTTACTCGGGCATGGCACTAGGGACCTTCTTACCTGGAACTACTTTGAAGGCTATTTAACCACACCCGAACAGCAGCACATGCTACGCGTTATTCTGCATCCAGCAGCGTGACGCTCACTGTGACTGCAGCCAGCATCCAGTCTTCTGCCACGCCCGCGTGCCTGCAGCCAGCATCCAGTCTACTGCCACGCCCACCTCGAATCCGGAGCTCCTAGAATAAAGAAGAAGAAAAGGACAAGGTTAGAAAACGAACTTATTTCAAATTCCTCACCTAATTCCGGAACCATTTAATCTCCGGACCTGGAAAGTACATCAGTCCTGCACGCGTCGTTTCACCTGCTCCAGCACGGCGCCATACTCGCCAGTTCTCACAGCATCTTTTGATCCGGCACTGTCTCCATCATTTCTTCGCCGTAATCCGGCACCTAGGGGACACAAGAAAAAACAAGGTGAGCCAAGGGAATCAACAAATACAACCTCTTCCCACCATAGACTTACCTGATTTACCACCGGCGGTATTATTCCATAACTCCACATTTTCATATGCCGCATCTGTAAAGAGGTAGAAATACAACACGTTAACGCATGCAATAGTTACCGGACAGCGTTGGGCAACACTCTTACCTGAACGCCAGCAGCAGCTACGAGACCTTCTTCTCACAAACTCAGTTGCAACTTAAGGAAGGAAGGGGAACAAGAGTGAACATCGGGCACATTGAACTCTTTGAACTTGATACTTACCAATCCTGCCAGGGACTTCAGAGTCAATACTTACCGGAACTCTCCCAACGCCTTCAAACCAGTGAAGTAACTGGTATCTGCGCGCCCCTGCAAGACACGCAGGATGGAGAGCTCATCTTTTACGAACATAAGGTGAGGTTACTAAGGGGATATCGGAGGTGATTAGTGGGGGAGAGCGAGAACAGTTGGGAGGCCATCACTAAAACCCACAGGTGGTTAATCCTTGTCTCCACTTGCAAGAAAATACTTCTTCGGGTACAGCAGACAAGACTAGGCGGGCCAGTCCAGACAGTCATCTCTGCACTACGCATCACGTTGAAGGAGACCGCAGCTGTCCGGGTCCGATCGACACCCCTGTGGGGTCCAGGTGAGCGTAACAGTTTCCCCCCGCAAATTGTTTTATAAAATAATGGGTTAAAATGTTGCATTGTAGAGCATTCTTTAAAAAAAATGGGTAAATATCCAAACAGTTTGCAATTGCTGCTGGGGTTTGGGGGCAGGGGGCAGGCATGACATGTTTTACTGGACATCTATGATAGATGTCCAGCAAAAATATACCATCCCTGTCCCCTGGGCCCCACTAGGCCTAGCACAATCAACATGGTTATGTGTGTATGCAAGGCGCTGGGGTGCCAAGGGGGAAAGCATGGTATTTTCACTAGACATCTACGATAGAAATCCAGTAAAAAATACCATCCTTGTCCCCTGGGCTCCGCAGCGCCTCAGAAGGAGAGCGGATTTTGGCAGGTGGGTAGGGGGATTGTGCAACAGAGGCATTTAGGTATTTTTAAAATGCCTTTGTTGTACAACCCTCCTTCCCCCCTCTATCCACCACTTGCCAAAATCAGCTCAACGGACCAAAACAAACTAACACACACATTCATACAGCAATCACTCCATCATTCACGTGAGCATCCATCACCATACACTCACACATAACACAAGCATTCACACATCCATACACATGATTTAATAAAATAAATAACATAAACATACCTTCTGCATTGGCTTGCATTTGGGTGCTGAAACGCCCTGTTCCAGGCTGCTCTGTCCGTATGTGCGAGGAGGCGAGTCTCAGGAGAGGGGGGATTCACGTTTACCTCTACCTGGCGATTGGCTGATCTGGGCGCTTTCTCCCAAACAAATCCTGGATCATCTCAACGTCACCTGCCACTCTCTCCACAGACTGGGCTTCTCCCTCAATTACAAGAAGTCCCATATGATACCTTCTCAAAAGCTCCAGTTCATCTGCGCTGTACTGGATACATCCTTGGGGAAAGAGATCTCCTCCCGAGGTGAGGGCTCAAGACATTCTACGGATGGTCTCCAAATTTCAGAGTGTCTAGAGTCTACTGGCCTTACATTTTTTGAGGTTGCTAGGCCTCATGGCATCCTTCATTTTTCTGGTGCCAGAGGCTCGCCTGAGAATGAGATCCCTTTAATGGATTCTCAGAACTCGATGGTCCCAATTCTCAGGAAAGATGTCGGGCCTACTTCAAATTCCAAGCAGGGTCGCACAGGATCTTCTGTTGGGGGCCTGCGAGGACAATATGCTGAAGGGAGTACCTTTTTGGCAACCATGGCCGGAGATAACAGTAGTGACGAACGCCTCACTCACTGGGTGGGGAGCCCACACCTACGATCTGACAGTCAGCAGTCGTTGGTCTCCATCATCCAAAACTACATATCAATCTTTTGGAACTGAGGGCAATCAGACTAGCACTGAAGGCCTTCCTGCCCTCGGAATGTCCTGATAATGACGGACAACACATTGGCCATGTACTACCTCAACAAAAGAGGTACCACAGTGCAGAGAGGCAATGCAACTCTGGTACTGGGCAATTCAAGAAGGAATCTCTCTATCAGCAGTACACCTAGCCAGACAAGAGAACACGGCGGTGGATGCTCGGAGCAGGCAGATCATAGTCTCCCACAAGTGGAAACTAGCTCTGGAAGTCCTTCAAGAGATCTTGACCCTTTGGGGAACCCCTCAAGTGGATCTGTGCGGGACCAGTGTCAACCGGAAGTGCAAGTTGTACTGCTCCAGGGAATTTCCACCAAGACGAGCTCTAGGAGACGCCTTTGTAGTGGACTGGGAGTTTCCACTCCTTTACGTGTTTCTTCCAGTCCCTGGTTGAGGAAACGCATGATCCTAGTTGTCCCGGATTGGGCCAGGAGGACGTGGTACATCGTGGGACATGTCCATCTGTCCTCCTATACGTCTTCCACTAAGAGATGTACTTCGATGCGAGAGGGGGGTCGGGTTCTCCAGCCAGAGGTCAAAACACTCAGCCTTCACACGTGGTTTCTGAGAGGCTGAGATACAAGGATTGGGACCTGCTGATTGACGTAATGGAGATATTGCTTTTGGCCAAAAGGCCAGCAACAAAGTCTTTTTACTTTTGCTGTTGTAACAAATTCTGGAACTGGTGCAGAGACAAGAATGTAGACCCTTTTCTGTGCAAAACACCTGAGGTGTTATCCTTTCTTCTATCCTTAGCCAATCTGCGGCTCGAGGTTGGAATGATTAAGGGCGGTGCTGTCCATCTTTAAGCACTCGTCTGAAGAATGTCCATATTTCAAGATGCCACTGGTGACACAATTTCTAAAGGGGCTCACAAATGTGTTCCCCACCAATCTCCTTTGCAGGTTCCAATTTGGGACCTTAATCTGGTACTAACATTTGTAATGTGTGCACCCTTGGAACCCTTACACTTATGCCCATTAAGGTTGTTAACTTTAAAATAATTCTCTTAGTAGCTATAACTTAAGCCCGTAGAGTGAGTGAATTGCAAGCACTTTCATCCAAGCTACCCTTTACCATCTTCCATAAGGAAAGGGTTGTTCTGAGGGTTAAGCCTTCGTTCTTACCCAAAATCATTTCTGATTTTCACATAGGGCAGAAAATAGTTTTGCTGTCTTTCAATCCCCCACCTCATCCTGGCAAGGAGGAGGAGGAGAGATTGCATAGGTTGGACCCTCGCAGAGCTTTGAGCTTTTATGTATCTAGGCTATCAAAACTTTGCATTGATGATCAGCTTTTCATTGGCTATACAGGCCACGAACTAGGTCAGGCTGTTACGAAACAGACCTTATCCAAGTGGATCGTTGTCCCAATTTTCGTAATGTTACAAACTGGCAGGCAAGAATCCACCTGAAGGATGAATGGCCCATTCCACCAGGGGCATGGCTACCTCTACAGCCCTGCAAAGGGGTGTAACGATAAAAAGGATTTGTGAGGCAGCAACGTGGTCTACTATTCACACGTTCACAAAACATTACTGCCTGGAGTCGTCCCTCGGTCAGGATGGTAGCTTTGGCAAAGCAGTCCTGCATTCAGTTCATGAAAACCATTAAAAAACGAAATTCTTACTTGCTCCACCAAATCTAATACTGCTTTGTGAGTGTATCAAAGATGAGGAATACGTGGGCAGACACAATCCATTCGACAAGTTACTTACGACTGGTTGTTCCCCCCACGTATTGCTCATCGCCCTCCCAACCTACCCCACAGTAGAATTTCCCATGCTACTACAGCTTTCGCTCCTTCAAAGTTAAGTATGGTCATTCCCGTGATTATGCAGGTATTTCTACTGTAAGAAAAAAACAGAACTGTAGCCAAAGGGCACTGCGCGTGCTATATATGCCTTCGATTACATCATCCTCGAAACAGAGGCCCTCGAGGGACATCGAGTCGACTGCATCGATGCCCAGCGCCCTCTTCCTAATTTTTATTTCTTCTGAAGCTAGATATCGTTTATCAAAGATGATGAATATGTGGGAAGAACATCCAGTTGAAAGAACATTACCAGGGTAAGTAACTTGTTCTTCTAACCTCCATTGTTCTTTCTCTAACATTCTCGATGCACTTGCCCCTGTCATAAGGATCTGCTTGAAGCCCAAAGCCAAGTGCAACTCTTCGTACGACTCAGACCTCGTCACCCTTTAACGCAAGTGTAGGGTGGCTGAGAGGAAATAGAGGGCATCATATGCACCCTCTGACAAACTGGCCTGCACCCTGTTCCAAAGGCAGTACCAACTCTCTCTCTCCACACTAAGAAGAGAGCACACATCCAAGCCTGCGTCTCTGCGGCATATAACAACTCGCTGAACTCTTGAAAATCTGCAAGGAGCTGGCCAATCCTTCTGCAGTCTCTACCTCTCCTATTCCCTCCCAGGCCCTCTGCACAGCCTTAGCTTCACATTTCATCTCTAAAACCCAGGACATCCTGTCCACCCTCTCTTCCTCTCCTCCTTCTTCCTCTACTTCTGGCCTTCTTGTGGCCGCCTCTCCTCCTCTCTTCTCTTCCTTTCCTTTTTTCACCCCTGCCGACATTTCTAGACATGTCCAATCTATGAAAGTCTCGTCAAAACCGGTTCTTCCCTGTTCATTTGAACCATATTGACACCCTTGCTCCAGCCCTGGCCGACTTCTTTCGCCACTGGAACCTTCCCTTCCCCCCTGAAACACTCTCTTGTGCACCCTTTTCTCAAGAAACCCTCTGCCGATACCTCCTGTCCGGCTAACTATTGCCCGATCTCCATTACTCATTTCCTGGGCAAACTCTTGGAAATGCTGGCCATCTCCCAGCTTAATCTTCACACTGAATCAGTTGGTTGTCTCCATGACCATCAGTCTGGCTTCAGAGCGTCCGGAAGCACAGAAATTGCTGTGAAGACCTGCTCTCAAACCTCGACACTAACCATCCTTCGAAGGGATTGTGTCCTCTGACGTATTCCTCATCTTAGATATCTCCTTCCAGCTTTGCTGGCCTCGGAAAATGTTTTCTCTAGAGGGCGCTGCGCGTCGACGTCCTCCGAGTCGATGTCCCTCGACAGCCGCCGTATCGACGTCGACGTCATCCTGCCTATAAAGACCGCACGCAGCGTCCGTTGCTCAGTTCCGTTTTTCCGCGCTTACTCAGTGCCTCGGAATACCGTTGCTCAGTTTTGTCAGGTTAAACCTATTCACCTCGAGTTATTCGATCCGTACTCTATGGCTTCTTCGTCGGAACCGACAACTCCTCGATCCGGCTTCAAAAAATGCTGCGATTGTGGGAAAAAGATGTCGCTGACTGACCCTCACAGAGTTTGTCTGTGGTGTTTGGGAGCTGAACACCATTGTTCGTAGTGCGAGGACTGTATGTCCATGACAGCTAAGGCCCTGAAGGAGCGTAGGGGGAAGCTGGAGAAAGGTAAGACTTTTAAAGCTTCTTCTTCGTCGACGAAGTCGAGACATTCGTCTCCTCGTCACCATTCGCGCTCCAGGTCTCGGAGTGGGTCCCATCACTCCTCGAGATCGAAGCACTCGAAGAGGAGACGTCGAAGATCCCCTTCTCCGTCTTCCTCTTCCTCTTTTTCGCCAAAGAGAATCCCTTGCCCCACGAAACATAGTTCCCGGGCTGAATGGGAGGAATTCCGCAAAAATATGAGCGTCTTCGAGAAAGCGGCCTTGACCCCCTCGAAGACTGCCGAGAGCGATGCTCTGGTCGAAAGACCCGAAGGTCAAAAACGCCGCGAGTCGCAGTACCCGGCGAAGGAAACCTCTCGAGCGCGTCTCGAACCCTCGAGTAGGACTATGACCTCCAAACCTTCTTCGAAGGTTCCGTCGACGAAGGTTCCGTCGACGCCGAGGTCGGTGTCTTCGACGCCGTTGTCGAAGGGACCTTCGACACACGGGTCTGTCGACTCGACGCCAGCTTCGACACCGGCGTCGACGCCAAGAAAAGTCACGGTTACGACACACCCAGTGACTATCCCCAGGTCCTCGATGATGATGGCTTCGAGATTGTCGAGCAGAATCCCAATTCTGTCGAGGTCATCGAGGCCTCCGCCTTTGTTTTCGACGCCACGCTCGAAGCCTTCGGCGTCAGCGTCAACGACATCGACGTTTTCGAGGCCGATTATGACAAGTTCGGCACCCTCTGCCTTGGAAATGGGGTTTACACCCTTTATGAGTTCAGAACAATTGAGAACTATGTCCTCAATTATGGAAGAGGGTGAATTGTCTGAACAGGAAGACACATTTGAGTTGCAGGGACCTGTAACCCCAATTAGAGAGGAATTTTCCTCTGAAGAACGCAGGTTAAAGGATCTTCATGATTCCTTACATGAGGCAAGTGGGTTAGACACTTCCCCTGAGGTGGAGTTTGCTAGGCCAGAACCACCTATAGAGCCTTAATGGCCAGAATCACAGAGTTTATGGGGTGGTCTGCACCTTCACAATCTTTCCAACAAGATGACCTCACGGATATTCTTGACAAAGGCCCACAGGAGGATCCTGTGGTGCCTTTTCATAAAGCTCTTCAGAGGAAGATTATGACGAACTGGGAAACCCCAGATGTCGTCCCGGCAGTAAATAAAAAAATGTCTACAAAATACAGGGTATCCTCTACAGACCCGGAGTTTTTGTCAAAACACCCATCCCCAGAAAGTCTGGTGGTACAGGCAGCATCTTCTACCGATGTCAAGACGGCTTATCCTACCGTCCCACAGGACAGGGACGATAAAAAGTATGATGCTATGGCAAAGAAAGGTTTTTCGGCATGTAGCATGGCGTTAAAATCTGTTAATGCTACTTGCACCCTTGCTAGATTCAGCCATACACTTTGGGAGTGTGCTTCTACAGCGGCTGACTGCATCCCAGAGGGAGAAGAAAGGGAGGCGTTCCTGAATATCATACAGGACGGTAAAGACGCTATGTGCGAATCCCTCCAGACGGGCATTGATTCGGCTGACAGTATCAGCAGAGCAATGGCGGCAAGTACAACAACCAGGAGATTCGCTTGGTTGAGAAAGTCTGGTTTTGCCCCAGATGTGCAAGCCAGGCTCTTGAACATGCCATTCGATGGCTCTTCTTTGTTCGGGAAAAAGGCGGATGACAGTTTAGAGAAACTGCAAACTTCAAAAGCAGCAGCAAAATCCCTAGGCGCTGCAATCCGTCAGACACCTTTTCGTCCCACAGGAACCTCTGCGAGGGGCAAGTCCTTTCGCTTCTACTCCGCATTCGGAAGAGGTAGAGGACGACCGGCTCAAAGGGGACAAAGAAGAACTACCCGAGGTGGACGGGGTAGATATTCAAAAGCCGCAGCAACAGCAGGTGCCTCTTTACCATCGGCATCTGCATCAGCCGCCCCAAAACCACTCTGAGGACTTCCCTCACAGGACACCTGTAGGAGGCAGGTTGACTCAACATCTGGCGGTATGGCAGGCTATCACGTCAGATGCTTGGGCATTGGAAACAGTTGCCCAAGGTTACTGCCTGCCTTTCCTATGCATACCTCAGAGTCGTCCACCGGGGATCAGCTCTCAGAAAGCTCCAGATCCGCTCCTCTTGGAGGAAATTTTGGACCTGCTAGAGAAAGGTGCCATAGAACCAGTACCTGTAGCGGAGAGGAACAAGGGCTGGTACTCCCCTTACTTTCTCATTCCAAAGAAAGACGGAGGACTGAGACCCATCTTGGACTTGCGAGAATTGAACAAATTCCTCAGGAAAGACAAATTCAAGATGGTCACTCTTTCTCAGATCCTCCAGGCCCTTCAGTTCCAGGACTGGATGGTATCTCTGGACCTTCAGGACGCTTATTTCCATGTGCCTATCCATCTCAAACACAGGAAATACCTGAGGTTCGCAATTGGCAACTCTCACTATCAATTTCGAGTGCTGCCATTTGGGCTGACCTCCGCCCCGAGGGTCTTCACCAAGTTAATGTCGGTAGTGGCGGCAAGTCTAAGGAGGGAAGGGATTCACGTCTACCCCTACCTGGACGATTGGTTGATCAGGGCTGTTTCTTCGGAACAAGCTCAGATCCAGCTAAATCACGTGTGCCACTCCCTTCACAAACTGGGCTTCTCCCTCAATTTAAAGAAGTCAAAAATGATACCATCGCAGAGACTCCAGTTCATAGGAGCGATCCTAGACACTTCCCTGGGAAAAGCCTCGCCACCAGAGGTGAGGGCTCAAGATATTCTACAGATGGTTACCAAGTTCCAAGATACCCAACGTCTCCCAGCCTTCGACTTTTTGAGGTTGCTAGGACTCATGGCATCCTGCATTTTCCTAGTGCCAGAGGCTCGCCTGAGAATGAGATCCCTCCAGTGGGCACTGAGGACTCAGTGGTCACAATTCTCATGGAGAATGACAGATCTTCATGTTCCCGACAGGGTGGCTCGAGACCTTCAGTGGTGGGCCTGTCAGGAGAACATTCTGAAAGGAGAACATTTTTGGAAACCCTGGCCGGAGATAACAGTAGTCACGGATGCCTCACTCACGGGGTGGGGAGCCCACGCCAACGACTTGACCATCAGCGGTCGTTGGTCTCCATCGGAGTCCAGACTACATATCAACCTGTTAGAGCTGAGAGCCATCAGACTTGCGCTGAAGGCGTTCCTGCCAGCTGTACAAGGGAAAAACGTCCTGATAATGACGGACAACACGGTGGCCATGCATTACCTCAACAAAAGAGGAGGCGTAGGATCACTACCTCTGTGCAGAGAGGCGATGCAGCTCTGGTTTTGGGCAATCCAAGAAGGAATCTCTCTATCGGCAGTTCACCTGGCCGGAGAGAAGAACTTGACAGCGGACGCTCTGAGCAGGCAGAGCACAGTCTCCCACGAGTGGGAGCTAGCTCAGGAAGTCCTTCAAGAGATCTTCGCCCTTTGGGGAACCCCTCAGGTGGATCTGTTCGCCACCAGCCTCAACAGGAAATGCGATCTGTTCTGCTCAAGGGAATTTCCCCCGAGAGGAGCTCTGGGAGACGCGTTCATAGTGGACTGGGAGTTTCCGCTTCTGTACGCGTTCTCACCGGTCCCTGTCATTCCTCAAATGATCAGGAGGTTGAGAAGATTCCGGAGAACCATGATCCTAATTGCCCCGTATTGGGCCAGGAGAACGTGGTACCCTGACCTTCTAGACTTGTCCATCTGCCCTCCAATTCGACCTACTCTCACAGAAGGGAGGTCAGGTTCTCCATCCAGACATCAAAACCCTCAACCTTCACGCTTGGCTTCTGAAAGGCTGAGGTACAAGGATTGGGACCTCCCTGATGATGATATGGAGGTGTTGCTTTCGGCAAGGAGGCCAGCAACAAAGTCTTTATACCGCTGCCATTGGAACAGATTTTGCAGCTGGTCTAGAGAACAGAATATCGACCCTTTTTCATGTGGTACACCAATGGTTTTGTCCTTCCTACTATATTTGGCGAATTCAGGCCTTCAAGTTGGCACCATTAAGGGCTATCTCGCAGCGCTATCCATCTTTAAGCGCACTGCGGAAGAACCATCCTATTTCAAGTTACCCTTGGTAATACAGTTTCTAAAGGGGTTAACCAATGTTTATCCCCCAAGACCATTCCAAGTTCCCCTATGGGATTTAAACTTAGTCCTAACTTTCCTGATGGGCACACCTTTCGAACCACTCCATTCTTGTTCGTTAAGATTCCTTACCCTTAAAACTGTTTTATTAATAGCACTTACATCTGCTAGAAGGGTGAGCGAATTACAAGCTCTTTCTTGTAAACCCCCTTACACAATCTTTCACAAAAACAAAGTTGTCCTGCAAGTGAAGCCTAATTTCCTCCCAAAGGTGGTTTCTGAATTCCATATCACTCAGAAGATTACCCTACCATCTTTATATCCTCCTCCTCATCCGGGAAAAGAGGAAGAGAGGTTACACAGGCTAGACCCTAGAAGGGTTTTAAGTTTTTACATCAGTAGACTAGCCAGGATAAGACAGGCAGACCAGCTGTTTGTAGGTTACACAGGTCACAAGCTGGGGTTACCAATAACTAAGCAGACCATTTCCAGATGGATCATTCTAGCCATTCAGTAATGTTATAAACTGGCAGGGAAAGAGCCCCCTCAAAACCTTAGGACTCATTCGACCAGAGGTATTGCAGCTTCATCGGCCCTCAAAAGAGGTGTGCCGGTTAAAGACATCTGTGCGGCCGCTACATGGTCGTCTGTCCATACCTTTACACGATTTTACAACTTGGATTCCTCCTCCAGTCAGGAGACTAGGTTTGGAAGGGCTGTACTGCATTCTATTCATCAATAGAAGACAGCGTGAAGTCAGTACTCCCTCCTCCAATAATGGAATACTGCTATGGGAGCCTATCTAAGATGAGGAATACGTCGGAGGACACAATCCCTTCGAAGAACAAGTTACTTCTTACCTTGTAACGTTCTTTCGACGGGATGTTCCTCCGACGTATTCCTCATCGACCCTCCCATCCATCCCCGCAGTTCTACTTCCCTTGTTGTTGCAGCTTACGCTCCTCCAGGGTGATTAGTCTAGTCCAGAAAGAATTATTGTGGGCTACAAAACGGAACCGAGCAACGGACGCTGCGCGCAGCCTTTATAGGCAGGATGACGTCGACGTCGATACGGCGGCTGTCGAGGGACATCGACTCGGAGGACGTCGACGCGTAGCGCCCTCTAGAGAAAACATTTTCCGAGGCCAGCAGAGCTGGAAGGAGATATCTAAGATGAGGAATACGTCGGAGGAACATCCCGTCGAAAGAACGTTACAAGGTAAGAAGTAACTTGTTCTTCTGTCCTTATCCTCCATGATCTCTCTTCTGCTTTTGATACTGTCAACCATGCCATCCTGCTCTACCGGCTCCGTGATAATTTGGGTATCAGTGATCAGGCCCTGGCCTGGCTGGCGACCTTTCTCTCTTGCCGACCCTCCCAGGTCCAACTTGGGTCCTTCCTCTCTTCTATCTCTCTCTCTACCTGTGATGTTCCCCAAAGGTCTAAACTTTCTCCTTGGCTATTCAACCAATACCTGGCACCTCTCGCCCACCACATAGCTGCTCTGTGCTCCAACTTCCACTGCTATGCGGATGATACTCGGCTCTCTGTCAGGCTCCCCTCAGCTGCCACTTCTCCCTCTCTCATGCCGGATTGTCTGCCTGCAATCCAGGAGTGGTGTGTGGACAATGATCTCTACCTTAATGCCAGTAAGACAGAGATCCTCCTCATCGGATCACCTGCTCCCTCCTTTCCTCTCACTCTCTGGCCGCCCACCCTGGGCCCTCTTCCTGCACCTACCTGTGTGGCTAAGAACCTCAGGGTCATCTTAGACTCCACACTCTCCTTCTCTCCTCACATCTCTGACATCTCTAAGAAGTCAAACTACCAGCTGCACCTCCTCAGAGGTATTCTTCCTTTTCTCACTTTCCCCCAGAAGCTCACTGTCTCCAGAGCTCTGATCCTCTCTAGGCTGGACTACTGCTCTTTCAAAATCTACCTGCTTCTACTCTCTGTCCTCTATAATTCATCCAGAACAGGACTGCAAGAATTGTCCTTGGTCTCGAGCCCAGGGATCTTATCTTTCCAGCACTGAAATCTCTTCATTGGCTCCCAGTGGCGGCAAGGATCAAGTTCAGTACCCTCTGCATCGTACACAAGGCTTTCTGGGGCCAGGGACCGCAATACCTCCAACTCTCTCTTGCGAGATATCTTTCTACTCGGGCCCTTCCACTTTTCCACCTCCAACTCCCTGAGGGTCAGTTGCTTCTCCAAGCAACGAGTTGGCTGCAGATCTCTTTCTTCGGTTGGTGCCTCCCTCTGGAACAGCCTCCCTGCCTCTCTGAAACTTGAGCAGAACCATCTCTGGTTCCTGAAGCACCACAAGACCTTCCTCTTTGCTTCTGCCTTCTCTCTTCCTCTCCCCTGTTGATCTCTTGTCTGATCCACGCACTGGTCACCTGGCCACCCTCTGAAATCGGGCCCAGGTCCATGCCTGTCCTGCTGCAAACCTGTACTGCCTCTTGGCACCCCCTGTACTTGTGGTCTGTATCTGTAACCCTACAGTCCTCTCTCCTGCACTCATTAGACACTCGATGTCTGCACTTCTGAGCACCCGCACTTGCCACCCGTTGACTGCACTACTTGTCTCAGTTTTCCTTAGTCCTGCTCTTCACCATCCTCCCATCCCCCGGCACGTCTCCCCTCCCTGTTGCCTTGCACTTACGCAATCTGAATGTCACTAGGCTTAGTAAGATCGTTGTTTTTTGTCCTCCCTTTGTTTCCCCTCCCTTGCCTTGTCACCTTGAAACACTTGTGTATAGGCGTGTTATAAATGCCATATCATATCAAATATAAGCATTGAGACGCGCTGTGGGACTGGCGTTTGCCTCTGATATAGGAACTAGTTCCTGTTCCTAGGGCAACGCAAGAGCATGAGAGGAAATGTACATGCTGTCATGATTGATGGGGCACGAACATTATAGATGGACATTCAATCACTGCCATGTTCGAAGGGGCACAAGGTCTGATGGACGCTGCAGACACGGGAAGCCTCCAGCGGTGCCATAGGGACCCATTGGTAAGCACGGGGAACCGTGACGGGTCCCCTCCCAAGTGACCCCAGTTGGTAGTCGAATAACATCATTCACCCTCACCTGGGAGGGATAACATCAGACCAGTGGGTTTTTCGCTCAGTAGCAAAAGGTTACTGCATAGAATTATTGGAGAAACAGTATCATATACCCCAGCAAGAGAGAAAAATGCATCACAAACACAGATATCTCACAGAAACGGAAGTCAAAGAACTACTACTGAGATTTACTAAAGATTCATTTCCTTACATCAGGTAAACCTGGGAATTCATTCACCTTATTTTCTAGTGCCCAAAAAAAACAAAACCCAAAAGACCAATCTTAGACCTTTGGACAGTAAACCAGCATGTTAAAACACAAAAATGTAGGACGACCACTCTTCAGGGGGTAATTCCGCTCCTCGAAAGGGTCATCTATATGATAACATACGACAGGAACTATGCTTACTTTCATATTTCAATGTTCTCAAGTCTCAGAAAGTTTCTTCGGTTCAAAATCTGGATACAACATTACCTCTTCCGTTTGGGATTCCATTGGGACCTTGTGTGTTCACCAAGGGGCATGCAGTATTGGCGGCTCATCTGCACCATCTAAACATCAACTACCCTTATCTGGATGACTCACTCATAACAGGTGAAACGGATGGAGTCCAGTTGCTTATACAACAAACAAAAGATTTAAACTTTTTACACCAACTAAGTTTCACAATTAACAAAACCATATCAAGCTTAAAATAAACTCAAGAGAAACAGTTCACTGGAGCAGTGCTTGACACAAAAGTGGCCCAAGCCAACACCTCTCAAGAAAGAGTGCAGGTAATGTTGGCACAGATTTGCTGTTACCAGATCAGTGCCCACTTAATTGTCAGAAAGGTCATGAGAACCTTTCATTAATTCACCAATTAAATTATAATTCGCATTGATGCCAAAACCACGAGTGGGAAATAAAAACAAACACATTTTGCAATGTTTTGGCAGTTACCAGTGGATCTATATGCAATAGCCCATCATGCCAAAAGCCACATTTTTGCATTCAGGTACCCAGAGAAGGGGTCACTTAGGAATGTTCTATGTATAAATTGGTCAGGGATATTTCCCTATGCTTTCACACCAACACCTCTATTTAGGTAGTGCACAAACTATTTCACAAACTAATTACTGTAATCCTAAATATACTAATCCATTCATGCCCACGAACAGCAAACTTGGCATCATTGCTTCTGAAGTCATTGAGTTTGGACACTTGGACTTTCCAGCAAGATGTATAAAATGATTACACCAGACAACAAAACCTAACACTAGACATTGCTACTTAACAAGTAAGCGATTCCTCATACGATGCACAAAGAAAGTATTAACCCTATTGATGTTTCACCAGCAGATATTGTATATTTTCTTGACTCGGATTTAGTCTGTAACTCCCTTGAAGTCCAACTGCAAGTACTCACATCCTACAGAACGTCTCAACACAAATATCCTGGTAGAGCAGTGGTCTTCAAACTTGTTATGCCAAGGCCCCCCTGAGCAAACAATAAATTGTTCGGGACCCCCCCCTGTCCCGCCCCTCAGTGTTGGTGTTCTTTTTTTTATAGAGATAGCTGTGAAATGTGTGATGTCCATAAACAAGCACACTGGATTGTTTTGTATATGAGACTCTGACAAGCATGCCAATCAAAGAAGTTGCCTCACATTGTAAATCCACTAGGCCAGTGGTCTCCAAAAATGTTTAGCCTGGCCCCCCCGGAGCAAAATTTGGGCATGCCGGGCCCCCCAAAAATTGCCAAATGGACAGCATGTATTGCGCACCGTCACTGCACCCTACTCCCAGTATAGTTCCTGGGCTCCCCCACCTGCTCCCATCACAGTGGCTGGGCTCCCTCATCCCACTCCTACCCAGTCCCTGGGCTCTCCCCACACCATCGCACACCCTGGGCTCTCCCCACCCTGCTCCCACCACTATCCCATGGTTCCCGCCCATCCTGCTCCCACCACAGTCCCTGGGCTCCCCATCCCGTTTCCAACACAGTCCGAGAGCCAGTGGTGACTGGTGAATTTTTTAAGTGGAGGGGCATAACTATTTCCCCCATAAATGCCATAGCGACCGAGCGCAGTGACGGAGTCAGAACCAATCAAGGGAGCTCGGGGGGGTTTCTGTCATGATGCCTACCCCCGGGCATCAGGACCAGGGCCCTCAGCTCCAGGAGCAGGCATCCAGACATTTGTTTAAACCTCAGCAGCCCCGGCTAGGGGCTGTCTGGGTTCAGTCCTGGTGCCTTAGGCGCCAGGCTCATCAGAGAAATCAGTCCTGGCGCCATAGGCGCCAGGCTCATAGACTTTACTTACCTGATGCAGACCATGCTGCAAAAGAGTCCAAGCCTACATGAGGCCTGGATGGGACTGTTTTGTTACAGGGACTATTTTTTTACTCGGGCATGGCACTAGGGACCTTCTTACCTGGAACTACTTTGAAGGCTATTTAACCACACCCGAACAGCAGCACATGCTACGCGTTATTCTGCATCCAGCAGCGTGACGCTCACTGTGACTGCAGCCAGCATCCAGTCTTCTGCCACGCCCGCGTGCCTGCAGCCAGCATCCAGTCTACTGCCATGCCCACCTCGAATCCGGAGCTCCTAGAATAAAGAAGAAGAAAAGGACAAGGTTAGAAAACGAACTTATTTCAAATTCCTCACCTAATTCCGGAACCATTTAATCTCCGGACCTGGAAAGTACATCAGTCCTGCACGCGTCGTTTCACCTGCTCCAGCACGGCGCCATACTCGCCAGTTCTCACAGCATCTTTTGATCCGGCACTGTCTCCATCATTTCTTCGCCGTAATCCGGCACCTAGGGGACACAAGAAAAAACAAGGTGAGCCAAGGGAATCAACAAATACAACCTCTTCCCACCATAGACTTACCTGATTTACCACCGGCGGTATTATTCCATAACTCCACATTTTCATATGCCGCATCTGTAAAGAGGTAGAAATACAACACGTTAACGCATGCAATAGTTACCGGACAGCGTTGGGCAACACTCTTACCTGAACGCCAGCAGCAGCTACGAGACCTTCTTCTCACAAACTCAGTTGCAACTTAAGGAAGGAAGGGGAACAAGAGTGAACATCGGGCACATTGAACTCTTTGAACTTGATACTTACCAATCCTGCCAGGGACTTCAGAGTCAATACTTACCGGAACTCTCCCAACGCCTTCAAACCAGTGAAGTAACTGGTATCTGCGCGCCCCTGCAAGACACGCAGGATGGAGAGCTCATCTTTTACGAACATAAGGTGAGGTTACTAAGGGGATATCGGAGGTGATTAGTGGGGGAGAGCGAGAACAGTTGGGAGGCCATCACTAAAACCCACAGGTGGTTAATCCTTGTCTCCACTTGCAAGAAAATACTTCTTCGGGTACAGCAGACAAGACTAGGCGGGCCAGTCCAGACAGTCATCTCTGCACTACGCATCACGTTGAAGGAGACCGCAGCTGTCCGGGTCCGATCGACACCCCTGTGGGGTCCAGGTGAGCGTAACAGTTTCCCCCCGCAAATTGTTTTATAAAATAATGGGTTAAAATGTTGCATTGTAGAGCATTCTTTAAAAAAAATGGGTAAATATCCAAACAGTTTGCAATTGCTGCTGGGGTTTGGGGGCAGGGGGCAGGCATGACATGTTTTACTGGACATCTATGATAGATGTCCAGCAAAAATATACCATCCCTGTCCCCTGGGCCCCACTAGGCCTAGCACAATCAACATGGTTATGTGTGTATGCAAGGCGCTGGGGTGCCAAGGGGGAAAGCATGGTATTTTCACTAGACATCTACGATAGAAATCCAGTAAAAAATACCATCCTTGTCCCCTGGGCTCCGCAGCGCCTCAGAAGGAGAGCTGATTTTGGCAGGTGGGTAGGGGGATTGTGCAACAGAGGCATTTAGGTATTTTTAAAATGCCTTTGTTGTACAACCCTCCTTCCCCCCTCTATCCACCACTTGCCAAAATCAGCTCAACGGACCAAAACAAACTAACACACACATTCATACAGCAATCACTCCATCATTCACGTGAGCATCCATCACCATACACTCACACATAACACAAGCATTCACACATCCATACACATGATTTAATAAAATAAATAACATAAACATACCTTCTGCATTGGCTTGCATTTGGGTGCTGAAACGCCCTGTTCCAGGCTGCTCTGTCCGTATGTGCGAGGAGGCGCAGGAACTCACCCTCTCACATACAGAAATGCAGTGCCCCAGCCAGAATTTCCAATGAGCTATGCAATGCTGGTGAAGCAAAACACCCCAGCCTTGCATGGCTCAGTGAGCATGTGCGGCTGGGGAATGAACTGAACGGTCAAAGGGAAATAGGGTTTCCCTTTGACAGTTCAGCCAGCCCAGGAGCACTCCCTCAGATGGAAAAAGCAGCTGAGGGAGTGCTTGTTGTGTCACCGGGCTGGCTCCTTAGCTCCTCCATAATGGGTGAGGGGGCCACTGGATGGGCACACCTCGCCATTATGGATGAGCCACCAGGCTCGGACTGGCCGACTGGCCTACTGGCCTGTTCCCCTTCCCTTTGCCTGGTCGCGCTCTGAAACACCTGTGTACGAGTGCAATACAAATAACATATCATATCATAGGGCAATGCCTGTACTAAAAATACTAAATGCTAGTGTGGGCCAGTCAAAATGGGCCACCTTTTTGGCCAATGTGGGCCAGTTTGATGAGTTGCTTCCCTACGCACTTAGTAATTTTGACCATTGTTGCTGAATAAATATTCTATAAATATCACAATGTACTTACATTTTAACACAAAGCACACCCTTGGGTACTATTCTAACAGTCTGTTAATAAATATCCATTTACAACTGCGGGCCACTTTTTCATTGGTGCCTGAGAATGTCAAGCTTCAGCCCGACCATGTGAGCCGTCCCTACCCCTTTCTTCCAATCTAAAAAAAAAAAAATGTCATGCTGGGTTCTCGGGGGCCGCGCCACACAGTTTGAATACCACTGTCAGTAGAGAGTGCTTGTTGTTAAAGCTTTTGTGGAGGGAGTGGAGTAGATTCACCCACCAGTTGCTCACCTGCCTCCTGGATGGGGATTTTCATACAGTCCTGCATAGGCTCCTTCTCAGCCAACGCACCACTGAAGGAACTCAACTACAAGGTAATTAATCTTTTATAACGTGCTTAAACCTCTTAAATACTAAGGCTATCTGTTTTCGTCCTAAATTCCCGTAAGGAATCATTGTAGGTCCACCCACTCCCTCAATTTTAATACCGTAGGCCAGTCCTGTAAGCGTGGGACTGGTATTCAAACCTGTGTTGCTCTCCGTTGTCTTACTTCCAAGACAAACACGTTCCCCCTGAACAATCATCCCGAGCCACAGTAGTTTTCCTAATAGCTGCTATGTCTGTTATGAGAATAAGTGAACTACATGCTCCTTGTGTTAGAGAAAAGTTTTCCACTATTCATAAGCATTAGGTGGTTTAAGGAACTCATCCTAATTTTTCACCAAAGTACATTTCTAGGTTCCAAGTAAATTAAAACATCGAATTACCATCATTATTTTTATTTATTTATTATTTATTTTTTTACATGGTTTTTACAACCTTTAAAAAAAAAGATACAACCAAGACACAGAACACAAAACCAATTCCACAATCCCCCCTTCCTAACTTATTAGACATCCTATCACCCACATATACATAATCACATTCCTCTTATGGGCCACCGGGATTCTAAATTCCAACACTCCATGGGTACGAATTTCAGGGGGGTAATGTGATCAGTCAGGATCGCATTCTTTCAAACGATTTTTCAGATCTTCAAGAAATGTTACAAGAGCAAACAGAAGTGTGCGATTGGAGCCCTCAAACATACACTGCCACCAATCCTCCGCACAAGCTCTCTGAACTTTCACAAATACAGAGCCGAGTGTACGTGTTCTCAATGAACGTAAGTTCGAACAAAACAGAGTTAGATGTTTTAGTGTTTCTTTACAAGATTTACAAAAGCGACACTTTAATTCTGTATTAGAATTGTACAGGCTTCTACGTTCTTTGGTGTCCATCAAGTTTAGTCTGAATCTCAAGTATAAAGATCTTGTTGAAAAATAGGGAAATTGAGTCAGATACGCTAGAGAGTTCCCATAAGCTCTTGCCTCTCCCGGCACCTCCGTCATCATTCTTGCGTTACTTCTTTGTTCACAAGTTGAATACCAGTCACAGCTCCATACTTTTTTTTTGCATGGTCAGGATTTTCAAACAGCATTTTTTGACTGATGTCGTAGAATTTTAGGATCTCAGTGCAGTACTCGAACCACATTGTCAATGTGACACAAGTCGATCCTTTTTTAAGTTTTAATAGCTCATACTGCAATACGGGTGTGGTTACATTACTTTTCCTAAAAAGATTTAATAAGTTCCAGCTCACCCTGGAATGCATTGATATGAGCCCCAATTCATATCGGATGCAGGCGGTAGGTGTTCCACGGGGCAAGTTCAGAACTCTTACCCAAAAGATGTTTTCAAGAGTGTTCCAAAGTTCATGAGAACAACCTAGCGCATTTTCCGCACCATAGATCATGTCTGGAATTGCTTTTTGTTGGTAAAAAGCAATAACTGGTTTTAATGAAAATTTTCCGTATTGCCTGTTAATTATAACTGCTTGGCAAGCTAGTTGTCGGCATTTAGATTTTGCTGAGTCAGCCCATGGGGCATCATCAAGATTCAAACTTATCCTCATGCCCAGGTATCTTGTATCGCCTACCTGCTGCAGCCTTGTTTTTTCGAGGAACCATGTTTGCTTCTTTTGATTTTTTTTTTTACGGACCTTACGTTTTGAAGGGTTAATATCTCACATTTGCGTTTGTCAATTTCTAGACCATTTCGATTGCACGTATGCTTCTAGGGCATCTAGTTTACGCTGCAGACCAATTGCTGTCATACCTAAAAGTACAAGGTCATCTGCATAAACAAGCCAACTAACGTGATAGCCGTTCATTTTTGGAGGAAAGGAAGACACTTCACTGAGGACTTCCCCCACATCAGACAGAAACAAGTTGAAGATAATTGCTGCTAGGGCAGCCCTGTTTAACGCCCTTAGAAGTTGGTATGGGCTTTGATAGGGTTCCTTGACGATCCAACCTAATCCTGAAACTTGTGTTCGAGTGCAGTTCTCTTATTGCTTCGACGAGACTTGGGGGGCAATTCCATGCTCTCAGTTTATTCCATAAGTTTCTTCGGTCCACACTATCAAAAGCGTGAGAAAAATCTATAAGAGCTAGATGTATTTTTGTGTTTAGTCTTAAAGCTTCGATCTTAAAGAGATTCAAGATTAGGAGGTTGAGTCCACAACCCACGCCCTTCGTGAAGCCAGCCTGTCTGGGATCTATATGTTGATTTTCATTCGCCCAACTATGCAGCATTTGTTGTAGTTGTGTAGCGTAGATCTTGCCTATAACATCTAGTAAAGCAATCAGTCTGTAATCACCTGGGTTTGCCCTGTTACCTTTCTTAAAGATTGGCACGACAATGGCACTTTTCCAAGAAATTGGAGTCCTTCGTTTGTCTATTATTCTTTGGAAAAGTGTCATACAGAAATCTGACCAAACCTCTGGGTTGTGTTTTAGAGTATAGTTCGTAAGGCCTTCTGGGCCCGGTGCTCTGGAAGCGTTCACTCTCAGAATTGTGGCCATAATATTCTTGTAGTCTAACGTTAAATCCCATTTGGCAAGGGATGAGTTGAAAGGATCTTCTATCGTTCCTTCGTTACTAAACATTCTGGTGTAAAACGCGATCCATGTTTCTTCGGAGATTGAGTTTGCCTGTAAGGAGTCTTGCCAAGCAAATTTATTATTAATAATTTTCCAAAATTCCGCAGAATTTTTATTCCGTAGTTTGGACAACATCATCTCCGAGTCATTTTGTAACATGGTAGCTTTGTGGCTAAAAAAGCGCTATTTTCTTGCCCTAAAACTAGCATTCGCATCTCTTGCCGCATCTATCTTTTTCGCTGTTGCATCTGTAAGTCAAAGCTATGTTTGTGTATACATTTTTTCTGTTTTAAACCTTGGTTATGTTCTGTATAGTCGGACAATAGATGACAATATTCAAGATTATTATTTTCTTGATTTAAGTTGCACACAATCTTCCTTACATCAGCATCTGTGAGCTCAAGACGAATTCTACTGGATCGAACAGACACGTTGTGAGACTAAGATGTAGACTGTACACTACCAGCTGCTTTTAAACTCATTATCACCATGTCGTGATCACTATGGGTCATAGGTTCAACCTCAAATCGAAGTACTCATACGTGTAACTCTTCAGACACAAATGTGTAGTCCAGTGTTGAAAATTGGTTCGTTCTTCTCCATGTATACTTAGCTGGAATGTCACCTGTCACATTACCATTCAGCATTGCCATACTTCCGGCTTCTATTTCCAAACACCATTTAGCGGTAGCCGCTTTGCGACACATGATTATGGCTTTCCCCTCCCCTTTTATGTACTTTATATAATCAATGTTAAGATCGCCACAGATGATCAACTTGGTAGAGTCGCCCTCTGCAAACAAGGTGTCTATTAAAGTGGTTATTTGATCAATGAACATCATAGATGCTGTGGCAGAATGATTCCAGTAAATATTGATGATGTTCAGATCTTCTGGGTTTCCGTTAGTTGTGTTGAGAAGTCGAACCCATGCTGTCTGAATAAAGGGGTACACATTTGTGGATGATACGATTCTAAGTCCAGTAGATCTCCTTGCTGCAATCAGCATCCCTGCCATAGTTCTCCCTTTAGATTGTTTTATGGCAGGATTGAGGACAATTTCGAAATCTTGCAGAATTGGACTACTCGATAACCAAGCCTCCTGTAGACACACCAAATCCAGCTCTTGTATCCAAGTTGTATGAAAAAGGTGACTTAAGCCTCTTGTATTCCACAAACCAAATTTGATTATAGAATCTTTGGTCGGGGCCTGGCATTATTGAGGCGAAAAACCGTTTAATGCTGCAGCAATCCAAGCCCAATCGTTTTGTACCGTACATTTCTCCGGTTCGGGAACTACGGTACTCATTGAGGAAGCAGGGCTGGAAATAGTTATTTTAATTTGTTCCCCTGTAATTTTAGCAAAGGCACCCTCTTTGTTTGATACAAGAGAGACCTCTTTTGACTCTTGTTTAGAGTCAGTGAATCGACTGATTTGTTCAATAGTTCTGATAAAATGTTTGGAGGTGGAAAGGTTACCATCCAAGTTTGAGTCAGTCAGCTTACACAGAGACTTTTCTTCAGAAGGTTGATCGATACTCTTGTAGGTGTCAAACCCAAGAGATAACAGCACAGGGCTTGCATCCAAAACGAGATCAAAAATTATTTTCGATTCCATGGGCCTGATCATGACTTTGGCGGTATTAGCCCTACCGCCGAACTCCCCGGCGCTAATAGCGCCGGATCACGAGTTCGGCAGTAATGTAATTCCCCATTGAGCCCATTTTGGAATGCCCCAATCCCCATTGGGCTCAATGGGGAAAATTCGCGCTCTTACCGCCGGCGGATTTCCCGCCGGCGGTAATAGCTCGAATATTCGGCTGATTTCCCCCCAGCTCTGAGCTGGGGCGAAATCCGCCCAAGTCCTGATTTGGCGGACCCTTAAATCCGGCGGTAATAGCGCTACCCCCGGATTTAAGGGTTACCGCCAAAGTCGTGATCAGGCCCCATGTGTAGAATCACTGTGGGCCTCATCACGAGTTGGGCTGTATCCCGGCTGTAATACTACCTGACTGTATTAGCCCTAGCACCGACCGGTCTGTCAGTATTACCGCCGGATCACGAGTTGGGTGTTAACAGTAAATCCCCATTCCCCTTTGGGTCCATTGGATTCAATGGGCATTTTCAGCGCTAATTATGTGGGCTAATACAGCCGGCAGTAATACAGCCGAAAAAAGGGGATTTTCACCTCCAGAGAAAGGCTGGAGGTAAAACAGCCCATTTAGCGCCCAACTCGTGATAGGGACAGCCCTTAAATGCGGCTGTAATACCGTTACCACTGCATTTAAGGGCTACAGGCCAACCTGTGATGAGGCCCTATGTCATCTCTTTTACTATCACAAAATTCCACGATTCGTAAATCATCCGATTCGATCGCTCGTAGACTTGGGATAAGATGGAACAACCGTAATACATCGTGTTGATTTAGAATCAAGTTATCAGCATTGTCAATTCTTTCAAAAGTCACTTTCAAAAGTGGTAATAGCTCTTTTTTATTTGAGGATACATTCCCTTTGTTTCTCAAGGATTGCACAGGACTCCTTATGCTGCCGCTTACCATCATTTTTCCCAAACCCGTAGAATAGGGCGTGAGTCGAGAAGAAAGACCACCATGTCCGTTCCCTTCCTGGACGACATCTGGGAGGAAGGCCTAGCGCTTATTAAAAACCTGAGTATGGCCCTGACCAAGCGTGACACATTGGTGAAAAAGTACAGGGTTCCAGATTCAGCTTGCAGGTGCTTATGGTCTCAGCCGTTGTCCGATTCAGTGGTCTCAGCCGCAGCCAGTAAGCGCTTGGCAAATCCATTGTCCGCAGCCATGGTACTTCCGGACCAGGAGGGGAAGAAGCAGGATGCAGTGGGCAAGAGGATAATTTATACAGCAGCCTCTACCATCAAGGCCGCTAACGCCCTAGCCATTTTGTCCCGATATGACCTGGAACTATAGTTCAAACTGGGTCCTATTCTAGACTTCCTGCCCAAAGACAAGAAGGCCGAGGCACTAGTACTTTTTCAAGAAGGGAAAGTGTCTTCGGACCACGGCATCGCTGTGGACATCGCGGACACAGGTTTCCAGCAGATGGGGAACGTGTTGTCCCTGCGTAAGCAAGGTTGGTTGAAGGCAACAAACTTGCGCCAGGACGTTCAGACTAAGGTACTGGATATGCCGTTAAATGGGGAAAACCTCTTCGGCAAGGCAGTATACGAGATTTTGCCGGCAATAAACACCGACACAGAGACAGCACGCTCCCTAGGAATATTACAGCAGCAATGGCCGTCATCCTTTCGCTCATCCAAAGGAAAACCAGGAAGATCTTCCAAGGGTTATAATACTGCGTACCGGCACCCTTCACGCTCCTCCACACAAGAAGCGTATCAGCGCCGCTCTCAAGGCAGAGCAGGACAGCGACAGTGCCACCCTCAGGGCAGAGCTCTGACCCCCAAGCAGGCCTGAACCAGCCGTGTCTTCGGTCCTCCACTTTTGCACCCCAATGGGAGGCTGGCTGGCGAAGTTGGTCAGCACGAGGGCAAAGATCACCACAGACAGATGGGTGCTGGACCCTCTCGGACAGGGGCACACCTTGGAGTTCCAACACAGGTGTCCTCGTATTCCGCTGATTCAGCGACAAGAACACCGACCACAGCTCCTGCAGGAGGTGCGGGACATGTTATACATAAAGTGGCAATAGAACCTGTCCCCCAGTATCTCTGTGGCTTCTGAGTATATCCCAGATACTTTCTGGTTCAAAAAGAAACGGGGGGGGAGGGGGTTGGACGCCGATCCTGGATCTACGTCGTCTCAAAAAGTACTTAAAGCCCCAAAAGTTCTGGATGGTCACGTTGCAATATGTGCTCAGCCAACTGGAGAAAGGAGATTTTCTGATGTTGTTGGATCTGGAGGACGCCTACTTCAACATCCCCATTCACAAGAAACACTGCAAGTTGCTACGATTCGTGGTTCAAGGTCAGCACTACCAGTTCAAGGCTCTGCCCTTTGGCCTGAAGTCGGCTCCAATAGTTTTTCCAAAGTGTCTGGCCCCAATGGCGGCACATCTTCATCCTCAAGGCATCCACGTATACCCTTACCTGGACGACTGACTGGTGCATTTCCACTCACACAACCTGGCAAGTGAACACACATCGAGGACCGTACGTGTGCTGACAGAGTTGGAGTTCTCCATAAACTATCCAAAGTCCTGCTTGACACCATCTCAGGACGTGCTGTTCCTAAGTGCCCGACTCAACAAAGTGATGTGTTTGGCATCTCCTTTGGAGGAGAAGGTGAGAGCCATACAAGGCAAAGTGCAGTGCTTGTAATCGGATCAGACGGCAGCAGTGTGGTCCATCAAGTCGCTGCTGGGCATGATGTCCTCCTGCATCAGCCTCGTCTGCCTCTGCAGACTTCACATAAGACCTCTGCAGGAGTTCCTGGATGCGAGGTGGATGCAAGTATCGGGGAACTTTGCGAACAATATCTCCCAGGGGTGTACGGCCGCATCTCGTCCAGGGGTCTCTGTTTCAGGTCCCTCCTTACCAGGAGATGGTCACCACGGGCGCCTCTCCAGAGGGATGTGATGCCCACTCCGGACAGTTGTACGCCAGAGGCCCCTGGCAACCAGAAGAGAAGGACCTCCACATATTCTGGTCCCTCAAGTCTTTTCTGCTGTAGTTGAAGGGCAAGGTGGAGAGGATCTTCACAGACAAAACCAACAACACGTTTTACATCCGGAACA